>NC_047111.1:117642442-117972974 GCF_902500255.1 Thalassophryne amazonica | reverse complement strand
TGCTGCTCCGCAGCCTGTCTAGTGGATTTTTATTTTATTTTTTACCACTGTTGTCGTGCGTTACCTGTGCTGCTCCACAGTCTGTCTAGTGGATTTTTATTTTATTTTTTACCACCGTTGTCGTGCGTTACCTGTGCTGCTCCACAGTCTGTCTAGTGGATTTTTATTTTATTTTTTACCACCGTTGTCGTGCGTTACCTGTGCTGCTCCACAGTCTGTCTAGTGGATTTTTATTTTATTTTTTACCACTGTTGTCGTGTGTTACCTGTGCTGCTCCACAGCCTGTTCAGTGGATTTTTATTTTATTTTTTACCACCGTTGTCGTGCGTTGCCTGTGCTGCTCCACAGCCTGTCCAGTGGATTTTTATTTTATTTTTTACCACTGTTGTCGTGCGTTACCTGTGCTGCTCCACAGCCTGTCCAGTGGATTTTTATTTTATTTTTTACCACCGTTGTCGTGCGTTGCCTGTGCTGCTCCACAGCCTGTCCAGTGGATTTTTATTTTATTTTTTACCACCGTTGTCGTGCGTTGCCTGTGCTGCTCCACAGCCTGTCCAGTGGATTTTTATTTTATTTTAGCACCGTTGTCGTGCGTTACCTGTGCTGCTCCGCTGCCTGTTCAGTGGATTTTTATTTTATTTTTTACCACTGTTGTCGTGTGTTACCTGTGCTGCTCCACAGTCTGTCTAGTGGATTTTTATTTTATTTTTTACCACCGTTGTCGTGCGTTACCTGTGCTGCTCCACAGTCTGTCTAGTGGATTTTTATTTTATTTTTTACCACTGTTGTCGTGTGTTACCTGTGCTGCTCCACAGTCTAGTGGATTTTTATTTTATTTTTTACCACCGTTGTCGTGCGTTACCTGTGCTGCTCCACAGTCTGTCTAGTGGATTTTTATTTTATTTTTTACCACCGTTGTCGTGCGTTACCTGTGCTGCTCCACAGTCTGTCTAGTGGATTTTTATTTTATTTTAGCACCGTTGTCGTGCGTTACCTGTGCTGCTCCGCTGCCTGTTCAGTGGATTTTTATTTTATTTTTTGGCACCGTTGTCGTGCGTTCGCTGTTGCCGTGCGTTACTTGTGCTGCTTCATGGCCTGTCTGGTGCCTTAACTAAAGCACTCCTTCTGCTGAATCACCTCTAAATTATTTACACATTATTCACTTTGCGTGTTTTTAGGAATCCACTAGGTTGCGTAGCTACTAGCTTTTAGCCGATTTAGCATGGCGGCTTCTCCTGTCTCTCCCGTACTTTTCTGCTCTGGTTGTGAAATGTTTAGTTATTCCTCGGCCTCCTTTAGCAGTAACGGTACTTGTAATAAGTGCAGCTTATTCGTAGCTTGAGGAGGAAGCGTAGCCCTAAACAGAAGCCCCGTGTACACCGTCAACCCGTTCACATCTCTAACCGTTTTTCCCCACTCGACGATACACTCGCCGAGGATCAAACTCTGGTTATTGGCGACTCTGTTTTGAGAAATGTGAAGTTAGCGACACCAGCAACCATTGTCAATTGTCTTCCGGGGGCCAGAGCAGGCGACATTGAAGGAAATTTGAAATTGCTGGCTAAGGCTAAGCGTAAATTTGGTAAGATTGTAATTCACGTCGGCAGTAATGACACTCGGTTACGCCAATCGGAGGTCACTAAAATTAACATTAAATCGGTGTGTAACTTTGCAAAAACAATGTCGGACTCTGTAGTTTTCTCTGGGCCCCTCCCCAATCAGACCGGGAGTGACATGTTTAGCCGCATGTTCTCCTTGAATTGCTGGCTGTCTGAGTGGTGTCCAAAAAATGAGGTGGGCTTCATTGATAATTGGCAAAGGTTCTGGGGAAAACCTGGTCTTGTTAGGAGAGACGGCATCCATCCCACTTTAGATGGAGCAGCTCTCATTTCTAGAAATCTGGCCAATTTTCTTGGATCCTCCAAACTGTGACTGTCTAGCGTTGGGACCAGGAGGCAGAGCTGTGGTCTTATACACCTTTCTGCAGCTTCTCTCCCCCTGCCATCCCCTCGTTGCCCCATCCCCGTAGAGACGGTGCCTGCTTCCAGATCACCAATAACCAGCAAAAATCTATTTAAGCAAAAAAATTCAAAAGAAAAAATAATATAGCACCTTCAACTGCACCACAGACTAAAACAGTTAAATGTGGTCTATTAAACATTAGGTCTCTCTCTTCTAAGTCCCTGTTGGTAAATGATATAATAATTGATCAACATATTGATTTATTCTGCCTAACAGAAACCTGGTTACAGCAGGATGAATATGTTAGTTTAAATGAGTCAACACCCCCGAGTCACACTAACTGTCAGAATGCTCGTAGCACGGGCCGGGGCGGAGGATTAGCAGCAATCTTCCATGGCTTTGCTCAAAATGTAAATGAGTCCACCCACCACTTTAATCATATCTTAGATCTTGTTTTGACTTATGGTATGGAAATAGAAGACTTAACAGTATTCCCTGAAAACTCCCTTCTGTCTGATCATTTTTTAATAACATTTACATTTACCCTGATGGACTACCCTGCAGTGGGGAATAAGTTTCATTACACTAGAAGTCTTTCAGAAAGCGCTGTAACTAGGTTTAAGGATATGATTCCTTCTTTATGTTCTCTATTGTCATATACCAACACAGAGCCGAGTAGCTACCTAAACTCTGTAAGAGAGTTAGAGTATCTCGTCAATAGTTTTACATCCTCATTGAAGACAACTTTGGATGCTGTAGCTCCTCTGAAAAAGAGAGCTTTAAATCAGAAGTGTCTGACTCCGTGGTATAACTCACAAACTCGTAGCTTAAAGCAGATAACCCGTAAGTTGGAGAGGAAATGGCGTCTCACTAATTTAGAAGATCTTCACTTAGCCTGGAAAAAGAGTTTGTTGCTCTATAAAAAAGCCCTCCGTAAAGCTAGGACATCTTTCTACTCATCACTAATTGAAGAAAATAAGAACAACCTCAGGTTTCTTTTCAGCACTGTAGCCAGGCTGACAAAGAGTCAGAGCTCTATTGAGCTGAGTATTCCATTAACTTTAACTAGTAATGACTTCATGACTTTCTTTGCTAACAAAATTTTGACTATTAGAGAAAAAATTACTCATAACCATCCCAAAGATGTATCGTTATCTTTGGCTGCTTTCAGTGATGCCGGTATTTGGTTAGACTCTTTCTCTCCGATTGTTCTGTCTGAGTTATTTTCATTAGTTACTTCATCCAAACCATCAACATGTTTATTAGACCCCATTCCTGCCAGGCTGCTTAAGGAAGTCCTACCATTATTTAATGCTTCAATCTTAAATATGATCAACTTATCTTTGTTAGTTGGCTATGTACCACAGGCTTTTAAGGTGGCAGTAATTAAACCATTACTTAAAAAGCCATCACTTGACCCAGCTATTTTAGCTAATTATAGGCCAATCTACAACCTTCCTTTTCTCTCAAAGATTCTTGAGAGGGTAGTTGTAAAACAGCTAACTGATCACCTGCAGAGGAATGGTCTATTTGAAGAGGTTCAGTCAGGTTTTAGAATTCATCATAGTACAGAAACAGCATTAGTGAAGGTTACAAATGATCTTCTTATGGCTTCGGACAGTGGACTTATCTCTGTGCTTGTTCTGTTGGACCTCAGTGCTGCTTTTGATACTGTTGACCATAAAATTTTATTACAGAGATTAGAGCATGTCATAGGTATTAAAGGCACTGCGCTGCGGTGGTTTGAATCATATTTGTCTAATAGATTACAGTTTGTTCATGTAAATGGGGAATCTTCTTCACAGACTAAAGTTAATTATGGAGTTCCACAAGGTTCTGTGCTAGGACCAATTTTATTCACTTTATACATGCTTCCCTTAGGCAGTATTATTAGACGGTATTGCTTAAATTTTCATTGTTACGCAGATGATACCCAGCTTTATCTATCCATGAAGCCAGAGGACACACACCAATTAGCTAAACTGCAGGATTGTCTTACAGACATAAAGACATGGATGACCTCTAATTTCCTGCTTTTAAACTCAGATAAAACTGAAGTTATTGTACTTGGCCCCACAAATCTTAGAAGCATGGTGTCTAACCAGATCTTTACTCTGGATGGCATTTCCCTGACCTCTAGTAATACTGTGAGAAATCTTGGAGTCATTTTTGATCAGGATATGTCATTCAAAGCGCATATTAAACAAATATGTAGGACTGCCTTTTTGCATTTACGCAATATCTCTAAAATCAGAAAGGTCTTGTCTCAGAGTGATGCTGAAAAACTAATTCATGCATTTATTTCCTCTAGGCTGGACTATTGTAATTCTTTATTATCAGGTTGTCCTAAAAGTCCCCTAAAAAGCCTTCAGTTAATTCAAAATGCTGCAGCTAGAGTACTGACGGGGACTAGCAGGAGAGAGCATATCTCACCCGTGTTGGCCTCTCTTCATTGGCTTCCTGTTAATTCTAGAATAGAATTTAAAATTCTTCTTCTTACTTATAAGGTTTTGAATAATCAGGTCCCATCTTATCTTAGGGACCTCGTAGTACCATATCACCCTAATAGAGCGCTTCGCTCTCAGACTGCAGGCTTACTTGTAGTTCCTAGGGTTTGTAAGAGTAGAATGGGAGGCAGAGCCTTCAGCTTTCAGGCTCCTCTCCTGTGGAACCAGCTCCCAATTCAGATCAGGGAGACAGATACCCTCTCTACTTTTAAGATTAGGCTTAAAACTTTCCTTTTCGCTAAGGCTTATAGTTAGGGCTGGATCGGGTGACCCTGGACTATCCCTTGGTTATGCTGCTTTAGACGTAGACTGTGGGGGGGTTCCCATGATGCACTGTTTCTTTCTCTTTTTGCTCTGTATGCATCACTCCGCATTTAATCATTAGTGATCGATCTCTGCCCCCCTCCACAGCATGTCTTTTTCCTGGTTCTTTCCCTCAGCCCCAACCAGTCTCAGCAGAAGACTGCCCCTCCCTGAGCCTGGTTCTGCTGGAGGTTTCTTCCTGTTAAGAGGGAGTTTTTCCTTCCCACTGTTGCCAAGTGCTTGCTCACAGGGGGTCGTTTTGACCGTTGGGGTTTTTCATAATTATTGTATGGCCTTGCCTTACAATATAAAGCGCCTTGGGGCAACTGTTTGTTGTGATTTGGCGCTATATAAAAAAAAAGTTGATTGATTGAGTTGAAGACCAGGACACTCCAGGCAGATGCACAACAGCTGATAACTGCAACAGACGAACGAGATGTGCTGACCTCCGACGATAAGAGTAAAAGAAAGAAACTGTTTGTCCTTACAGCTGCGCTTATTGACGTATGTGTTTATGTTACGGGAAGAAACTTGTCTCGCGTTGTCCCCCCCCCCCCTTAGGACAAGTTTTATGATGTAATGAGGGCATCTCTAATAAAAAGAGCGGGAGCACAGGCCAGACTTTAGTGTAGCCTTGGTGTACAGCCTGGCCGCACTCCGCGCGTGATTAATTTGACTTTCTGTCTCACTGGTGTTTCTTGACTCTGTTTGTCTTATCAAAGGTTTTAAGAATGTTTGGAGGAGAAAATACCCAACAAGGAGCTTAGCAGGGAAGACGCACAGTGTGGACGGCGAGACAAGGAGCTTACAACAAACCACTTTATGTGACTCTGGAAGTGCAAAGTCTTAAAGCTCAGATTCAGTAGTCATCTGCATTGTTGAAATTCCTGAAGGGTGGCGGGAAAAAAAAAATCGGATTCAAAAAGCGTCAAGTTTATTGCCGTGACTAATGGGGTAAAATACAGTGACGGCAGCCAACCGTACTCTAGATGAAATAACAGAGGATTTAAATCATAAGACTCAGCTGCTTCTAATGCACTCGATCGCTCACTCTGCCCGCGCTTCAACTGCTGCATCACCTGGAGTTTAGTGACAGCAGCAGAAACATTAGGTTTTACTCAGTGACTTGTCAGAAGTTAAAGCGGAATGGTTTAATAATAATAATAAAAAAAATTAGGATGAAAAGCATAAAACCATTTTAAAGTTAGTCAGCTACAGAAGCAGATGTGCAAATGTGGACTGAAGCTCAGATTTTCACTGTGCATCAAGGCGAGCTCCAAATATAAATCTTGGTTGGGCAGCAGGTGGAAACGTAAAGTGCCACAAAAATAAATGAATATCCTTTATATTGGAACACTAAAAGGGCATAACGGTGCAAGGCTGATCCAAGTTGTATTCAAACACACAATTATATATATATATATATACCGTATTTTCCGGACTATAAGTCGCACTTTTTTACATGTTTTGGCCGGGGGTGCGACCTATACTCCGGTGCGACTTATAAATGAAAAATATACCGGTAGGATCTCAATTAATTTACTGTAACAAAACAATTTTACGTGACAGAGTCGATCTATGTTTTAAAATGGCCACCGGAAAAGGAAATGCAATGCATCATGGGCACTGTAGTATGACAGCCATCCCATAGTTCACGCTGGTCGCGATAACCAATCAGAGAACAGAACTTTGGATGCGTATTCCTCACCTCACCCACAGCGTGTGAAGCTGACGAACACGGTGCTTGCTGTTATTCCGGCATGGTGAACAAAACAGCTTCAACCCTTGGATATCAGTGTGAGCAGAGTGTTTAAGTTGACGCTGAGAGCTGCGTGGGAGCATTGGGTGAGCGACGGCGGAGGATTAGTGTGTGCACTTGGAAGGAGCTGGCGTCGATGATTGTGAAAAGCGTTTGAAGCAGACGAACATGGTGTTTATTCCGGGACGGCTAACAAGACAGCTTCAACCCTTGGATATCAGTGTGAGCAGAGTTGACGCTGAGAGCTGCATGGGAGCACTGAGCGACGGCGGAGGATTAGCGTCTGCACTTGGAAGGAGCTGGATCGACACCGCTGGGTGGTCATGAGCTGCGCAGGTAGGTGCTGCATGGTTCGGCTCGCAATGTGGTCCGCAAAATACAAACATATCTGTAGGTAAAATGCAGCTCACGAGAGGGCACTCAAGGCTTGTGTGACTGTTCCTGCGACTTCTGACTACCATAGAAAAATAAAAATTTTAACGTTACTGATAACTTAACAAGACAACGGAGAAGGCCCGAAAAAATGCCACCAAAAAGAAAATCATACTCTGCAGATTACAAGTTGCGACTGGTGAAATATGCATCCGAAAACGGTAGCCGTCACAATATTATCATCTGAACTTTTCATGTTAAGTTAACATACCTGTATGTCCATGGGACTTATAGTCCAGTGGACCTTATTTATGGTTTATTTTTCTTTATAATGGATAAAGTGGCTGGTGCGACTTATACTCCGGTGCGACTTATAGTCCGGAAAATACGGTATATATATATATATATATATATATATATATATATGGATGGCTTTGTACCGTTTTTCTTTCTCGTTTTGACCCATTAAGGGTGTTCGATAATATCTGTGCTAATTCCTTATTTTGTGTTAGTGATCAAGTATTTGCCTTTGGTATTTGATTGCAAGTCTCTGAGATCTGGTTTATAGTTAAGTTTCACTTCCATCACGCATGTGCAAGTTTCAGATACAGGGAGGGCTCCCCCATCGGTGAGATCCAGTAACATATAGACTAAACCACACCCACTGTAACGCCCACATTGTATAAAAGTGTTGTGCGAGCTATCTTTATAGTCTTTTCACAAGATGGTGTCTGTCTGTGAAGAATCAGGCCTGGTTTTCAACATGACCTTCAATAAATTCAAAATGAGGAATATATTGATGTGGTTCTTTGTAAGGGGCAGTAAATTACATAAAGAGCCGGGAGAAATTACAACGGACTGCAGATGCTAATTAGCTCATCGCTATAATCTGGCACAATGCATCAAATGATTTTCCCTTTTAACCCTCAGAGTTACAGTAACTTTTCAAGACAACATGGAGTCACTGGCGAGTCCAAGGTCCCAACAAGTATTAAATACTGTTAGCATGGTGCTAACTGTAAAATTTTTCCAGACATGGTTAGCCTGATCACATATGCCAACACTGCCTTTTACCATCATGGGTACCTTTATTGGTGAGGAAAGGTTTACCGATCTTTTTTTTTCATGGACAATGCTGTGGTCTTTGCAGAATCAATGGATGCTCCAGTTACAGCACATAAAGCTCAGTGTCAGCGTGTCTTGGTTTCCAGTTGTCTGCAAGCTGGACTCTGCCAACAGAAGTAAAGAACTGTATGTAGCAGAAGTGCTGAACTTGTAGATTTACCGTTCTTAGCAGTGACAATTCTCTGAGATTGGGAAACGCCTGAGAAAGCGTACAGAGTCATGAGGTCCCTGGACAGAAGAGATTGGTGGTACATCTTTGAAGAGATGAAGGTCTAAGTCTTTATGGGCCTGGTGCTTTCTGTTTTAGTATATGGTTGTGAGACTGGATTTTTAACCAGTGACTTAAAGTGAGGTTGGATGTCTTTGTTACTAGGGCCTGGTTTCATAAAGCGGTCTTGTTTAGTCAACTAAACTCACTCAGTCAACTAATCTTTTGGCGTTAGTCGTTGGACAGAACACTTAGTCAGCTAAAGTTTTGCATTAGTCGACTAAAGTTTTTAGCCTGCTACAAAGGAGGCTAATCTTATTTTAGTCAACAAAACTTCAGTGTCTTACTTCAAAAAGGGCAGCTATCACATACCACCACTTGATGGAGCAGGAAGGAAGGAGAGCTTTGTGGCGGGAGCGGGTGTTCCAGGGCTGGAATAATCCATTGGAGATGTTTACGGATGCCAAGGCCGGGAGCGCGTCTCCTCTGGTGCGGCCGACTCGACCACGGTTGTAGCAGACAACCAACCCAGAAATAAACAAAATTCTCACACACTGGAGGCGTTTCTTGGTAATGGCAGTCGTGAGGCCGCTTTTGCCTGTGAAAATCTTTGACTAACATTAGATGGGTAATCTACAAGTTTAGCCGTCGAGTGAAATGGGGATTAGACTGCCAACGTTGGGTTACTAACCTTAGTCTAACCTTAGTAGACTAAAAGATTAGTCCGCTTTATGAAACCGGGCCCAAGCATCTTCAGAGAATCCTTGGGTAAAAGATTAGTCCGCTTTATGAAACCGGGCCCAGGCATCTTCAGAGAATCCTTGGGTATCGCTGGAGTAACTGCATCAAATGAGCGGTCACTTAGGGAGCATTGTATTGTCAGGGAACATGAGCTACAACACTTAGGACATGTGCTGCACTTCTCTTGGAGTGATGTAGCACACAGGTGTTGTGACACTGAGGCCATCCATGACCCAGGGTGGATGCAGCACTGCGCGGCACCAGCAGAGTTTCCCAGACTTGACTCTTCGGCACTGACTTGTACATTTGAACATCAGCCACAGTTAGCGTTGTTAGCGAGTAACATTTTCGTTCATTGACGCCATCACTTGTCAAATGCGTCATGACAAAACAGTGGCGTGCTCAATCCAGAGAAACCCATTACTGCTGAGGTATCAGCACGTCCAGTGAGATACATCCTGAATTTAAAAAACCAAGGTGTCAGTTCTTCATGAATGATGAATCAGCACACAGACCTACAGGGCAGAGTCTCGAAAAATGATTTCCTATTCCTGCTACTAAAGGCCATTAAACGCACCAGTGCCCGGTTTCATGAAGCAGTCTAATCTTGTTGAGTCAACTAAACTCAGCTGACTAATTTTTTTGACGTTAGTTGTTGCACAAAGCCTTTAGTCAGCTAAGGTTTCGCGTTACCCAACTAAAGTTTTGAGCCTGGTACAGAGGAGGCTAATCTTATTTTAGTCAACAAAACTTCAGCGTCTTACCTCAAAAAATGGCGGCTATCATGTACCACCACTTGAGGGAACACTTAAGAGTACCCCTATGTTGCTTGTATTCATCCAAAAAGAGAGCTTCATTTGCTTTTGGTCATGGTTATAGACACCGGGCATTGCTGTTACACTGAGCAGTGTTGTGTGCACAACAAAGCTTGATGGAAAGTGTAGAAGAAGAGACTGAAGAGTGAAACTGCTAGACTAAGTGCTAAACATGTCATTCTGCAGTTTGTATGTGTCTGTAAATGTTAATAAAACCAGTTAAAACAAAGGCTGGATAATTCATCACAACGGCCAACTCAGAAGAAAACAAAATTGTCGCGCATTGGAGGAGTTTCTTTGCAACTGCACTCACAATGTCGTTACGCCCATGAAAATCATTGACTAACGTAAAACTGCTAATCTACAAGTTTAGCCAAACGGTGAAACGGTGATTAGACGGATAATGTTGGACGACTAACTGTAGTCATCGAAGTAAGTTTAGTAGACTAAAGAATTAGACTGCTTATGAAACCGGCCCAGATGTTTACCAAGCTTCTGAATATCTACCCAACTCATGGTCAAACCCTCTCGTGACCTGAGGGTATAAACTTCACAGTTGTGTTGAACAAACCTGGAACCCACAGGGGGCATCTGCTGCCACAGTGATCCAGCCTTGAGAAGCAGAAAATGTGTGGCGGGACAGACTTCAGTTCCATGAGCTTATGGATGCCGGTTCACCGCTGCGCCTTACAGAGCAGAATGATCAATAATGTGAGCTGAGAGCAGCCACTCACACCCAAAAAGCAGGACGGCAATCTTATAGATCTGATTGGACTGCAAGTCTTTAATAAGTAAACAACCCTCCATACAAAAGTATATGTACATGGTCACGTACTGAAGTCTGGAGCCGTTTATGGACATGATCGAATATGGTTTCTGATACCAAACGACAGTGACCAGAGAGCCGGATCTGAAAATACAAAGTGACGGCGATACCGTCTCTGTCACAGCAGCTGTTCGTGTCAGGACCCACAGACCGGTGACAGTCTAACATTTGCCGATATTAATGATCAACTTTCCATGTGAGTGTTAAAAATAAAAGCACATACCTTTTCTCACTGAAACAAAGCGCACGATTTATGGAGCGACATAAATACCAGAGCAAGAAAGCACTCCGAACAGGGAGAGACGGGAATAAATCACCACGGGATTGACACCATCGCTATTCAACATGTACAGTAGAGCCTGAGAGACATTTTAATAGAATACAGAGAAATTAATTTTTGGTCTACTGAAGGTGAGACGTCAGTGGACAAAATATTAACACTGATGTTAATATCACAAATTAAAAGTCGGGTTGGGGGGGTTGATGTTGCTGGAACAGAAACAGTTGCATCTTTTCCCTGCCATGTGCCGTCAGCTGCAGTCTTCACCTGAACCTCAAAGAGATACTCGACTTGACAGGCGGTTCCACCCGTCCAAAGGGCGGAACTGCTGAGCATCGTCATCAGGGAGCACCTGATTGGTCAACTGGTCCCACCTCACTTTGCGTTAACCTGCTGTCTGACAGTTCAAAGGTCATCGGTGGAATTACTTGAAATCTAAGTGATTGCATGCCAACGTGAGGTTCCAACTCCTCAGTTGGTTTTTAGGGTGCACACAGACACGTTATTATGTCACCTGCACATTCCCACAGCATCTCAAGCATCGACGTCAAGTACTGGGACAGCAGGGCTCCAATTCACACCAAAAAATACACATGAAAATGTACTGCAATAAAGCTTCCAGTTGTAGTAATTCTGAGCAAAGTCAAATGCTGTCACTAGGAAAGGTCCAAGAGCTGACAAAAAAAAACAAAAAACGACCTAGAAACAGTAACGCTGCATCTGAATACATTGTAAAAAATACCAGTGTTGGTTAGCACATACTACTCCACCATTAGTGGAAGTAAACACGTGAGTACAACCCCCAAATCAGGGAAATTTGGGGCAATACAGAAAATGCAAGGAGTGATTTTTACATTTGACTTTTATTTCGTATCAGACAGTATGAACCCAACATATTTCATATTTTGTTTGGTCAACATTTCATTTGCTAATATACATCCAATCCTGCATTTAAACACATTCCAAAATACGTTGGGATGGAGGTAATTTATTCATAATGTAAGGACTTTATCTTTATAACCAGTTTTCTAGAGACAACTCAGGGGGTCCCCAAATAAGTTTTAGACTTCATTTATATCAATCAGAAATAATCAGGAACTGATTTGGGATGCTGGAAGGAGACTAGTGGGGGAAGCCACCAAGACACCCAGACAACACTGAAGGAGTTAAATGCTTGTGTGTCTGTGGTTGGAAAATCTGGGCAGAGTGAAACTTTTGCTTGTTGCATCACCAGTTACACAGCTTCATGATGAAGTGGTATAAAGAAGGATATATTTATTAAACAGCATAGGCAAAATTTCAGCTGTAGTTTTTCAGAAGGCACATGGGAAAGATAAGCCTAGATTTGATCCATGTTCCTCTTTTAAAATCCTACCCCACCTCAGACGAAGCTGTGAAAGGGGATGCGACAGGAAAATGTTGCACCATTCCCAGTTTCTCAACACATCCACAGAAGTCTATAATTCTCTCACAATGGGTGTCTTGGTGGCTTTCCTCACTAGTCTCCTTCCAGCACAGTCACTCAATTTTTTGAGAACTACCTACTTGATAGATTTTGATGAATGAAATCCCAACTTTTTTTTTGGAATGTGTTGCAGGCCTTAAATGTAGTAATGGGTGTATATTAAATGACACTGACCGCACAAAAACATGAACTATCTTGGGTTCATACTGTGTAATGAAATAGAACTCAAAGTAAATGTAGTATCACTGCATTAGTTTTTAATTTGTATTTTTGTTACATTTTCTGATTTGGGGTTTTCATAGGGACACAATTTGGACATACTATGCTGCTGCATCTTACCGCTCCTTTGACCTGGATGTTCATAGATGACATGCACATATCCAGGTATGCTGGGAAAATTTCTATTTTGCAAAAGCAAGCTTTTTAAATAGCGTACAAGGGTACTTCATAATGTTTGGGGCCTCCAGCAGAAAGAAAAGTATCTGAAGGCTCAAGATGCGCAAAGCTTGAACATCAATGGACCAAGTGCACTGATGTTAAGGGAGCCAATGTTGAAAAACAATGCCAGAAAAATCTTTCTCCTGTGACAATTTCTGGGTGAGGCCAAGAACAGTTTGAAGCACCCTTGTATATTTGCACATGTGCCATTGGACGCTGTAATCTTCTTTGAATTTTCTCGAGAGGTTCTTAGCGCCAGCTGGCTATTGGGATAGTGTAATGTAGTCCATTTGCACCCTATGGAGGTGCAAATACTTCAACTACTACTAAATGCTTACTGAGTATTCGAATAGCTGAGAGATGGTGTCGTACTGCTTTCGCCTACTATACAGTAACTTAATGAGTATTCAGATGTAGCCCTATTCTTTAACTTAATGACTCAAGTTACCAACTTGAGTGAAAAATGAAATGGAAGAGTCTTTAAATGAATTTTTAGCTACTCTAGGTTGTTTTTTTATGCCATGATACAACTCTGGACATGAACATGATACAGTTTTAAATAATAACACCAGAGAAAATGAGATTTCTGAATGTAACTAAGGTTCTATGAACTCTGGTTAACCTTCAGAGATGGTGCCGTGGTCAAGCAGAATGAAATAGAAATAGTTATTGCCATAAATCAACAATTGTGTATGAGCATTATGTGACAATAACTTATGCTGAGGAAAGAAATATATTAATGTGGGCATCAAATAATAAAACGTGATTAAGCTTCCTGTCCCAATACTTGCTTTGTAACCGTATTTCTTTTAAAAATACAGCTGTGGAAATACTAACAGTAAGTGCAAATTGGTCTTTATTCCAGAATAGCGCCTACATTTTTCTGATGCTGCACTGAGGGGGGTCACACACCAGAACCCCCCCATCTTTCATCCTAACCCATGAAGTCTTAGATGCCTCCGCTCTGAGGTCCTTTGACTCACTTGTATGAGTTCTTACGTGGTCGGCGGAAGGTCGACGTGTTCTCGCTTAGTGCATAGATGCGCTTGTTGTACTCCCCTAATTCACTCAGCACCTGTTCGTCACACTCAACAGCAACTGCGTGGTCTACAGGGATGGACTGGTAGTTTTCTAGTTGAGCCTCATCTACAGGCAGTTCTAAAGTGGCCTCAGTTCCCATAATTTCCTCTGCTTGCTCCACTGAGCAGTGCAGCTCCGGCATCAAACTAACAGGCGCCTGTCTGGCTACCAAGGAGCCATTCATGGTGTTCGTGAGCTGACAACTTTGCACCATTTCCTCGCCAGTGTCCAGCATTGTAGAAGGCCGCGGAGTAGCTGCACTGCTGTGCGTTTGCTCTTCAGTCTCTTTTTTATCTACCTGAAGCTCGTTCTCAGAACATTTATATCTGTTCACTGTGGACTCCATGGCCTCTTCAGTTTCCTTCTGCTCTCCATCATCTTTCGATTCCATAGAGTTGTCCAGGTTACACAAAGCCATGGTAGGATCGAGGGAGGATGACAGGACTTTGGATGAAGGTAAGGGTGGTGCCAGAAATGCAGGGGGCTGCTCCTCACCGAGGGCTATGCTGTAGTTGGGTGGAGAAGTTGTTTTATACTTGAGTTTGTCTGCCTCTGAACTCGCCCTTTTCCTCACACCTCGGTCTGGAGATCCAGCGTGGAAAGGGCAGGTCATCTCAGAAGTGGCAGATACACCAAGCTGGGACTTGGTCGGCACTGGGATTGAACTGGAAACATGGTGTCGATCGCTGTGGGGAACAAAAACAAAGACAGACGCTATGTGAATGAGCAAAGTAAATGAAAGCTGCAAATTTCAATTCAATTTATTTCATTTATATAGTGCCAACTCACAACAAAGCTGCCTCAAGGCACTTCACATAAGTAAGGTCTAACCTTACTAACCCCCAGAGCAAGCACACAGGCAACAGTGGTCAGGAAAAACTCCCTCTGAGGAAGAAACCTCAAGCAGACCAGACTCAAAGGGGCGACCCTCTACTTGGGCCATGATACAGACAAAATTTACAAAATGAATATACAGGAAATTTTGCCGGTGCACAGGACAGGAGGTTTGCAAAAACAGACACCACACCCATCTCTGGATGGAACTGCACCTCAAACAGAGAGAAAAAAAAAACAGGCATTGGAAAGACAAGAAATACAGTATAATTTGGCAGCATTCAGCAAAAAGAAAAACTAATACTAAATACGTGGTGTGTCCGTAAAGTAACGGTCCTTTTTATTTTTTTTAAAAACTATATGGATTTCATTCATATGTTTTTACGTCAGACATGCTTGAACCCTCGTGCGCATGCGTGAGTTTTTCCACGCCTGTCGGTGACGTCATTCGCCTGTGAGCACGCCTTGTGGAAGGAGTGGTCCCGCCCCCTCGTCGGATTTTCATTGTCTGGAAATGGCGGAATGAAAAGGACTTTTTTTCCATCAGAATTTTTTCAGAAGCTGTTAGAGACTGGCACCTAGAAACCATTCGAAAAATTTATCTGGCTTTTGGTGAACATTTTACGGGCTTCACAGAGAATAAGGACTTTAACTACAGCTTTAAGGACCCCTTTAAGGACGGTCGGTGCGCCGCGCTCCGAGCTGCGATGTCGCGGCACAAACCACTGGATCATTTCTAAGCTGATGGCTCTGTGGATACGAGACCGTCGTGTGCTCTTTCTCTGGTTATCACAAGAGCTGGACATCAGCCATTTTCCAGCAGATTTCACTTTTAACAAGAGATTTTGTCATGGAAAGCCGCGCGTCACGACCGATTCGCTGATGAAGCGAGACAAAGGAACACCTCCATTTCGGAGTGTTAGAGGACAAGTTGGGACATGTCCAGCTCTCCACAAGTTCTTTTATACTCACTCGACTGGTAAGCACTGAAAGCCGAGATAGACATGTCCCAACTTGTCCTCTAACACTCCGAAACGGAGGTGTTCCTTTGTCTCGCTTCATCAGCGAATCGGTCGTGACGCGCGAAGCCTCCGCGCGGCTTTCCATGACAAAATCTCTTGTTAAAAGTGAAATCCGAAAAAAAAAAGTGAAATCATATGAATGAAATCCATATAGTTTTTTAAAAAAATAAAAAGGACCGTTACTTTATGGACAGACCACGTGCTAAGGTGATCGCCGTCCACTAGCCCTAAGCTTCACTAAAAGATCCAGAATTTAGATAAAGTTGAGCCACAGCACGCTCCACTTACTAATAAAATGAATTTAAAAGAGTAAAAAGCATAGTAACATACAATACCAGTATGCTAGCCATACGAAAGGGAAAATAAGTGCGTCTTAAGTCTCTACAGAATCTGACTGTTTTACTGATGCAGGGAGATCATTCCACAGAACGGGCACGATAAGAGAAAGCTCTATGACCCACAGACTTTTTATTCACTCTAGGGACACAAAGTAGTCCTGCATCCTGAGAACGCAAAGCCTGGGCTGGTACGTAGGGTTTAAGTAGGTCAGCTAAGTAGGGAGGGGCCAGTCCATGAATAATTTTATAGGTTATACGTGTATAGGTTATAGGTTTTATAGGAAATTATTAGTTGAGTTAAGATTTTAAAAAGGAACAGTTTGGACCACGTATCATGTTTAGTTATCACATTACGGGGTAACATATGTCGCATGTCATAGAATCCAATGGACGTCGACCTTATCTGACATTTACTTTGGAGACCAAACATTCAACACAGTCAAAACTATTCCATTTATTAATCCTATTTGTTCAACCAATAATGTACATGCTTTTTTTACTGAAATTGGAGCAGCTTTAATATTTGACCCTGTACAAACTAAAACTGACCTTTGTCACCATTCTTGTTGTTTTTACCCCATAACTCCAGAACATTTAGTCACAGATAGTGAACTATACCTTTGTGGAATTTTTTTTATAATCAGACAAATAATGTGGTGTAGTTTTCAATTTGATTGAAGCATTTTTAAATTTTGACCACAGTGAAATTCTTCCTTGTTGCCTATTGAAAATTCAAGTGTCAGTCTTTTGTTTTTGTTTTTTTGTTTGTTTGTTTTTCCCCAAAAGAGTAATGTCTAAGGTGCATTTGTGCCAAATTTGGTGCTTGCATCACCAGTGGAAGGATCGTTACCTGCTGCACTACAGCCTACAGTGCTGCAGTCAAGGCCCAAACATTTAAGGCTTTGAACCCTCAAGGAAAGGGTATCTCAGTGCAACCACTTTCAAACCCCTGATCCAAGAAGAAGCCAGAGGCAGCGTATCACAAATCACCTTTTGAATGCTCTAAGGTGATGTGCAGGAAATATCTGTGTAGTTTGTGCAAATACATACATGCACCATGAACTGACCGCTGCAGGCATCCACCCAAGTATGTCAGATATTTTCTTCTGAATAACAGATGACAGATTCTGGACATGGGAGCCCCGCCCCGCCCCAGAACTAAAATCATAAATTTATTTCAATGGGGGACTCGCCTCCTCTTCCGATAGCCAAGGAAGTGTGTAATTCCCAAGACTCCTTAACGGTATGCTCAACCTGACAATACTGTTGTCCCACAAGTCAACGCACTGTACTGGTGGGGTCAAAGGTGAAGCAGGGCCTCCCTCTGCTCTCAGGGGAGTCACGTCTGTTGGTTTAAGAGATGGAATAAACTTCTGCTTGTTTCAGTTGGAGATGCAGTCACCACATACTTCCCTGTAAATTTTACCCCGTCTCCGTTAGAGGAAATGTTATTTCTAATAGCGCCACCCACAGATCCACGGCTGACATTCACTTTGCATACAAACTTACTGTCTGATGGACAGTTTTACCACAAAACCCATGACAGCTTGTAAAATAGGCCGTGACCTTGATCCTTCAGGCACCCTGCAGACAGAGGTGGTCTTGACCGAGTTCACAAGTGGGACACGATGCTGAGTGCAGGAACGTGTCTACTTTTACGCAAAACCTGTCAAACGTCAAAGTCCCTGTGATACAGTAAATGAGAACCATCTACAGTGTAAAAGGTCCAATATGCAACTGCTTATAGAAGCAAAACTGTAAACGCTGCACCTCGTATAGCAAGTCAGGGCTAAGATAAAGGTACTGTATATGCTTTATTTTTCTGTGCAACAAGGAAGGTCTCTAACACTGTCATTTTTTTTCTACTTTCCTTCTGTCTCTGTAGCACTGGAACTGGACTACCAACTTACACATGGCAGTTCAATTAGGTTACCCATCTGCACCACTGGACAAGACACTTCATCTGAACCATCCCTTAGTTATGCTGCTATAGACGTAGACTGCTGGGGGGTTCCCATGATGCACTGTTTCTTTCTCTTTTTGCTCTGTATGCACCACTCTGCATTTAATCATTAGTGATCGATCTCTGCTCCCCTCCACAGCATGTCTTTTTCCTGGTTCTCTCCCTCAGCCCCAACCAGTCCCAGCAGAAGACTGCCCCTCCCTGAGCCTGGTTCTGCTGGAGGTTTCTTCCTGTTAAAAGGGAGTTTTTCCTTCCCACTGTAGCCAAGTGCTTGCTCACAGGGGGTCGTTTTGACCGTTGGGGTTTTACATAATTATTGTATGGCCTTGCCTTACAATATAAAGCGCCTTGGGGCAACTGTTTGTTGTGATTTGGCGCTATATAAAAAAATTGATTGATTGATTGATTGATCTGCACTGTCCCAGTCCCCCGCCGGTGTAAATGGGTACCAATCTTTGGCATCCATCACGGTCATGGACTCTCAAAAACCTTCACACGACAGTCTCCGGGGACGAGTGCTGACATGATGGGTCTCAGGGCTTCTAGAGGACTTGCTCTCTCTATTCTGCTGTAACTGGGACTGCACCTTATTCTGTGTGTAGAAAATAGCTGACACTTCTATGTTATAAGGAGAGCAGGTAAGTGGACCACCCCTATCAAAAAATACACTTTTCAATCAATCAATCAATCAATCAATCAATCAATTTTTTTATGTGTTTTCATGTGTTTGAAGGAAATCCCTGTCAAGCTACAAGAGCAAACATGAATAAAAATTTGATATGTACTATTATGGTTTAAGTCAGCGGTTCTCAGCTGTTTTCTGCAGGGCCCCCTGTTGTAGATAAGAATATTTTTTAAGCGCCTCCACTTCGACAGATACATGTCTTTTACATCCAAACACCATTGTAATTTATACAAAATGTCTTATTGAACAAAATTAATTAAGATACAAATCACCTTTACAGTGGAATTATAAAAAATGTCATTCACCATGCATTGTTTTCTTTTCTCACAAACCTGTCCATGTTCTGCTATCAGTGCAAAAAATGATCAGTGTTGCCAGATACAGCTGATGGTTTCAAGCCCAAAAGTGCTTCAAAAACTTCCAAAACCTACATAACCGCCTTCAGGGTGACATCTTTTCTTTGAACAAGACAATGCAAAACAACATTCTGCACACATTCTAAAGGTGTGGCTGTGGAACACTTCACTGCTTGGTATCCTCGATGCCAAACATCTTACGTGTTGTGAGAAGGAATGGCAACATCATAAAATGGTAAATGCTATAGCATCTCGTTTTGGAATGGATGTGTATTAAAAAATTATGCTGTAGTTCAAATTTTTTAAAGGATTCCTCAGCAGCTTTATGCTGGAGACAATGTGGCAAAACAGGGGATCATACACATATATTCTCGGACTGTCCAGTCATTCCAGAGTACTGATGTACTCTGTACAAATGTACAGTTTTATTCATTCTGTGTTACAACGGCCGATGTTTTCACTGCTGACCAAAGAGATTTTATGTATTTTATTGTTGACTGCCAAGAAAATCATTACTGTTAATTGGAAGAATGTGAAGTCACCATCAGTAACTGAATGGAAACAGAAATGTGATGGAAAAAAAATGAATGCATCGTTACAAATGAAAATGGACCTTTTTAAGCGGAGATGGCACATGGTCAAAGAATATTTTTGTCTTTAAAGTATAAGGGTGCAGAAAGTTCTGGAAATTGGTTCTAACATGAGGTGAATCTGTGTGTGTGTTATCTTTATTACTGCACTATTGTATATAATAAATATTTATTGATGTATGTGCTTTTGTATCATATGCAGCAATAATAATATACATTGCTACTATTGTTACTATTTTTATTTTATGTTTTTTAATTATTTTTTTTAAATCACTTGTCTCAGGTAATGTTCTGTTTTGAATGGTGGAAAAAAAACAACCCCTAAATAAAAAGTTAAATAAATAAAAACATTAAGTTCACTAGAAAAAACACGAAATATCTTGTGTTTCATGATTTTTCATTGTAGTCGTCTACAACAAAACGAACGTCAAAGTAAATGCAAAAATCACTGCATTTATTTATTTATTTTTTAATTTGCATTTTCCATACCATCCCAACTTTTTTTCTGATTCCAGGCTGTACATCTGTAAAGCTCATCCGTTTATATTTCTCCAAACTGGACCTGTTTATTCACAACTGTACAAGTCAAGAGGATGTACTGTGTTTTCAGTAACCGTTCACTCACTCGGCTGACTTTGGGGAGTTCATATCCTCTGGCTACAGCATTGAATCCATCTGACCGGCCGATCCTAACACGACTCGCCTCCCCCTGTGTTCGGAGCCCTGCTTCCAGGCACCAGAGTGGGATTAGGGTCCTCTGAACCGCTGCCAGCTCCTCGGCGGATGCGAAGCAGCAAATGGGAGCATGTTGAACGTGTTGCTTTGATCTCAGCACACTGCACGGGTTACAAAGGAGTGGTTTCTTGTACTGTCTCTCTTCCCCTCCCTGGGTAATACATTCACCCTCTTCCCCCTGTTTCTTATCTTTCAGCGAGGTTATGAAAGACCTTCACTGCCCATTTTTCACCAGACGGGACTGTATATATTATGACATGTTATGATGTGTTTCTGAGACGGCACGGTTGGAAATGCACAAAGATATGATCAGATGTTGGCTGGTGACCATCATGCAGATCACTGCACAAAAATGACACACGCAGCTCTGTGTGCACCTTTCTAATATGCTGTTTGACACACACTCTGCTTTTCTTCCATCTTTCCATCCAGTCTGTATAAAACATGTTGCATTGCTCCCATGGTGTGGATCTTGGCGCTCTGGGAAAGGCCCTCCTCCCCTGCAGAATGGATGCATGCTGAATTTGTTCTATATGGGGGAAGGAACCGTTTCCAGGCCAATTTTATAATGATTCCCTTGGTCATATCCTTCATCACATCACGCCTGGTTAAACGTGTGAAAGGAAGAAAAGAGGTGGCAAAGAAGGATAGAGGAAACGCATATTAGTCTCTCTCTCCCAGGCTATTCAATAAATTACCTGCAGCTGCCATGCAGAATTTTATACATCCATATTTCATAAAATGGGTCCCAGGGCTAGAAATTGTATCTGAAGTTAGGCCTTTTACAACCAAAGCAAAAAGTAGACTGCAACTGATATGAGGAGGCAAAAATGTGTTAAAAAAAAAATCAGTGCATGAAAGAAGCCAAACCACCTTATCCACAGCAAAGCCTTCAGGTGTGGATTAGACGGAGTGACATGCAGAGGACAAGCTGAAAATACACAGCACCAAGTTCCACAACTTCATTCTTTTACAATCTTTAAAATGAATGCATAGATTTACTGGAGCTATGCATTTATCAAAATCACATGGATATTTGATGGAAGTGAATCCAAGTCAAGCTCAAACTTTTCACTGCGTTAAGTGAAACCTTGAGATCTGTGAGCAAGCTCAGAAAACGATACACCAGTAAATCATTTGTGATGAAATAGAGTTAAACCGATGAATCATGCACATCTTCATATTCATTCCTGAAGTCTATGATACTGGATCACATTGGAGAATCCCTGGGTACCGCTGGAATGACCGTCTCAAACGAGAGGTTATTTAGTGCAACTAAATATGGCATCATCGGAACCACAGTGACAACACTCTGGCACTGTGGTGCGCTTCTTTGGGTGTGACTAAGTATGCAGGTGCTCCAGTGCTGAAGATCCCAACAAATGCAAAAGGCCAAGAACACGTCCATGAACTGACATCTCCATATGTTGTGTCGCCGTTGTGTGAACTTTCATTTAAGTAGCTAAATCAGTTTAGAAGAATTTGTACTTACAAGGCTCATAGAAAAACAGTGGTTCCTATATACCAGCCCAAAATGTGTGTGTGTGTGTGTGTGTGTGTGTGTGTGTGTGTGTGTGTGTGTGTGTGTGTGTGTGTGTGTGTGTGTGTGACAACGACAATGACTGGTAGTTCTTGCTATAAATCCTAGATGTAATCAAATATAGTAGTTTTTTCTATAAACAAACAACCAACCAACCACACACACACATAGACTGTAATTAATGTTAAGGAAAATAGATTTTTTTTTCTTTTCTTCATATACCAGAGTAAAGATATTTATTATATGGCTGCAACGCGACACGTGCTCCGATTGGCTGATTACGGTCTTGTATTTTTCATATTTCAGACTGGTTACCATGACAATTGGTCTGCAATGCGTATTTTCGTTACAAACCAGGAAGCTAAAAACATGATTAGAAAACCAAGTCAGACATGAACGTATTCCATAAATATCTAAACAGCATCAGAAAAAAGACACAGATTGAAAGCTGAAACCATCTGTTAAGCTTGTGGAGGTGAAGAAAGCTAATGAGCCCAACACCGTCAGCAGCATATTCAGGCGACACTGCAGGTTTGTGTGTTTACACATATAATGGAGGTTTCTTCCTGTTAAAAGGGAGTTTTTCCTTTCCACTGTAGCCAAGTGCTTGCTCACAGGGGGTCGTTTTGACCGTTGGGGTTTTACATAATTATTGTATGGCCTTGCCTTGCAATGTGGGGCGCCTTGGGGCAACTGTTTGTTGTGATTTGGCGCTATATAAAAAAATTGATTGATTGATTGATAATAGCCATATAAAAAACGAATGATTACGCTCGCTTTCTTGGTCTGTACGGGGATATCAGACTGAGGCGTTTACAGTACGGACCGAGCGTACAGACCTCTTGCTCGGTTAATAATCCTTTAATATTTCTGCTTCACTTTAAGAGATTATTAATAAATGTCCTTAAAATCATTTCAGGGTATTGCCATGTGCTCTGCCTTATTAACGGATTTGAAATAATGTCTTGTGTTCTAGTAGGCTGTCCAAGGTGGAGGTGCCCCTCATCCAGTGTCCCTGGATAACCTCCAAACCCCCCCCCCCCATGAACCTCAGCCGGAGAACTGAGGAGAAGATAATGGCCAAATAAACAGATGGACAGATAAATCGTCTGTAGGTGGTATGGGAGTGCAAGTGAGAGATTTTAAAGTATGACGCGTGCTCTGTAGAGTTTGCTCATGTGGGCAGTTTTAATCATTCTTAACCGGCAAGTTCTGAGTGAGTACAGAGTAATTTTAGGCTCTTATCTCTGTGGTTGGACTGTCATATGAGTGTGGAGAGATGGCAGATCTTCTGCCTCCATCTTTTTAAACTTTAACCTGCGTCTACTTGCTCCCTCAACACACTTCTAACTTCAGTCCCGCACTTTCATTTCATCTATGAGCAGCTCATTTTGGCACGTCTCCTTTTCTTTCTTTTCAAAACAGACTGTTTAATGAATGTAACTTTTTATTTTTTGCCTTTGCTGACAAAGGGAGGAATGAAGATCAAAGGCACGACTCATTTATAGGGCAATGGAGCTGAAGTTTGACCAGGCTTTAGTGAAGGGTTACTCACAGGCCACGAGTGCAGGAGGGCGGGGGAGAGCCAGGCATTCCATTCAGGGGACAACGCGGTGCTGCAAATCTCCTCAATGACCAAGTTCGAAAAATGTGGAGTCACGAATAATCTGTCCAAAGGGATGCAACATTCTAAAAGTAACTGTCTGCAGACATGCTGAGCCAGTGCTCAAGAAGATCCAAATGTTTGTAGTGGATCAATATTTTCACTTTATAAAGCACCCTTGGCAGACTGAGAAGCTGCAGAATTAATTTTCATGATTATGCAGACAACACTCTGTTTCCTAATCTCTCTCTTGGTCTTGGAGCTGGGGTTGGCATGAAGTGCCAAGACTGTGCAGGATGTTGTTAATACCGATCACGTTGGTAGGTGATTTCACAGAAGAAGGAAACCAGGGAAATCCTTGATCTTTTTGGCCCTTCATGGCACATCGTTACTCACTCCAGTCTGAGGAGGTCAAGTCATGTCGAGGTTTTTAACTTTTATTCTCTGTAGTCCGGCTATCATTACAAACACCTTACTGTGCTTCTGTAAAACACTAGTTGCTCCAGCTAACAGAATTAAATCATAGTTTCCAACAAACTAACAAGCAGAGCCAGATTTTGTCTTCGGTGCTCAGCTGCACCCCGTCTGTAACGAGATACTGCTGCTGAAAACAGCGTGCAGAGGCTTCAACTTTACCTCAATTCTGGGTCTTTTAGTGAAGTTTAGGGCTAGTGGCCGGCGATCACCTGAGTATTTCTCTGTTTTTCTTGTTGTTTAATGCTGACAAATTATACTGTATTTTTTGTCTTTCTGATGCCTGACTCTGTTTTTTTTCTCTCTGTTTAAGGTTCAGATCCATCCAGAGGTCAGAGTGGTATTTGTGCTGGAGACCCTCCTGTCCTGTGCACCAACAGCATTTCCTGTATATTCGTTCTGTGAATTCTTTTGTAATTTGTGTCTGTATCATGGCCCAAGCAGAGGGTCACCCCTTTGAGTCTGGTCTGCTTGAGGTTTCTTCCTCAGAGGGAGTTTTTCTTATCACTGTTGCTCTGGGGGTTAGTAAGGTTAGGCCTTACTTGTGTGAAGCCCCTTGAGGTAACTGTGTTGTGATTTGCCGCTATATAAATGAAAATACATTGAAATTGAAAAACTGAAATTGAATTGAAAACAACACTAAACCTTCATCAGTTTGTTCCTGCCATAGAATGAATTGGAGTTCAAGGCTACTCTTATAGTGTGGCTGCATGAGAAGGTCAGAGCAAATACAGGGGAGCATGGCATTACTTTAAAATACTACAGATAGTACTTTAAAGAGCGATCACAATGATACATATACTCAGTGTTACATTAAAGGCTATGAAGAAGAAAATGGAGACAGTGTGAGAGACAGTGTGAATGTTTTCCCAGATCTCAATGACCCCCCCCCCCCCCCCCCCCCCCCCTTTCTTACCATCGGACCAGCAGGCCATGTTCCAGCAAAGTCTTAAGGTTGGGAAGTGTTTGCTGCAGGTCTGGGGTGGTCAAGCCATGTTGATATCTCAGCTGGAGGAAAAGAGAACAGACTGTAAAATTAATGTAAAACAATCCACAAATTCATGCAAAACCAGCACAGGGTGTGGTGACACTGGACGTGTGCATTTCACTGAGACACGCACGCACAACGTCCCTGTTTGGATGCCCTCTGGAGGAGCAAGAAATGCCATCTAATGCAGACAAGTCATGTACGAGGTCTGTCCAAAAGTAACGGACCTTTTTATTTTTTCAAAAACCATATGGATTTGAATCACGTGTGATTGCATCAGCCAAGCTTGAACCTTCGTGCGCATGCGTGAGTTTTTTCACGCCTGTCGGTTGCGTCATTCGCCTGTGAGCAGGCTTTGTGTGAGCAGTGGTCCACCCCTCTCATCGGATTTTTATTGCGAATAAATGTCTGAACGATTTGGAGCTTTGCTGCATCAATTTTTTCCAGAAACTGTGAGAGACCTCCAGCTGGACACCATTCGGAAAATTCAGATGGCTTTCAGGGACAACTTTATGGGGATTACACAGATTAAGGAGTGCTCCAGACGGTTTAAAGACCGCCCACAGCGTCTGAGAGCGCGGCGCGCTCCGAGCACCGATCGACAGGCTGAAACAACCAGATCATTTCCAAAGTGAAAGCTTTGTTGATCCGGGACGTCGTCTGACTACTTTAAAAAGTGTAGAGCTCAAAATCCATAAAATAGCTTTGATTTCCATACACAATGCATAGAAGCTATAATAAGGATTTTGAGCTTTCTTCACTTTTTCAAAACACATCGCCTTTATTCTGAACAACTCGCGATCTCGTTCTTTCGGTCATGAGCCAAATCTCATGACCACAGGTGAGGATCGGACCGTAGATCAATCAGTAAATCGAGAGCTTTGCCCCCCTACTCAGCTCTCTCTTCACCACGACGGTCCGATACAGTGACCGCATCACTGCAGATGCTGCACCGATCCATCTATCGATCTCACGCTCCATCCGTCCCTCACTCATGAACAAGACCCCGAGATACTTAAACTCCTCCACTTAAGGCCAGGACACTCCACCGACCTAAACAGGGCAAAAGCACCTTTTTCCGGTCGGAGAACCATGGCCTCGGATTTGGAGGTGCTAATTTTCATCCCGGACGCTTCACACTCAGCTGCAAAACCGTCCCAGTGCACGCTGAAGGTCCTGATTTGATGAAACTAACAGAACCACATCGTCCGCAAACAGCAGAGACGAGATTCTGTGGTTCCCAAACCAGACCCCCTCTACACCCTGGCTGCGCCAAAAATTCTGTCCATAAAGATAATGAACAGAACCGGTGACAAAGGGCAGCCCTGGCGGAGGCCAACCTGCACTGGAAACAGGTTTGACTTACTACCGGCAATGCGAACCAAGCTCCTGCTGCGGTCGTACAGGGACTGGATAGCCCTTAGCAAAAGACCCCGGACCCCATACACCCGGAGCACCCCCCACCCCCCTGAGGGACACGGTCGAACACCTTCTCCAGATCCAAAAAGCACATGTGGACTGGTTGGGTGAACTCCCATGAACCCTCGAACACCTGATGGAGCGTGTAGAGCTGGTCCAGTGTGCCGCGACCAGGACGAAAACCACACTCATCTTCCTGAATCCGAGGTTGACTATCGGTCGAATTCTCCTCTCCAGTACTCTGGAATAGACCTTACCGGGGAGGCTGAGGAGTGTGATCCCCCTGTAGTTGGAACACACCCTCCAGTCCCCCTTCTTAAACAGAGGGACAATCACCCAGGTCTGCCAATCCAGAGGCACTGTCCACGACCGCCACACGATGTTGCAGAGGCGTGTCAGCCAAGACAATCCCACAACATCCAGAGACTTAAGGTACTCAGGACAGATTTCATCCACCCCAGGAGCCTTGCCACTGAGGAGCTTTCTAACCACCTCGGTGACTTCGGCCTGGGTAATGGATGAATCTGCCTCTGAGTCCCCAGTCTCTGCTTCCTCTTCGGAAGACGTGACAATGGGATTGAGGAGATCCTTGAAGTATTCCTTCCACCGTCTGAAAACACCCCACCCGCACCATAGACAGTGCTGGTGGAGAGCTGCTTCCGCCTCCTGAGACATCGGACGGTTTGCCAGAATTTCTTCGAGGCCGACTGATAGTCCTCCTCCATGGCCTCCCCGAACTCCTCCCAGACCCAGGTTTTTGCCTCTGCGACCGCACGGGCTGCGGCACACTTGGCCTGCCGGTACCTGTCAGCCGCCTCCAGGGTCCCACCTACCAACAAAGCTAAGTAGGACTCCTTCTTCAGCTTGACGGCATCCCTTACTTCCGGCATCCACCACCGGGTTCGGGGATTGCCGCCGCAACAGGCACCAGAGACCTTGTGACCACAGCTACAAGTGGCCGCATCGACAATGGAGGTGGAGAACATGGTCCACTTGGACTCCATGTCTCCAACCTCTCCCGGGATCTGGGAGAAGCTCTCCCGGAGGTGGGAGTTGAAGACTTCGCTGACACAGGGTTCCGCCAGTCATTCCCAGCAGACCCTCACAATACGTTTTGCCTGCCAGGTCTGACTGGCTTCCTCCCCTCCCAGCGGATCCAACTCACCACCAGGTGGTGATCGGTCAACAGCTCAGCCCCTCTCTTCACTCGAGTGTCCAAGACACATGGCCGAAGGTCAGATGATACGACTACAATGTCGATCATCGACCTCCGGCTCAGGGTGTCCTGGTGCCATGTGCACTTATGGACACCCTTGTGCTCGAACACGGTGTTCGTGATGGACAAACTGTGACTAGCACAGAAGTCCAACAACTGAACACCACTCGGGTTCAGATCGGGGAGGCTGTGCTTCCCCTGATCACCCTCCTCCACCCCCCGCCCACGTGAGCGTTGAAATCCCCCAGGAGAACAATGGAGTCCCCAGTCGGAGTGCTATCTAGTACCCCTCCCAGAGACTCCAAGAAGGTTGGGTACTCTGCACTGCCGCTCGGCCCATAGACTGAGACAACAGTGAGAGACCTGTCCCGACCCGAAGGCGTAGGGACGCGACCCCCTTATTCACCGGAGTGAACTCCAACACACGGCGACTGAGCTGGGGAGCAATA
Organism: Thalassophryne amazonica; assembly: GCF_902500255.1. Lineage (NCBI taxonomy): Eukaryota > Metazoa > Chordata > Actinopteri > Batrachoidiformes > Batrachoididae > Thalassophryne > Thalassophryne amazonica. The sequence goes on along the minus strand of NC_047111.1, from coordinate 117,944,881 downwards.
AGCAATGCAACCCCAGCTCTCCGCCTCTCCCCATGGGCAACGCCAGAAAAGTGGGCGTCCAGCACCTCTCCAGGAGTTGGGGTACCAGAGCCCATGCTGTGCATGGAGGTGAGCCCGACTATCTCTAATTGGTATCTCTCAACCTCCCGCACAAGCTCAGGCTCCTTCCACCCCCAGCGAGGTGACATTCCACGTCCCAACAGCCAGGGGCTGTGAGACCGGGCCGCCGGCCACCTGCCCTCGACCGCCACCCAATCCTCTCTGCACCCGAACCCATGGCCCCCTCTGCAGGTGGTGAACCCACAGGAGGGTGTGCCCACGTCGCTCTTTCAGGCTGAGCCCGGACAGGCCCCATGGGCTAAGGCCCGACCACCAGGCGCTCGCGCGCGAGCCCCAACCCCAGGCCTGGCTCCAGGGTGGGGCCCCGCTCCGCCATACCGGGCGACGTCTCGGTCCTTGATTTTTTACTGGTCATGGGAGCTTCTGAGGAAAGTTAGACTTACTTCTAATTTTGGCTAGTAGCATCGAATCCCTCCCTTCTCAGCACTTTATTTATAATGACAGAATAAAATCCAATGAAAAAAGAAAAAAGATAGACACATTTCAAAACGGACCACCTTGAATCCAGTGTTACTGCCAGATATTCTTCCTCTGACAGTTGGGAAACATCACACAAGCTGACTGGTGTCCTGGAGAGTTTACTTATCCTGTATTAGCGAGCAGAAGAGGAGCATCACGCCTCACGTCCAGCGTATCTCTCCCCTCTGTCACACGCCAGCTGAGATCTGTTTATTTTCCACTCAGGTGCCACGGCAAACATTCTTTTTCAACACACCCTTCAAGGGATGCAGTGCACATGATGGACACACCACTCATCTGGGATAACATGGCGATAAATCATTCACATAGATGAAGACATGATGGATGAGCAGCGTGATAATAAAGGAATTACAGAGAAATAAATGTTTGAGCCTCAGAGGATAAGGACGCACTTCCTTGTTTATTAACCCTCTTCTCCTCATAGGGATGACAGATGTGAGCTCGGTCTGTATTCTTCAAGACACTTTAGTAATAAATCCAAATAAAAGGGTTTTTTGGCCTCAAGGATTCATTTATTTTGTGAAACTTAACATCGGATCAGAACAATGTTAAATTAATTAATTTAGCATTGAAGTCATCATGACTTCCACAGAAACCAGCCAAATTGTATGTTAAAATAATATTTTTTTCAACAGAATTATGATGGCCGAGAAAGACCACAACACTTTCTATATTAAAACATGAGCAAAACAAATAAAATACAAAAAAAAAAAAGAAAAAGAGGTTCTTCCCAGAAGACTTTTCCTGTTGAATTTATTGTAAATAAAATGATAAAATATTAAAATATAGCTCTTTCAATAACGTTTTGATTGATCTGATTTGTTTATTTAGCACAAAAATAAAACTCATACAAAAATAATGTATAAACATAAAACAATAAAAGAGAGAAAAAAAGATATAATATGAATAATGTGCACGGGAGAGGTGGAAGCCAAAAAGGCTTATCGAAAACCCAATCCTGAACAAAAACAAGCAGTATACAACAGCATTACACCAATTTATCCAGATAATATAAACAAGTCACTGTAAATACTCCTGCAGGATCTTTGTTTTTAGTCCACTTTTATATCTATATAAAGTGATGGATGGATTCACAAGATGTACCATATCATTCCAAGATTAACACCATGACATCTGATGTGCTGCTGATAACGAGTCGCTCTATGCAAGGTAAATGTGCAGCCTGCCTGGTCGGATAATTATGAATTTGATGGTTATGCACAAAATAATATCTGATCAAGGAAAACAAAAGTACAGGTCAGGAAAATATTGATATGGAAGATATTTAAGAGCTGCAATTTAAAAAACAGAGGTGCACTTGGAGCACAAGGTTTCAAACGAGTAGCTATTCAAACAAATTTTTTCTGTAGAAGAAATATTTTGTTTATAAAAGTTGCAAAGGTACTTCCCCATACAATATTGCAATAACTTAAATATGGATAAACTAAACTATAATATCATGTTAAAAGACATTTGTGATGTACTAAATGTCTTATTTTGCTTATGATTCCTATTGACTTTTTTTTTTTTTATAAACACACTCAAGAAACATGTAGATGAAAGTGAAGTAAAAGTGAATAAATAAATGTACCCTGTGTTGACCAGGTACAGATAAGGATAACAGAGTGCCACAACACACTGAACTGCCCAGCAGTAAAAGTCCTCCAGGCAGAAACTGCATTGTTGTTGCTCATAGTTTTGTTGCTTTGTGCCTATTTGCAGCATGTCTACATTTTGCGTGCATTGTGTGAATTTGCACCAGCAACGCTATATTAAATTGCTGCATGTATTCTAGGCTGAATATTGTTGTGTTCTGTTTATAAGCATAATTTTTTTTAAATTTGCAATACTTTTTTGATGCATCTACCTGTTGAACTGATTTTTTTTTTTTTGTTTAATTACATTTCTAAGAATTTTTCTGCATGTGCTTGTGTTCAAATTTGAAAATGTGCCTCTTTACCAAACTACAAAATATACCAACATGAGCAGCTAATCCATCAATCAAATCAACTTTTTTCTTATATAGCGCCAAATCACAACAAACAGTTGCCCCAAGGCGCTCCATATGTAAGGCAAGGCCATACAATAATTATGAAAAACCCCAACGGTCAAAACGACCCCCTATGAGCAAGCACTTGGCAACAGTGGGAAGGAAAAACTCCCTTTTAACAGGAAGAAACCTCCAGCAGAACCAGGCTCAGGGAAGGGGCAGTCTTCTGCTGAGACTGGTTGGGGCTGAGGGAAAAAAACAGGAAAAAGACATGCCGTGAGGGGGGGCAGAGATCGATCACTAATGATTAAATGCAGAGTGATGCATACGGAGCAAAAAGAGAAAGAAACAGTGCATCATGGGAACCCCCCACAATCTACGTTCTAAAGCAGCATAACCAAGGGATGGTCCAGGGTCACCCGATCCAGCCCTAACTATAAGCCTTAGCGAAAAGGAAAGTTTTAAGCCTAATCTTAAAGTAGAGAGGGTGTCTGTCTCCCTGATCTGAATTGGGAGCTGGTTCCACAGGAGAGGAGCCTGAAGCTGAAGGCTCTGCCTCCCATTCTACTCTTACAAACCCTAGGAACTACAAGTAAGCCCGCAGTCTGAGAACGAAGCGCTCTAATGGGGTAATATGGTACTACGAGGTCCCTAAGATAAGATGGGACCTGATTATTCAAAACCTTATAAGTAAGAAGAAGAATTTTAAATTTCTATTCTAGAATTTAACAGGAAGCCAATGAAGAGAGGCCAACACGGTGAGATATGCTCTCTCCTGCTAGTCCCCGTCAGTACTCTAGCTGCAGCATTCTGAACCAACTGAAGGCTTTTTAGGGAACTTTTAGGACAACCTGATAATAATGAATTACAATAGTCCAGCCTAGAGGAAATAAATGCATGAATTAGGTTTTTCAGCATCACTCTGAGACAAGACCTTTCTGATTTTAGAGATATTGCGTAAATGCAAAAGGCAGTCCTACATATTTGTTTAATATGCGCTTTGAATGACATATCCTGATCAAAAATGACTCCAAGATTTCTCACAGTATTACTAGAGATCAGGGAAATGCCATCCAGAGTAACGATCTGGTTAGACACCATGCTTCTAAGATTTGTGGGGCAAGTACAATAACTTCAGTTTATCTGAGTTTAAAAGCAGGAAATTAGAGGTCAATCCATGTCTTTATGTCTGTAAGACAATCCTGCAGTTTAGCTAATTGGTGCTGTGTCCTCTGGCTTCATGGATAGATAAAGCTGGGTATCATCTGCATAACCAATGAAAATTTAAGCACTACCGTCTAATAATACTGCCTAAGGGAAGCATGTATAAAGTGAATAAATTGGTCCTAGCACAGAACCTTGTGGAACTCCATAATTAACTTTCGTCTGTGAAGAAGATTCCCCATTTACATGAACAAACTGTAATCTATTAGACAAATATGATTCAAACCACCGCAGCGCAGTGCCTTTTAATACCTATGACATGCTCTAATCTCTGTAATAAACTTTTATGGTCAACAGTATCAAAAGCAGCACTGAGGTCCAACAGAACAAGCACAGAGATGAGTCCACTGTCCGAGGCCATAAGAAGATCATTTGTAACCTTCACTAATGCTGTTTCTGTACTATGATGAATTCTAAAACCTGACTGAAAACTCTTCAAATAGACCATTCCTCTGCAGGTGATCAGTTAGCTGTTTTACAACTACCCTCTCAAGAATTCTTTGAGAGAAAAGGAAGGTTGGAGATTGGCCTATAATTAGCTAAGATAGCTGGGTCAAGTGATGGCTTTTTAAGTAATGGTTTAATTACTGCCACCTAAAGGCCCTGTGGTACATAACCAACTAACAAAGATAGATTGATCATATTTAAGATTGAAGCATTAAATAATGGTAGGACTTCCTTGAGCAGCCTGGCAGGAATGGGGTCCAATAAACATGCCGATGGTTTGGACGAAGCAACCAATGAAAATAACTCAGACAGAACAACCGGAGAGAAAGAGTCTAACCAAATACCGGCATCATGGGAGTAGGTCAATTAACAGATGGCGAGGCAGCTACAAATAGAATTAATGTGCCTACTCATATTTTCAATTGTCTTACAATTACTTAATCAATGTGGGGCAAAAAATACATGCTATAATACATGACTGAGAAGTTACAGCTGTAAAGTCATTGTTTATATGTTCTCTCTGTCTGTATGTTGTTCTCTGCACAGGGTAAATTACAAATCATGGGTAAAACTTAATATTGAACATATAATGGAAAATTGGATTTGCTGCAGAACCTTGTGTATGCAAATTCTACACTCAGTCTTACTGCTTATTATACCATTTCATGCTATTCAGTCACAAACATCAACAGTTCATTTCCTTTTCAACCACTCAAGGTTGCATATCACCAGGATTTTGTTGTTGTGATGATTCATTTTACCGAGGCCAAGGGTATTGAGAAGACTTTGCGCCTGTCCGTCTGTGCTCAGTATAACTCCAGTCTTATTACTGCCAGGGTCTTCAATTCACAGGGAACATTCCTGGGGACACAGAGCTTGGACAAGTTCAAAGATGGCTAACCTTGACCTATTTTAAGGGGTTCAAAAAGTCACATTTTGGTTTTCTATTTTTATGCTCATACGGCTGAGGGTATTTTAGCATTTTACTTTGCATATTTCACTTTGTTGTCAACAAGTGTCAATGGAAGAAAGAAAATGTTTCTGTCTGTGATGCCAATGAAACACAAGGCAGCCAAAGCTACCAAGCTGTCCAAGTCAGAAATTCACAGGCTTTTTTCAGATGGATCTGCCATTGTTTTGGTTGTAAAAATGAGGGTATTTGTCACTTTTGAACAATCCAAACAGTCTGTTTGTTTCGGTGCTCCATTGTGTTTAGGTACTTTTAAACTGTAAGCCAATACCTCATGCAAACCATTTTCTGCAGTGGTCTGCACTCTGATTACTTCAAGTTGAGGTTTAGAGGGCAAAAAGCTTTTCAGGAGGTCCATCAGCAGCAGGAAATCTTCATGTGCTGTAGTTCACAGTCACCTCTTAATGCTTGATTAATGGCATGAGGAGGGGCAGAAAAGCATTAAGATAAGAGGCCACACGGGCAATCTGCACACAGACCACACATGTATGCATACAAGTCCCTGAACCAACTTTCTGTCTCCATAAAATTGTTGAAAAACCATTCTATCTGAGCAGCTGCCAGAATAATGCATATACTGTACACTATAGGATTGTATAACAAGAACCAAAGTGTTGAAATTACTGCGTCACATGTTCTGGCCTCAAATGGTCCGTATTGGTTAAAGCCATAGTAACTACAGTCACAACAGCATCAGAGGAGGGCTTTATCAAAAGCAGACCAAATTGAGGGAGTCGAACAAGGGTGTCGCCTCAAATCCCCACTGTTGATGGAATAGCCCCAAACCTATGAGAACAACACAGGGATCCATTCATGGCTCAAGTTAACCTCAGGCTCCGAGCAAATGGTGGTGTAGTGCGTCCACAGGGCCAGCTGAACGGATAGGGCTGGAAACAGTAGGCCAAGATCAATAAAGCCACCAGTTTAGAAACAGAAAGTGTGGCAGCATTAGCAAGGGCGGCTTGGTTGTTCCGTGGCCAGATTGCTATAAAAGAAACTTCTCCATTCCGTGGAAATGTTCAAGTTACAGTCCAGAAACTATATACAATATCAGAAATTAGAAACTCAGATATCAGTAAAGAATATTTTTATGACTTCAGTGAAAGTAAGCAGAAAGCATGGACACACTGTTTAGTTTTCTAAACACAGAGAAGCCAAAAATTGACCAAACTGAATTGAAAATCAAATTTAAAGTAACAGATAAGACTACATTGACTCCTGGAAAAGAATTAAATGTTCTATTAACTGATCGAATCCTAGATTTTAACATTATGAATCTGTTGTTATGCTGCTACTCTGCATCTTCAAACACTCTTAAAAGTTCGACCGTTGGCTCAAGGTTCTTGTGAGGCTGGTCACAGGAATAAGTTTGCAAGGTAAAAATAAAATCAACCTGTCTGACAGTGTTAGGTGGTATAATGAATAAATATATCAGTTTGAACTTTACACTCGGTTTAGAATCCGTTAAAGTCATACTGGTTCAAAATGAGAAAGCTTTGCCTTGCTATTTATGCTGCACATGTTGCTGCCCTGACTGATGAACAATAGGCAAGCAGAAGCAGTGCCAATATGCTGCAGCACAGTAGTAAAAACCTGAAGAAGGTCTCTGGATTTTCCTGGTATATGTATTTGGAGATAAGCAATGCCACGTTTGTCTTATTCTAATTTATCACTGAAAATAAATCATATGACTGCACTGAGTCGAATAGTTCCATAATAAAAAGTATTGCCCTTGAATCGTATTGTAGCCCATGTGTATATATCAGAGTATTTTATAAGGGAGAGACACACATCCTTACTAAAAGACGCAGCAAAATGTCATCTTCAAATCCTCTGAGGTGTGAAGTGCAAGACCCGAATGGCATTTTGCGACAGGATCTCCATGTCGAATGACATGCATGTCCAAGAGTGTGTCCATGTGTGAGGGGAAGGCAGTTCAAGTGCATTACATGTGCACTTTCCATTCTTTTAACAAGTGTAGAAATCCAGCCAAATGTACAAGAGAAACTGGATACGACTGAAGACAGGAGAGTGAAGGGTGACTTCACTGCCTGTTGGGAACCCACCTCTGAGTGTGGTGCTCCCTGTGGGGAGTCAAAGAGATGAAGATGTCACCAGGATACGTGGCTGTTGAAATGTTTGAGGGACTATGGCTGGTGCGCAACTTTGTGTTCTGCAAGTCCAAATCATGTGACCAGAAGCTAATTCATCTTTGATTTTTCTGCTTAAACCTCATGCCTGCTCACCAGGACCTTTGCCAAGTTTCTGCCACACGGGCACCAACAACACTCATGATAAGTGTCCGTCGGCAGCTGTCACCAGTCAACAGCACTGGGCGACCACGTCGTGCCGCTGCTTCACACAGTCTTCATGAGGTGTGTTAAACACATCCAGTCTGTTAGAGGACGGGACACTGCAGCCCTACAGCTGATCCCAGCGCTCAGAGTCCACCAGACTATCAGTATTCCTAAACTGGTCTGGCTTCCCTGGTGGACGGAAGCCGCATTAAGTTCTTCTCCAAGTGCGCGGTATGTGTACATATGTGCGTGTCCTGCAGGGAAGGGATATATCCTGGGCACTGGCTGTCAAAATATGCTAACACTAAACCTGGCAGGCTCTCCTCCCTACTCATTAGAGACAAACAGGCAGGGCCGGCCCAAGCGTTATGGGGCCCTTAAGTTAGAATTTTCATTGGGGGCCCCCCTACATCACCTCAGCACCAGATGCCTCATTATTCCATAGGCTACACCAGGGGTCGGCAACCTTTGAGACATTGAGTGCCAATTTCAATTTTCTACTCGATGAGTGTACCACATATCAACAATAATGGTTAAAATTGACCACAAACTACAGGAATATGTTCAACAATTCAAAGCAAACAGCAACGTATTTAAATATCATCAGTGTGGGCTGAGGACTAAATGCATCATAGGCTATGTCTCAATTAATATATTTGCCTACCAGTCAGTGTGATCCCTGTCCTTGCTTTTCTTGGCTGAGCTTTTTATCGGGGTTTTGTAGTTTGTCACTTTTAATTGTAACATGCCTCAGAATGGTCTGTCGTCAAACGGCTGCGGGGGGCTGAGCACACGTTTCATGTGCGAAAATACCTGCTCACACAGGTTTGTTGAGCAGTTCACAGGAAACATTTATTTCTATATGTATTTATTTATGTTCATTGTTAGTTGCTTTTATATTTGTTGTGTTTCTATTCAGGTTCTTTTTGTCTCTTTCTCTAAAATTGTATATAATAAGTATATATTGTATATAATAATCATTATATTATTAATATATGAACAAAAATAAATTTAAAAAATATTATAATTGAAAACAAATGCACCCGAACGTGATGAGAGCTGAAACTGCTTAATGCTAACTTTTAACATTGAAAATGCCATAGACATGCTAACGCGTTAGCATCGGTCCCATTTTTGTTATAAAATACATCTATCAACTGTTTCAGAAGACCATAACAGGTCGGTTTAACATAGAAAAGGTAAATAATACTCACAGACGTATGCTCTTTAGGGTTTTAGCGGGGAAAATTAAGCGAAAGAAAGAAAGAATAAACAAAGCAATAGTTTGAAGCACTGCTTCAATCTGCGAACCACTGCTTCGATTGGTTCATGGTTCAAAGCAAAGCCGCACTGCAGAAAAGTTGATCACAGACCCGCTGCAGGGTCTGTAATTAATGTAGAGAAATTATAATATTCCTGACAAACACCCCCAAACAACGGCCACTCTGAAGGACCGATAACAGAATCGTTAAGCACAAAGCTTATTGATGTTGGTGGATCGAATCATTTCTTAACGTACCCAAAAGGAACCGGTTCTCGATACCCATCCCTACTTGTAACACTATCAGGTAACTTTGACTTTGATGCACGCTAGGCTAATTTTACACATGGGTCTCTGGGAAAGTGGGTGGGAGCTGGGTGCAGAGCGCTGTGGAGCGAATGCGGTTGGAAGATCGCGCTGTCACTCAGAGATTTTTTTTTTTTGCTGATGCTGGTCCAGTGTTGTGCTTGCCAGTGATTATGCCGCCGCGTGCCAGGTTGCCGACCCCTGGGCTACACTGTTATGTGTGTAATGTACCCACAATCATTAGCATTATTTGTAATTATCTCACATCATACAGGTGTCATTCTTGTTTTTAACCTTAAAGGGGTAGCAAACTCATAAATATGTTTTAATTAACTTCTACATACAGAGTGATGTATAAGTATGGCTCATTCATTTAACTATTTGAAAGTAACATCAGCAGGCAGGAGACTGCATTTATAGTAAACATGTTAAATAGTTTAATTTCTTGTGCAATGGTGTGCAAAATGTTCAATATCCAAATACAAAAGAGAATCAAATGACATTCACATTATCTTACAGAAAATAAAGTTGTAATCAAAATTAAATACTTAAATAATCTCCAAAATGAACATAGAAATCCACAACATAACAGCAATGTGTGTGTGTGCATAGCAATGCACAAACATTGACCTGGGGGTTATTGCTTTAACTTTGGCCTGCAAACCATTGAGAGTTGAGCTACTTTTCCCCACCTTTTGCACCAAATTAATCTGAGGAGTTGATCTGCCCTGCTGTTTAACTCTGAGTTTTTCTTCGTAAGGAAGACTATCAAATGGTTTCGCCAAAATCCGGTCCACAACATTCAAACTGTCTGCCATTATGTGCAGCTTGCTACCTAGCTAGCTCGCTAGCTGGGACTGGCGCGAGGCTCGTGTGAAGTGTGTCCGCCTGTGAGTGCTTTGTGACGGTGAAGGAGCTCAGCAGCACCCGCTGCTCGGTAGGGACAGAAACTGCAATAGAAGTCAGTCTCCAAACACAAGCAGCTACAAAAAAACACCAGAAATAGAAGCTTGATTTGTCGCTAGGGTTAGGGTTAGTTGGCGTATGCCTTGGGCCGGCTCTGCAAACAGGAAAACATTAACAGCTTGGTCGCATCATCTGGTGGAAAGAAAGAGCACACAATGTTGTCAGAGAGGAAGAACTGCATGAGATGCAGTAATGATGTGGAGCTGGGCGTCATTCCCAATACCAATATCATGAAAAACAAAAGCAATCTGAGATTTGTGGCGTCCGCCAATCTGTACCTGGATCACCTCCAAAATTTAATGGAGTCTTCCACGCCCTAATATCTATCTGTGGTGCAAATTTGGTGAGAATCCATGAAGTAATTTTGACGTAATCCTCCAAAGACTATATAAGATTAAACTTGATCCAGAATCCGGATCCAGATCACCTCCAAAATGTAATGGAGTCTTCCATGACTTAATATGTATATGTGTGTTGAAAATTTTGTCAAAATCCATGAAGTTGTTTTGACATAATACTTCAAAGTGTATATAAAGTGAAATTGTGATCCAGAATCCAGATTCGGATCCAGATCACCTCCAAAATTTAATAGAGTCTTCCATGACTTAATATGTATCTGTGTTGAAAATTTTGTCAAAATCCGTGAAGTTGTTTTGACATAATATTTCAAAGCGTGTGAAACTTGATCCAGAATCCAGATCCAGATCAACTCTAAAATTTCTTCTGTGGCCTAATATATATCTGTGGTGAAAATTTCATCAAAATCCATGCAGGAGTTTTGATGTAATCCTGTTAACAGACAGACAAATAAATAAACGCAGGTGATTTCATTACATCCTTGGCAGATGTAACTACAGTGTATGATGGAAGCAAACAGAAGGTTAGGAAGATTTAGCTTTTGGTCTCTAAAACAAACTTGTTGCTTGGAAATGTGTTGTAACTGATACATACGAGTAACTATGGACTCATTCTCAATAGAAAAACAAAAAGACAAAACACCAACAGGTTTGTTTTGAGAAGACAATAAAAAGTACCACTTGTGGCAAACCTCTGTTAAGAGTGATCTCCGTTGCCATGTATACAGGTTTTAGCCAGATTACAGAAAGTCGACATGAGAGAGCCTGTCAATCCTCGTTTCCTTTTCACACAGGCGCTTGTGCTGCATGCTCATGTGTATGAACGTGTGCTTTCAAGTCGGCCACAGGGTTTTGGTTTTTTTTTGTAATGGGGCTATCCAGATCATGGTGAGAAATTCCCAGTTCCCATTGAAGACGGCTGTAAGGCGAGAGGACCTCGGTGGAGGGAGTGAAGATGGAGGCAGTCAGTGGGGCGCTTTCACACGATGACATACTGAAACAGATCTGACCAGGTCTCCTCGTTGCCGCTCACACCCTTGTGTTTAGACACCATCTATAAAATTTCACCCACTCTGGTCTTTAGAGGTGGCAAAGAGAGGTTTGTTTTTGATTTGTTTTTGATAAATTGTGTGCAAGACAAGTGACCCATCACATGACAATTTTGCGGATACATCCTCATCAATCAAAAAGATAAAGTAACAACCCAAAGAATGCAGCGGTGTACACAAACCTAGCTTGCCATAACCACACGTAAACACGCTAGGGCTGTCAGGAACCAGACAGTTTACAGTGCGTGCCACCCATTATTTGGCAAAACCTATTTGTTTGCCTCGAGCTCTGAAGAGCGGCTAAACAAGTACAGCTTGGCTTATTTGCCGTATTACAGTTTCCCTGAGCTTGTCAGTGCTAATCACGCTCAGATCATGCCACAAATTTTGAGGCTGATTGCTCATGATCTGGTGTAGGAGGGTGGCTTAGGTATAAAGGCATGCCTCCACCGTTCCAACTGCTCCTACTTCAAGGTCACTGTAAGAACCACTTGTCAACGTGCACATCACAACTCTTCACCTGGTGCATGTTATTAAGATCAGTTGACAAATGGTCTTGCATATTCACTGGACACGTCCAGCGGAGAAAAACTAAGCTGTGGGATAATTTCATTGAGAGCATTGCCGGTCAAGGGTCAAGAGGCTCAATGTTTCCAAATCAAACTTGGGAAATCCTATACATGTCCGACCATGATTCATAATCGGCATGTCCACTTGGTAAATATAGAAATTCCCATTTCACAGAGTAAGCAGTTTTCATACACCCTAGGGAAGATAATCAGAGAGCTCATTACTTCCAATGATAGCTTGTTATGGAGATGGCCGACCAGGTGTTTCTCCATTTACCGACTCTCTGGACACAGAAGAACTTGGAGACTCCAGCATGATGCAGACGAAGACACGAGGCTCCACAGCATGTACAGACCTTGTTTAGGAAAGCTGAGCTATGGAAGATAATCCGCCACTGCCAATATTCAAGGCTGCGTCACTTCTCATTAATGTGACTGATTCATGAACAGACTGTAGTAAAGCAACTTAAAGTCCTACACTTACTCTTATTAATGTTATGAAGCACCTTGGGGTGACTTCTGTTGTGATTTGATCATCATTATTCTTCTTTAGGCTGCTCCCATTAGGGGTCGCCACAGCAGATCAATCGTTTCCATCTCATCCTGTTCTCTGTATCTTCCTCTGTCACACCAACCACCTGCACGTCCTCCCTCACCACATCCATAAACCTCCTCTCCTCTCAAACCATCTCAATTTCCTCTCTGTCTCCAAACAGTCCCACCTGAGCTGCCCCTCTGATATGTTCATTCCTAATCCTGTCCATTCTCATCACTCCCAAACAGAATCACATCTTCACTTCTACTCTTCCCTCTCATTCACACATGTACTCAGTCTTGCTCCTACTGACTTTCATTCCCCTGCTCTCCAGAGCATAACGCCACATCTTCAGGCTAGACTCATCCTGTCCTCTACTCTTACTAACATCACAATGACAACTGAAAACATCATAGTCCATGGAGACTCCTGTGGGATCTCATCCATCAAACCTGTCCATCACCATTGCAAACAAGAAAGGACTCAGAACTGATCCTTGGTTTAATCCCACCTCCACCTTGAATGAGTCCTACTGCGCACCTCACCGCTGTCACACTATCCTTGTACATGTCCTGCACTACCTTCACATACTTCCTTGCCACTCCAGACTTCCTCATATAATACCACAAAACTCTTCTCTTGGAACCCTGTCGTGAGCTTTCTCTCAAACCACAAACACAATGTAATTCTTTCTGACCATTTCTATTTTACATCAGTACTCTCAGGACAAACACTGCATCTGTAGTGCTCATTCTCGGCATGACCCCATATTGCTGCTCACAGATTTTCACCTGTTTTCTAAGCCTAGCTTCTACTACTCTTTCCCATAACTTCATGTTGTGGCTGATCAGCTTAATGCCTCTGTGGTTACTGCAGCTCTGCACATCACCCTTGTTCTTGAAAATAGGAACCAGCACACGTCGTCTCCAGTCCTCAGGTATCTCACTTTCCAAGATTTTATTAAACAATCTGGTTAGAAACTCCACTGCCATCTCTCCTAGACATTTCTATGCCCCCAATGGAATGTACAAAAAATTGAAGTGAATAATACAAGTGAGTGAAGAAAGGTGTATGCAGTATATTTTGTATAATTTCTACAAACGTATGTAGTAAATTATGAAAATACTGTCCAATATCAGGGTTTCTATATCTTAAGGCAAGACAGATTTAAGACTTTTTAGTGCCTGTCAGAATTAAATTTAAGCCCTACATTACAATAATAAATGAAGGGGGGAAAAACAGCAAACAATATAAAACACCAAGGGTTAACGACAATTTTTTTCAATATTTATTCTAACATAGAACATAGTTACTGGTTTAAGCCATGCTGCAAAATCTTCCATGAAAATCTAATTTTCATTCCAAATGTCTCTGATCTGAGCATTCTGGCAACAAACAAGAGCTTTACTGGTTACGCTATCTTGCTTTGCATAGTGTTACAACAGGCTTTCAGAAAATTCTATTTAAAAAAAAAAACAACAAAAAACAAAACAAAAATTATTTCAATTTATTTTATTTTTAAATGTAATTTCAGAAGAAAATGCATAAAATCATATTTTCCAGGTCTTGTCATTCTTACACCTTTTGAAGAACTGATTTAAGACATTTTAATTCCAATTAAGGGCTTATTATTAGATTAACAAATTCAGACTTGTAAGACTTAAGACTCCATGGGAACCCTGTACATTGTCATAATAGAAGTTCCTGTTTATTCATTACGTTTGTATGATGTGCACTGTCCGAGATATTCTACATAATGGAAAAAAGTACAACTATTTACATATATTCTTTTTGGTTTCCATTTACACAAGTTTTTTTTTTTTAAGTTAAATCTTCGGCCTCTTCTCAACCATGACAGAATAGCCAAGACTCAGGAATATTTTGTCTGTTGATAGTGGAGTCTATAAAAATCAGCCGCAGCCTTAGGTTCTGGAGGCACAGGCCTGACCAGAGATTGAATTAGATAAGGCTTGAGCTAGCTGTGATCCTGCTGCTAATTACTGTTGGAAAGGGGGCCTGTGGTGGTGATAGATCTTCCACTACCACTCTGTCATGGATAAATACCTTCAGAGTTGTTACTGTCAAAGGTAGGTAATCTGTTTTTATTATGACAGTCAACTGTTCTGTAGTGACATCATTTATGGCACAAGTCTGCTAAATTTCTCCCACATTTTTTTTTTACCACGATGCTTAACAAGCCTGAGGGATGAAGGCGTATATTCTGCAATTTGTGTGGTCTGTCTCTAATTTGGGGACTTTAATGAGTGCATTATTGAAAAAATTTATGAGTTGACTGTGTGGAATGAACTCTTGCTTGTCTCAAAAACAAGAAGATGTGAAAGTACATTGATATGCATGTAGCCCTTATTGAACTTGGGGGCTCAAAGTCACTTTACTGGATGGTTGAGGTGAGCAATGGATAGACTCCTGCCTCAATGACTGATCTAGTATCAATACAATCACCAACTTACTTATGTGGTCTATTTTAGGGGCCATGTTGTCTTTATAGCACCCCACCCCCCATTGAAAATATCAAACTCCATCTTGCTACCCACCCAATGGAGAGCCAAAACTAGTCCCACAGCACCACCAGGTGAGGACTACATTGAGGAAGGTGAATGTGAGCAAAGCAGCAGGCCCAGATGGAGTGCCAGATTGGGTGCTGAAGACCAGCTGGCAGCGGTGTTTACTGAGGTGTTTAACCTCTCACTACAACAGTATGCTGTCCCATCATGCCTGAAATCCTCCACCATCAACCCAGTACAAAAAACAGCAACTGTGAATGAAGTGTTGTGGCACAAATGGCAATAGTTATTAAGTGCTTTGAAAAATGGGTACTGTATCACATTAAATGCATCATACCACCCGACCTGGATAAACATCAGTTTGCCTATCGGGCAAACCGCCATGGAGGATGCAGTAACAACTGACCCCCACACTGCCTTGACAAGTTGAGAAACCAAACAGTTATGCGAGAATGCTATTTGTAGATTTTAGCTCTGCATTTAACACTGTAATCCCACAACAACTGTTCAGCAAACTGCACAACACGGGCTTTGGTTCCTCACCATGTTCATGGGTATTGGACTACACGTACATGGAGTCACCTTCAAGCTTACTCAAAAAGCCCAAAGACTGTTCTTTTTGAGTAAGCTGAAACAAGTAGAGCTCTGCCAGAAACTGCTGCTGAATTTCTACAGAACCACCATTGACAGCATCCTCACAAACTGCAACCAATACTGTACAGCTGTTGAGCAGAAAGACCTACACCATGTGGTGAAGACTGCACTGTGTGTGGTAGGGTTGGAGCTCCCCCACAGACAAGATGTCTACACCAACCATGTAAGTAAGAAGGCCAGCAGCATCATTTCAGACACTGTTCACCACGGTCACCCTCTGTTTGAACTTCTACCATAAGATAAATGCTACAGAATAATACAATCCCACACATGCAGACTAAGGAACAGCCCCCCCCCCCCACCCCGAGCTGTGGACTCCATCACCCCCTCCCCTCAACTACTCACCCACTACAGTATGTTGCACTGACAATAAGTCTCAGGACTATCATGGCACCTTATATAATCACTCTCTCAGTACTAATGTTTACACGTATTTATTTGTACGTATTTATGCTCCCTCCACAGCATGTCTTTTTCCTGGTTCTCTCCTCAGCCCCAACCAGTCCCAGCAGAAGACTGCCCCTCCCTGAGCCTGGTTCTTCTGGAGGTTTCTTCCTGTTAAAAGGGAGTTTTTCCTTCCCACTGTAGCCAAGTGCTTGCTCACAGGGGGTCGTTTTGACCTCTGGGGTTTTACATAATTATTGTATGGCTTTGCCTTACAATATAAAGCGCCTTGGGACAACTGTTTGTTGTGATTTGGCGCTATATAAAAAAATTGATTGATTGATTGATTAGTTATATATTGCTGTTTTTATGGTGTTTTCATGAGCATGGGAGAGATGCCAGTCTAAATGTCTTTATACTTGCATAATGACATTCAATTCTATTCTATCCTGCCACTGAAAATATTAAAGTCTACATGCTTGGTTAGCTGCAAAGTTTAGTTTTACTAAGTGTAGATTACAGCTACCGTATAAAGATTTGAAGAATGTTCAAAAACTTAATTCTTACCAAACCGTGTCATCTAAACCAAGGTGTGAACCGAACCGTGACGTCTGTGTACAGTGACACCCTAGTCGTAATGTTGCATGAACCTCAGTTTGGACGGTACAGATGGTACAAGGGTACTGCTCAGAAACATTAAACTTAATTTCAAGTGAACAAATGAAACTCCCAATGACCAAACATTTTTGGTTCGTGTGAACAGCTTTTGCCTGGCTCATGAAAAACAATGAGCCTCACACACTGAGTCTGTTTTCTACATGGTTAATCTTCACATGCTAAGAACTCTAGCTGAAGAATGTGCTCTCAGATGATTCCTTCACAGAGTGCAGACACCAATCATCTTCATAGCAACAGATAAAGTTATACTGCCCACATTATTTGGTCAAAGGCTCCTTGTTTATTGGACATATTTATGTCATTTTTGTTTGGTTTTAATCTCAGTGATTTAGAATTCAAGGAAGTCACACAGTGGCACGTCTATCCATTTTGTTGGGGGGTTGTTAGAGCTCCGTAAGCTGCTCATAACACCAGCATCCTTTGCTCAGTATCTGCTGTTCCGTTTGCCAACAGAACTGTTGTTGCCAATTACTCAAAGGCTGGGTCCAGTTTTGAGGAATAAACAACTCAATCACTCTGTAAGGCCGATATTTTGCGCACATATGAACATTCTATTTACACAGAGTTCACAGTCTGATCTATTGTTTTGACGTTTGAATAAACAGCTTGGCTCATCGAAAAGAACTGCAGGGTTTCCTTATCTTATTATGGAAGAGCTGCAAAGAAAGAGATCACAAGTGTTTGGTGTTAAACAGCATATTGGTCATAACCTCCAAACCATACAACACACAAATGTGCAAAAGCAGTACTTTGAATATGTGGAAAGAAATACAATACAGTAGAAGGTCACACAGTAGAGGTCATACCTGTGCCAAGGCCAAACAATCCTGTTAAATATGTGAACGCATAAGCTCCTTGGCGGAGGTAAGAACATTTGATTTCTGACCTTGTGGTTCAATCAGTTACTGTAATAATAGAAAAACAAGTTCATTCAGTTTTAAAATTACTTCACTTTTGCAGTGATTGTTGTTACAACCAACACAAACCAACCTCTTACTGTACATTTACATTACTACTACCTTAAGCTGGGCTTACACTGTGCGAGTTTTGGGCCCTTTTCAGCCGATTTTTCACTCGTGCAAGAATTTTTGGATCACGCTGATTTTCAGCTTAATCGCGCGTTCTGCATCGTGTAGTATACATGGAGTAACAAGCTGCGTTTAACCTCTCACGACCACCTCCCGATTGGCAATCGTATGGTCGGATGAAAATCAAACCTGTTTGACATTCTGGTCGGCCGTCGTGAGGATTCCGTGCTGCAGAAGCACTACAAGCGTCTCTCGCACTGTGCATGTGCAAACACCAGACAGAGCATAAACAGTGATCATCTCTTTGGGAGAGCAGCTTCTGTTTTTTTTCCCCATTATTCTTCAACTCATTTAAAGTCTTGTATTTTTTTTTTTTAACTCTGATGTCTCCCATCGAGAGTTTTGTAAAAATAAGTAATGTAAATAAAGTTTGAAAAAGAAAAAGAAAAAAAAAGCTTCTGTTTACATTTTGCTTCTGGAAACATGAGTCCCACGTGCGGTTTTTGAACGTACAATGTGAGCAGTCAGATGGCATCAGAGCATCAGGCCGTACAGTGTGAGAACATAAATCGTGCGCTCTGAACTTTTACACCCCGCGGTTTGTTGCACAGTTTGAGCTGGAGCCGAGTACAACGATTGAAAATATCGTACAGTGTCTGGCCAGCTTTAAAAGTAAAACATGCTAATCAGTCACTCTATTTTCCTAGTTGGTGTGAGCCTGAATTATGTCCTATGTGTTAGGCAATGCCCTGACAACTTTCTAGATGCAGCCCACCTTTGCCCAATGGCAGGTGATACAGGCTACAGCAATGTGATCAGTAAAAGAGAACAGACCAAAAGTTTAAAAGTTTAGATCCTTGGCTTCTTTGCTGCCATGGAGAAAAAAATAAATAAATAAAACTGGTCAAAATTCCTGCACCATACCGTCACTACCAGCGGATGTTATAAAAGCAGCAGAAGTTCCAAGATCCGCACACATACACCTCCCCGGAGAGGCAGAACACCACATAATGACAGGGTGTAGCAATGCTATAAAGACTGCTCAGTGTTCATCACCAGATCACTGATAACTGTCACAGCTGGTAGTTGGGTAAAAGCTTTGGACCACCTCAATATCGCTTCTCAGCTAATCTGATATCTCATCCTGTTTCTGCACACAGTTTGTTTAAATCACAGACACAGCACTGAGACACTTACCACTCATGATAAATCTCTCTTTGATTAAAGTGAAAACTTGGTAGCATTACTGCAGAGTCTTTGACCAGTTTCTGTGCTATTCAGAACAAGACATCTGCATACACTGGTGTAATGCGGCGGCACGTCTCTACCAGCTATGTGACTGCATTGTGGATGTGACCTGCGTGGTCCAAAAAGTCCTAAAGTGCATGTCTGAAAAGGCCTTATAACTAAAAAAGAATAAAATAAAAATGAAATATAGTGGGTTTAATGGGTCGAACCATGCTGCCATTGTTCGAAATATGATAAATCACTTTACATTAAAAATAGGTCAGTATGTCTTTCTGGATTAACTCATTAGGCTGTGGTTTATGAACCAAACTGCTATTATTATTTTGATATATTTATTTATTATTTACTCACAGTGCCAAATAATTCCTAACACTCCTCCTGAGACCGTGTACTACACAGGCCTGGATTCAGTGAACAGTCCCTGGTGTTAAACAGGTAAATATAATTTATCACATCCTTCAGTTTGGCAGCTAACAGTGAGTCCACAACTTCTATGATGGCAAGTAGCTTTAATTTATGTTTCTTCAGCAGTAAATCAGTCATATGAAAATGATTTCATAAAATAATGTACCTGCTGTCCACTCTCTAAAGGTTTACTGCTTTAAAGAACCTGCTAAGATTGTGGAACAAAGTCAAAATATATATAAATACAGGACACAAGTTAAAACAAAAAAATTACATCCTCCCCTCAATTACATGAATGATATTGTATTTATGCCCTTAGTAACATGTTTTCCTTCTTTCACAACTTCATTTGATTCACATTAAACAGTTCCTCCCCTGCTGAGAAGTTCTCTCTAGCTCACTGCTGGATTTGCAATGGTTGATTATGTGCACTACAGTGCAGTGCTGCTATGACTCCAGCCATATGTTTCTATGCCGAGTTCATAATGAAACTCTTCCTGTAGAGCTTTCACTCATCCTCTAAATAAATTAAACTGAAACGTTCAACAGGACGGATACAAAACGGGCGAGACAAAACGGCTGCAGATGGGAGCGGTGGCATCGTGTTAACTTTAAAAGAGAACAGGAACATGAGAATAATATGTAATGTTTAACGTAATACTGCACCTGTCAGGTATTCAAAGCGTTGTTTTCTTGTAGTCAGCTGAAGTGCTGTTGTGAGATTTTACAGTGAGCCACTACGAAAAAAAAAACTAATCTACTATGTTATAAGTAAGGCTGAAAACCTCAACAATGTTGTGGTACAGCGTGGAATATGAAATACAACTTGATTAATTGGTGCTGCCTTTCATGTGTCTCAAAATATACAAAGTCTGGCTGAAACGTATGATTCTGGCTGAAGTGATATAATTCACTCACATGAGAAATTCTAAGCAGCTTCCCGGCCTTGAATGCGTGCCACGGTCATCATCATTCAGTCTTTAAACCAAACTGAAAATCAGGATTCATAAACACAAGCATTTTTTTTTTTTTTGACCACAGAAGAGGTTTTTCCACATGTTTATAGAGTGCGAAGAATCTCTGCTGTCTATAACAAACGGGGCGAGCAGTCATACGTAACTAGTGAAATGTTTTCAAATCCCTGTGTTCAAATTTATGTTAAGGTTAGACCACTTTTTCTTTTCTTTAAGTTTCCAAATCGTGCTTGTCACCTGAACATAACTAGCACGAACAGTCATCCCTGCTCATGGCAAGTCTTCGGCGTTCTGAAATATTTCATTAAGTACACACCTCTACAATATTAGACAGCACTATATGAAGCACTATGTTTAAGATGTTGTTTAACAAAGTTATTGACTTCAACAGCTGCTTCATAATATTAACTTCCCTGAGAGCCAAAGAAAACCTTACACAGCCGCAAGAATTGCTGAACTGAATAGTGCATACTTTGTATTTAAAGATTTCATTAACAGGTGAAATGTAATATTCTGTCTACTTCCTGTCTCCGCTGCCATTTCAAAAAGCATGTAATAAAATAGTTTTGAATATTGCACACTCAAAATTCCTCCACTTCATTTGCCATCCCTAAAGTCTTTCTTCTTTTGCTCTCTGTGCTCCAGTTCTTTCTGCATCCTCTACACTGCAGTAATGTAATACAGGTGTGTGTGTTCACTGCGCCTCAGACCGATTCAAATCCAGCTTTAATTCAAACCACATTTTACCTTGCATTACTTGTTGTTACTTTACAAAGTATTACATTGCTGCCAAATTCAGTCAACAGATTTACATAATTATGGGAAAGTCTGAGTGAGATGAAAAGCAAATTGTGTTCGGGAGGCCACCCCTGACAAGGGACCAATGTTACTCTCCCCTGACCCCAATCACCCTTGAGAAAATGGCTCCAGGCTTATTGAGGTCCCTTTACGGCAGTTATTTGTTCTGTGCATGTGCTCATCGGCACAAGATATAGTCTGTTTGCTACAGTGACACCTAATGGAAGCGCAGACAACCTCGAAGGCTACTCTGGCCTCCAGGATTAAGGACTGTCGCCACTGTACCGCTGGAGCCGGGTAATCCAACACCGATGATCCTGACCCCGACTGTGAAGTCACAACAGTGAGGTCAGGTCACCATCCAGTTAGCAGCACTGACATGCAAGACCGCAGGTCTGCTGCATGAGGAACACCTAGGAGAATATGCTAATTCACTACTTTGTAGTTTCAGATTCAAAGCCTGCAGAGCCTCTTCTGAAATCCACAAATGTTTGCAGACATATTGGCAAAGGGAACCAAATTAGAGCACACAGAATTCATGATGGGCAACAAGCTCTATGCAGGGCCAACATCTTCTGCTTAAATAGTCACACCTGCCTTGTTTGGTCCGGACATTCAGACTTTTCAGTTTGGTGCAAACAAAAATACACTGGGGGAAATAAGTATTTGATCCACTGTCAATTTTGTAGGTTTTTCCACCAACAAAGCATGGAGAGGTCTGTTTTTTAATCGTAGGTACACTTCAACTGTGCGAAACAGAATCTTAGAAAAGAAAAAAAATCCAGAAAATCACATTGTATAATTTTTCAATAATTTGTATTTTATTGCATGAAATAAGTATTTGATCCCCTAGAAAAACAGACCTTAACATTTGGTACAGAAACATTTGTCTGCCATTACAGAGGTTCTTGACCAAGTTTTCACACACTGCAGCAGGGATTTTGGTCCACTCCTCCATACAGATCTTCTCCAGATCTTTCAGGTTTGGAGTTTCAGCTCCCTCCAAAGATTTTCTATTGAGTTCAGGTCTGGAGACTGGCCAGGCCACTCCAGGACCTTGAAATGCTTCTTACGGAGCCCCTCCTTAGTTGCCCTGGCTGTGTGTTTGGGGTCATTGTCATGCTGAAGACCCAGCCATGGCCCATCTTCAATGCTCTTACTGAGGGAAGGAGGTTCTTTGCCAAAATCTCTCAATACATGACCCCATCCATCCTCCCTTCAATACGGTGCAGTCGTCCTGTCCCCTTTGCAGAAGAGCACCCCAGAGTATGATGTTTCCACCCCATGCTTCACAGTTGGGATGGTTTTCTTGGGGTTGTTCTCATCCTCTAAACATGGTAAGTGGAGTTGATTCCAAAAAGCTCTATTCTGGTCTCATCTGGATCATCCAGATGGTCACTGATGAACTTCAAACGGGCCTGGACATGTGCTGGCTTGAGCAGGGGGACCTTGCTACCCTGCAGGATTTTAAACCATCACAGCATCATGTGTTACTAATGTAATCTTTGTGACTGTGGTCCCAGCTCTCTTCAGGTCATTGACCAGGTCCTCCTGTGTAGTTCTGAGCTTTCTCAGAATCATCCTTACCCCACAAAGTGAGATCTTGCATGGAATCCCAGACCGAGGGAGATTGACAGTCATCTTGTGTTTCTTCCACTTTCTAATAAATAATCATAACAGTTGTTGTCTTCTACCAAGCTGCTTGCCTGTTGTCCTGTAGTCCATCCCAGCCTTGTGCAGGTCTACAGTTTTGTCCCTGGTGTCCTCAGCTCTTTGGTCTTGGCTATGGTGGACAGGTTGGAATGTGATCGATTGTGTGTGTGAACAGGTGTCTTTTATACAGGTAACAAGTTCAAACAGGTGCAATTAATACAGGTAAAGAGTGCAGAATAAGAGGGCTTCTTAAAGAAAAATTAACAGGTCTGTGAGAGACAGAATTCTTGCTGGTTTGCAGGTGTTCAAATACTTATTTCATGCAATAAATGCAAATTAATTATTTAAAAATCATACAATGTGATTTCTGGATTTTTTTTAATTCTGTCTCTCACAGTTGAAGTGAACCTACGATAAAAATTACAGACCTCTACATTCTTTGTAGGTGGGAAAACCTGCAAAATTGGCAGTGGATCAAATACTCCCACTGCAGCAGGAGAGAAAGCTGCCTCAGACTACAGTCAGAATCAAAGGACCAAACTTTAATCAGTCTGAAAGTCTGCAGTGCAAAACGTTTTGGATAGCATGGAATTTCAGACCAGTTACAGCAAGCTGAGACACCTTATCATCACCCATTAAACAGTAGAAGAAGAAAAGAAACCAGTGACAATGATGTGGGAGCAGATGGGGAGAGGAGTAGACAAAGTTTGACCATACAAAATAATAATTATAATAATAGTGTAGTTATAAATAAATAAATCTGTTCATTAATTTTTCTTCCATCAAACCCAACTACCCACCAAACAGAAACAAGCCAATTACATTCACACACCTACAAACAAATCAAGTTCTTTTGTGTGAATGCAAAATTGCAGTGTGAAACCAAGCTAACCTGACCAAATGGATAAACACACAAACTCTGCAATGGATGTAGTTCGAGAACTTTCAGGTGTGAGAATGACCTTAAACTGATCATATACATTCATGCATTAAAGATATTACATAGGTATTAGACAGATGTGATAGCTATACATAGGTCTCTTAAGAAATTGTTTCTTTGCCTTTTGCAATAAACAGTGGAACCACTACAACAATTTAAACTACAGCACTAATCTGAGGGACTCACAAAAGGGCAAATAACCCTATACAGAGTCAGCAAGGATGTGAGGCTTAAAAGTTCACATTATGAGAAGAGAGGATTTAAGCAGTTACTAATGAGAAACACAAATCACCATAAACACAGCCATGAAAGATGTACTTTCAGATTGAAAGTTCTGCTCCAGTTGTACTACAATGGCATAGATATTAGCCCCAGTTGCAGTGTACCTTTTAAATAATTCTGTCAAGCATAGTCATTAAAATATTATTCAAGCAGAGCCTGAGCTCATGCATTTTAGGCTTTGGAATAAAACTACTGTGGTATTTTACAAGGGATAATATTTTTTATTATTTATTTATATAGTTGCCTTTGCCTGTAGGAAAATAGCAAAGGTTTAATATATATGGTTTGTGGGCAGGTGCCTATCCTGGCTTCATACTGACCACAACTTTTCTCTAACTCCCTTCCATTCCTTATAAAAGGGAATATTATTTTCTTTTCGTTTCCACTTTATTTTATGGTTGGCTTTATGAGAGAGACTTTGTGTTGGAATTAATGGGATTGGAGGTCAAAGAGAAAGCCTGGGCTTAAGTACATTTCTCATCTCTCGAATTACCAAATATCGAATGTGTTCACCGTCTGGTATAAAAAACTATTTTGTTCTCTCTAGTTAGGTTCACACTTCATGAAAACTGCACAGAGGGTGACTGTTGTGCTTTCTGAGCATTTGATTAGCAATATCTGAGCTCATATGGCTTGCTGTGCAGTTAATTGTACTAACAGACCATCAAAGAAGTCAGTGCTCTGGTATTTCTGTTGGGTGAAATATTATTATTCAATCATAAGTTAACACCATTAACAGCAGGTTACCACTAATTAGCAGTTATTGCCCCAAGTACAGTAGTTCAAATATCTTGGTTTCTATTTCACAACTGGGGGAAAGAAAGGAGCATGAGACTGACAGCTTGGTGAGGTCCTACAGATGCTGTACTGGATCATCGTGGTGAAGAAAAAGCAAAGTCAGAAGGCAAAGCTCTCAAATTTATGCTTCTATCTAACCTACTGGAATGAGCTCTGCATAGTGACAGAAAGAATAAGGCTGCAGATACAAGCAGTGGAAACTAGGTTCCTCTGTAGGATATCTGGACTTGCATACAGGGACAGAGTGAGAAGTTCAAATATTCTAGAGGGAACTGGAGGAGGGGCACTGCACCTTTGCATCAAAATGGAGCCAACTGAGCTGGGTCAGGCATCTGGTGAGGATGATCCCTGGTCATTTCTCTATGAGGTATTCCAGGCAGTCCAACTGGGAGAAGACTAGGGTTGGGACGATCACTGAAAATCATTGTATCCTTGTTAAATGAACTTAATAAATGGCTTTCAAGTCGTCAACTAATAAAAAATAGTCGACTAGTAGGATGTTAGCTAGTCGTAGTTTACTATTACGACTAGTTGTCCCATCCCTAATAATGACCACTGGTCACTCATCGACTCTCTTGTAGCTAATCTGACCATAAGGTAAATATCCAGCATGAAACACTTCATTAATGTGTATTTCTCTGACTCTATTTGCTCTTGCTTGCCTCTACTGGTGGTTGGCTCTCACTGCGGTATTGTATCACTTCCTGTTCCGGAGCACAGCGGTGTTTTTCTGTATCTGTTAGCTGTTTAATCTGCGCAGTTAGATTGATCTAGTTATCTAGATTACGATTTGTTTCCCAGTGTAATCTTTACGTGCCTTAACTAAAGCACTCCTTCTGCTGAATCACCTCTAAATTATTTGCACATTATTCACTTTGCGTGTTTTTAGGAATCCGCTAGCTTAGCGTAGCTACTAGCTCTTAGCCGATTTAGCATGGCGGCTTCTCCTGTCTCTCCCGCACTTTTCTGCTCTGGGTGTGAAATGTTTAGTTATTCCTCGGCCTCCTTTAGCAGTAACGGTACTTGTAATAAGTGTAGCTTATTCGTAGCTTTGGAGGCCAGGCTGGGCGAACTGGAGACTCGGCTCCGCACCGTGGAAAATTCTACAGCTAGCCAGGCCCCTGTAGTCGGTGCGGACCAAGGTAGCTTAGCCGCCGTTAGTTACCCCCTGGCAGATCCCGAGCAGCCGGGAAAGCAGGCCGACTGGGTGACTGTGAGGAGGAACGTAGCCCTAAACAGAAGCCCCGTGTACACCGCCAACCCGTCACATCTCTAACCGTTTTTCCCCACTCGAGCAATTATAGATCTGATTGGACTGCAAGTCTTTAATAAGTAAACAACCCTCCATACAAAAGTATATGTACATGGTCACGTACTGAAGTCTGGAGCCGTTTATGGACATGATCGAATATGGTTTCTGATACCAAACGACAGTGACCAGAGAGCCGGATCTGAAAATACAAAGTGACGGCGATACCGTCTCTGTCACAGCAGCTGTTCGTGTCAGGACCCACAGACCGGTGACAGTCTAACATTTGCCGATATTAATGATCAACTTTCCATGTGAGTGTTAAAAATAAAAGCACATACCTTTTCTCACTGAAACAAAGCGCACGATTTATGGAGCGACATAAATACCAGAGCAAGAAAGCACTCCGAACAGGGAGAGACGGGAATAAATCACCACGGGATTGACACCATCGCTATTCAACATGTACAGTAGAGCCTGAGAGACATTTTAATAATACAGAGAAATTAATTTTTGGTCTACTGAAGGTGAGACGTCAGTGGACAAAATATTAACACTGATGTTAATATCACAAATTAAAAGTCGGGTTGGGGGGGTTGATGTTGCTGGAACAGAAACAGTTGCATCTTTTCCCTGCCATGTGCCGTCAGCTGCAGTCTTCACCTGAACCTCAAAGAGATACTCGACTTGACAGGCGGTTCCACCCGTCCAAAGGGCGGAACTGCTGAGCATCGTCATCAGGGAGCACCTGATTGGTCAACTGGTCCCACCTCACTTTGCGTTAACCTGCTGTCTGACAGTTCAAAGGTCATCGGTGGAATTACTTGAAATCTAAGTGATTGCATGCCAACGTGAGGTTCCAACTCCTCAGTTGGTTTTTAGGGTGCACACAGACACGTTATTATGTCACCTGCACATTCCCACAGCATCTCAAGCATCGACGTCAAGTACTGGGACAGCAGGGCTCCAATTCACACCAAAAAATACACATGAAAATGTACTGCAATAAAGCTTCCAGTTGTAGTAATTCTGAGCAAAGTCAAATGCTGTCACTAGGAAAGGTCCAAGAGCTGACAAAAAAAAACAAAAAACGACCTAGAAACAGTAACGCTGCATCTGAATACATTGTAAAAAATACCAGTGTTGGTTAGCACATACTACTCCACCATTAGTGGAAGTAAACACGTGAGTACAACCCCCAAATCAGGGAAATTTGGGGCAATACAGAAAATGCAAGGAGTGATTTTTACATTTGACTTTTATTTCGTATCAGACAGTATGAACCCAACATATTTCATATTTTGTTTGGTCAACATTTCATTTGCTAATATACATCCAATCCTGCATTTAAACACATTCCAAAATACGTTGGGATGGAGGTAATTTATTCATAATGTAAGGACTTTATCTTTATAACCAGTTTTCTAGAGACAACTCAGGGGGTCCCCAAATAAGTTTTAGACTTCATTTATATCAATCAGAAATAATCAGGAACTGATTTGGGATGCTGGAAGGAGACTAGTGGGGGAAGCCACCAAGACACCCAGACAACACTGAAGGAGTTAAATGCTTGTGTGTCTGTGGTTGGAAAATCTGGGCAGAGTGAAACTTTTGCTTGTTGCATCACCAGTTACACAGCTTCATGATGAAGTGGTATAAAGAAGGATATATTATTAAACAGCATAGGCAAAATTTCAGCTGTAGTTTTTCAGAAGGCACATGGGAAAGATAAGCCTAGATTTGATCCATGTTCCTCTTTTAAAATCCTACCCCACCTCAGACGAAGCTGTGAAAGGGGATGCGACAGGAAAATGTTGCACCATTCCCAGTTTCTCAACACATCCACAGAAGTCTATAATTCTCTCACAATGGGTGTCTTGGTGGCTTTCCTCACTAGTCTCCTTCCAGCACAGTCACTCAATTTTTTGAGAACTACCTACTTGATAGATTTTGATGAATGAAATCCCAACTTTTTTTTTGGAATGTGTTGCAGGCCTTAAATGTAGATGGGTGTATATTAAATGACACTGACCGCACAAAAACATGAACTATCTTGGGTTCATACTGTGTAATGAAATAGAACTCAAAGTAAATGTAGTATCACTGCATTAGTTTTTAATTTGTATTTTTGTTACATTTTCTGATTTGGGGTTTTCATAGGGACACAATTTGGACATACTATGCTGCTGCATCTTACCGCTCCTTTGACCTGGATGTTCATAGATGACATGCACATATCCAGGTATGCTGGGAAAATTTCTATTTTGCAAAAGCAAGCTTTTTAAATAGCGTACAAGGGTACTTCATAATGTTTGGGGCCTCCAGCAGAAAGAAAAGTATCTGAAGGCTCAAGATGCGCAAAGCTTGAACATCAATGGACCAAGTGCACTGATGTTAAGGGAGCCAATGTTGAAAAACAATGCCAGAAAAATCTTTCTCCTGTGACAATTTCTGGGTGAGGCCAAGAACAGTTTGAAGCACCCTTGTATATTTGCACATGTGCCATTGGACGCTGTAATCTTCTTTGAATTTTCTCGAGAGGTTCTTAGCGCCAGCTGGCTATTGGGATAGTGTAATGTAGTCCATTTGCACCCTATGGAGGTGCAAATACTTCAACTACTACTAAATGCTTACTGAGTATTCGAATAGCTGAGAGATGGTGTCGTACTGCTTTCGCCTACTATACAGTAACTTAATGAGTATTCAGATGTAGCCCTATTCTTTAACTTAATGACTCAAGTTACCAACTTGAGTGAAAAATGAAATGGAAGAGTCTTTAAATGAATTTTTAGCTACTCTAGGTTGTTTTTTATGCCATGATACAACTCTGGACATGAACATGATACAGTTTTAAATAATAACACCAGAGAAAATGAGATTTCTGAATGTAACTAAGGTTCTATGAACTCTGGTTAACCTTCAGAGATGGTGCCGTGGTCAAGCAGAATGAAATAGAAATAGTTATTGCCATAAATCAACAATTGTGTATGAGCATTATGTGACAATAACTTATGCTGAGGAAAGAAATATATTAATGGGCATCAAATAATAAAACGTGATTAAGCTTCCTGTCCCAATACTTGCTTTGTAACCGTATTTCTTTTAAAAATACAGCTGTGGAAATACTAACAGTAAGTGCAAATTGGTCTTTATTCCAGAATAGCGCCTACATTTTTCTGATGCTGCACTGAGGGGGGTCACACACCAGAACCCCCCCATCTTTCATCCTAACCCATGAAGTCTTAGATGCCTCCGCTCTGAGGTCCTTTGACTCACTTGTATGAGTTCTTACGTGGTCGGCGGAAGGTCGACGTGTTCTCGCTTAGTGCATAGATGCGCTTGTTGTACTCCCCTAATTCACTCAGCACCTGTTCGTCACACTCAACAGCAACTGCGTGGTCTACAGGGATGGACTGGTAGTTTTCTAGTTGAGCCTCACTCTACAGGCAGTTCTAAAGTGCCTCAGTTCCCATAATTTCCTCTGCTTGCTCCACTGAGCAGTGCAGCTCCGGCATCAAAATAACAGGCGCCTGTCTGGCTACCAAGGAGCCCATTCATGGTGTGTCGTGAGCCCTGACAACTTTGCACCATTTCCCGCCAGTGTCCAGCATTGTAGAAGGCCGCGGAGTAGCTGCACTGCTGTGCGTTTTGCTCTTCAGTCTCTTTTTTATCTACCTGAAGCTCGTTCTCAGAACATTTATATCTGTTCACTGTGGACTCCAGGCCTCTTCAGTTTCTTCTGCTCTCCATCATCTTTCGATTCCATAGAGTGTCCAGGTTACACAAAGCCATGGTAGGATCGCAGGGAGGATGACAGGACTTTTGGATGAAGGTAGGGTGGTGCCAGAATGCAGGGGGCTGCTCTCACCGAGGGCTATGCTGTAGTGGGTGGAGAAGTTGTTTTATACTTGAGTTTGTCTGCCTCTGAACTCGCCCTTTTCCTCACACCTCGGTCTGGAGATCCAGCGTGGAAAGGGCAGGTCATCTCAGAAGTGGCAGATACACCAAGCTGGGACTTGGTCGGCACTGGGATTGAACTGGAACATGGTGTCGATCGCTGTGGGGAACAAAACAAAGACAGACGCTATGTGAATGAGCAAAGTAAATGAAAGCTGCAATTTCAATTCAATTTATTTCATTTATATAGTGCCAACTCACAACAAAGCTGCCTCAAGGCACTTCACATAAGTAAGGTCTAACCTTACTAACCCCCAGAGCACAGCACACAGGCAACAGTGGTCAGGAAAAACTCCCTCTGAGGAAGAAACCTCAAGCAGACCAGACTCAAAGGGGCGACCCTCTACTGGGGCCATGATACAGGACAAAAATTTACAAAATGAATATACAGGAAATTTTTGCCGGTGCACAGGACAGGAGGTTTGCAAAAACAGACACCCACACCATCTCTGGATGGAACTGCACCTCAAACAGAGAAAAAAAAAACAGGCATTGGAAAGACAAGAAATACAGTTAATTTGGCAGCATTCAGCAAAAAGAAAAACTAATACTAATACGTGGTGTGTCCGTAAAGTAACGGTCCTTTTTATTTTTTTTTAAAAACATATGGATTTCATTCATATGTTTTTACGTCAGACATGCTTGAACCCTCGTGCGCATGCGTGAGTTTTTCCACGCCTGTCGGTGACGTCATTCGCCTGTGAGCACGCCTTGTGGAAGGAGTGGTCCCGCCCCTCGTCGGATTTTCAGTGTCTGGAAATGGCGGAATGAAAGGACTTTTTTTCCATCAGAATTTTTTCAGAAGCTGTTAGAGACTGGCACCTAGAAACCATTCGAAAAATTTATCTGGCTTTTGGTGAACATTTTACGGGCTTCACAGAGAATAAGGACTTTAAATCCAGCTTTAAGGACCCCTTTAAGGACGGTCGGTGCGCCGCGCTCGAGCTGCGGATGTCGCGGCACAAACCCACTGGATCATTTCTAAGCTGATGGCTCTGTGGATACGAGACCGTCGTTGTGCTCTTTCTCTGGTTATCACAAGAGCTGGACATCAGCCATTTTCCAGCAGATTTCACTTTTAACAAGAGATTTTGTCATGGAAAGCCGCGCGTCACGACCGATTCGCTGATGAAGCGAGACAAAGGAACACCTCCATTTCGGAGTGTTAGAGGACAAGTTGGGACATGTCCAGCTCTCCACAAGTTCTTTTATACTCACTCGACTGGTAGCCCTGAAAGCCGAGATAGACATGTCCCAACTTGTCTCTAACACTCCGAACGGAGGTGTTCCTTTGTCTCGCTTCATCAGCGAATCGGTCGTGACGCGCGAAGCCTCCGCGCGGCTTTCCATGACAAAATCTCTTGTAAAAGTGGAAATCCGAAAAAAAAAAGTGAAATCATATGAATGAAATCCATATAGTTTTTTAAAAAAATAAAAAGGACCGTTACTTTATGGACAGACCCACGTGCTAAGGTGATCGCCGTCCCTAGCCCTAAGCTTCACTAAAAGATCCAGAATTTAGATAAAGTTGAGCCACAGCACGCTCCACTTACTAATAAAATGAATTTAAAAGAGTAAAAAGCATAGTAACATACAATACCAGTATGCTAGCCATACGAAAGGGAAAATAAGTGCGTCTTAAGTCTCTACAGAATCTGACTGTTTTACTGATGCAGGGAGATCATCCACAGAACGGGCACGATAAGAGAAAGCTCTATGACCCACAGACTTTTTATTCACTCTAGGGACACAAAGTAGTCCTGCATCCTGAGAACGCAAAGCCTGGGCTGGTACGTAGGGTTTAAGTAGGTCAGCTAAGTAGGGAGGGGCCAGTCCATGAATAATTTTATAGGTTATACGTGTATAGGTTATAGGTTTTATAGGAAATTATTAGTTGAGTTAAGATTTTAAAAAGGAACAGTTTGGACCACGTATCATGTTAGTTATCACATTACGGGGTAACATATGTCGCATGTCATAGAATCCAATGGACGTCGACCTTATCTGACATTTACTTTGGAGACCAAACATTCAACACAGTCAAAACTATTCCATTTATTAATCCTATTTGTTCAACCAATAATGTACATGCTTTTTTTTACTGAAATTGGAGCAGCTTTAATATTTGACCCTGTACAAACTAAAACTGACCTTTGTCACCATTCTTGTTGTTTTTACCCCATAACTCCAGAACATTTAGTCACAGATAGTGAACTATACCTTTGTGGAATTTTTTTTATAATCAGACAAATAATGTGGTGTAGTTTTCAATTTGATTGAAGCATTTTTAAATTTTGACCACAGTGAAATTCTTCCTTGTTGCCTATTGAAAATTCAGTGTCAGTCTTTTGTTTTTGTTTTTTTGTTGTTTGTTTTTCCCCAAAAGAGTAAGTCTAAGGTGCATTTGTGCCAAATTTGGTGCTTGCATCACCAGTGGAAGGATCGTTACCTGCTGCACTACAGCCTACAGTGCTGCAGTCAAGGCCCAACATTTAAGGCTTTGAACCCCTCAAGGAAAGGGTATCTCAGTGCAACCACTTTCAAACCCCTGATCCAAGAAGAAGCCAGAGGCAGGTATCACAAATCACCTTTTGATGCTCTAAGGTGATGTGCAGGAAATATCTGTGTAGTTTGTGCAAATACATACATGCACCATGAACTGACCGCTGCAGGCATCCACCCAAGTATGTCAGATATTTTCTCTGAATAACAGATGACAGATTCTGGACATGGGAGCCCCGCCCCGCCCCAGAACTAAAATCATAAATTTATTTCAATGGGGGACTCGCCTCCTCTTCCGATAGCCAAGGAAGTGTGTAATTCCCAAGACTCCTTAACGGTATGCTCAACCTGACAATACTGTTGTCCCACAAGTCAACGCACTGTACTGGTTGGGGTCAAGGTGAAGCAGGGCCTCCCTCTGCTCTCAGGGGAGTCACGTCTGTTGGTTTAAGAGATTGGAATAAACTTCTGCTTGTTTCAGTTGGAGATGCAGTCACCACATACTTCCACTGTAAATTTTACCCCGTCTCCGTTAGAGGAAATGTTATTTCTAATAGCGCCACCCACAGATCCACGGCTGACATTCACTTTGCATACAAACTTACTGTCTGATGGACAGTTTTACCACAAAACCCATGACAGCTTGTAAAATAGGCCGTGACCTTGATCCTTCAGGCACCCTGCAGACAGAGGTGGTCTTGACCGAGTTCACAAGTGGGACACGATGCTGAGTGCAGGAACGTGTCTACTTTACGCAAAACCTGTCAAACGTCAAAGTCCCTGTGATACAGTAAATGAGAACCATCTACAGTGTAAAAGGTCCAATATGCAACTGCTTATAGAAGCAAAACTGTAAACGCTGCACCTCGTATAGCAAGTCAGGGCTAAGATAAAGGTACTGTATATGCTTTATTTTTCTGTGCAACAAGGAAGGTCTCTAACACTGTCATTTTTTTTTCTACTTTCCTTCTGTCTCTGTAGCACTGGAACTGGACTACCAACTTACACATGGCAGTTCAATTAGGTTACCCATCTGCACCACTGGACAAGACACTTCATCTGAACCATCCCTTAGTTATGCTGCTATAGACGTAGACTGCTGGGGGGTTCCCATGATGCACTGTTTCTTTCTCTTTTTGCTCTGTATGCACCACTCTGCATTTAATCATTAGTGATCGATCTCTGCTCCCCTCCACAGCATGTCTTTTTCCTGGTTCTCTCCTCAGCCCCAACCAGTCCCCAGCAGAAGACTGCCCTCCCTGAGCCTGGTTCTGCTGGAGGTTTCTTCCTGTTAAAAGGAGTTTTTCCTTCCCACTGTAGCCAAGTGCTTGCTCACAGGGGGTCGTTTTGACCGTTGGGGTTTTACATAATTATTGTATGGCCTTGCCTTACAATATAAAGCGCCTTGGGGCAACTGTTTGTTGTGATTTGGCGCTATATAAAAAATTGATTGATTGATTGATTGATCTGCACTGTCCCAGTCCCCCGCCGGTGTAAATGGGTACCAATCTTTGGCATCCATCACGGTCATGGACTCTCAAAAACCTTCACACGACAGTCTCCGGGGACGAGTGCTGACATGATGGGTCTCAGGGCTTCTAGAGGACTTGCTCTCTCTATTCTGCTGTAACTGGGACTGCACCTTATTCTGTGTGTAGAAATAGCTGACACTTCTATGTTATAAGGAGAGCAGGTAAGTGGACCACCCCTATCAAAAAATACACTTTTCAATCAATCAATCAATCAATCAATCAATCAATTTTTTTATGTGTTTCATGTGTTTGAAGGAAATCCCTGTCAAGCTACAAGAGCAAACATGAATAAAATTTGATATGTACTATTATGGTTTAAGTCAGCGGTTCTCAGCTGTTTTCTGCAGGGCCCCCTGTTGTAGATAAGAATATTTTTTAAGCGCCTCCACTTCGACAGATACATGTCTTTTACATCCAAACACCATTGTAATTTATACAAAATGTCTTATTGAACAAAATTAATTAAGATACAAATCACCTTTACAGTGGAATTATAAAAAATGTCATTCACCATGCATTGTTTTCTTTTCTCACAAACCTGTCCATGTTCTGCTATCAGTGCAAAAAAATGATCAGTGTTGCCAGATACAGCTGATGGTTTCAAGCCCAAAAGTGCTTCAAAAACTTCCAAAACCTACATAACCGCCTTCAGGGTGACATCTTTTCTTTGAACAAGACAATGCAAAACAACATTCTGCACACATTCTAAAGGTGTGGCTGTGGAACACTTCACTGCTTGGTATCCTCGATGCCAAACATCTTACGTGTTGTGAGAAGGAATGGCAACATCATAAAATGGTAAATGCTATAGCATCTCGTTTTGGAATGGATGTGTATTAAAAATTATGCTGTAGTTCAAATTTTTTAAAGGATTCCTCAGCAGCTTTATGCTGGAGACAATGTGGCAAAACAGGGGATCATACACATATATTCTCGGACTGTCCAGTCATTCCAGAGTACTGATGTACTCTGTACAAATGTACAGTTTTATTCATTCTGTGTTACAACGGCCGATGTTTTCACTGCTGACCAAAGAGATTTTATGTATTTTATTGTTGACTGCCAAGAAAATCATTACTGTTAATTGGAAGAATGTGAAGTCACCATCAGTAACTGAATGGAAACAGAAATGTGATGGAAAAAAAATGAATGCATCGTTACAAATGAAAATGGACCTTTTTAAGCGGAGATGGCACATGGTCAAAGAATATTTTTGTCTTTAAAGTATAAGGGTGCAGAAAGTTCTGGAAATTGGTTCTAACATGAGGTGAATCTGTGTGTGTGTTATCTTTATTACTGCACTATTGTATATAATAAATATTTATTGATGTATGTGCTTTTGTATCATATGCAGCAATAATAATATACATTGCTACTATTGTTACTATTTTTATTTTATGTTTTTTAATTATTTTTTTTAAATCACTTGTCTCAGGTAATGTTCTGTTTTGAATGGTGGAAAAAAAACAACCCCTAAATAAAAAGTTAAATAAATAAAAACATTAAGTTCACTAGAAAAAACACGAAATATCTTGTGTTTCATGATTTTTCATTGTAGTCGTCTACAACAAAACGAACGTCAAAGTAAATGCAAAAATCACTGCATTTATTTATTTATTTTTTAATTTGCATTTTCCATACCATCCCAACTTTTTTTCTGATTCCAGGCTGTACATCTGTAAAGCTCATCCGTTTATATTTCTCCAAACTGGACCTGTTTATTCACAACTGTACAAGTCAAGAGGATGTACTGTGTTTTCAGTAACCGTTCACTCACTCGGCTGACTTTGGGGAGTTCATATCCTCTGGCTACAGCATTGAATCCATCTGACCGGCCGATCCTAACACGACTCGCCTCCCCCTGTGTTCGGAGCCCTGCTTCCAGGCACCAGAGTGGGATTAGGGTCCTCTGAACCGCTGCCAGCTCCTCGGCGGATGCGAAGCAGCAAATGGGAGCATGTTGAACGTGTTGCTTTGATCTCAGCACACTGCACGGGTTACAAAGGAGTGGTTTCTTGTACTGTCTCTCTTCCCCTCCCTGGGTAATACATTCACCCTCTTCCCCCTGTTTCTTATCTTTCAGCGAGGTTATGAAAGACCTTCACTGCCCATTTTTCACCAGACGGGACTGTATATATTATGACATGTTATGATGTGTTTCTGAGACGGCACGGTTGGAAATGCACAAAGATATGATCAGATGTTGGCTGGTGACCATCATGCAGATCACTGCACAAAAATGACACACGCAGCTCTGTGTGCACCTTTCTAATATGCTGTTTGACACACACTCTGCTTTTCTTCCATCTTTCCATCCAGTCTGTATAAAACATGTTGCATTGCTCCCATGGTGTGGATCTTGGCGCTCTGGGAAAGGCCCTCCTCCCCTGCAGAATGGATGCATGCTGAATTTGTTCTATATGGGGGAAGGAACCGTTTCCAGGCCAATTTTATAATGATTCCCTTGGTCATATCCTTCATCACATCACGCCTGGTTAAACGTGTGAAAGGAAGAAAAGAGGTGGCAAAGAAGGATAGAGGAAACGCATATTAGTCTCTCTCTCCCAGGCTATTCAATAAATTACCTGCAGCTGCCATGCAGAATTTTTATACATCCATATTTCATAAAATGGGTCCCAGGGCTAGAAATTGTATCTGAAGTTAGGCCTTTTACAACCAAAGCAAAAAGTAGACTGCAACTGATATGAGGAGGCAAAAATGTGTTAAAAAAAAAATCAGTGCATGAAAGAAGCCAAACCACCTTATCCACAGCAAAGCCTTCAGGTGTGGATTAGACGGAGTGACATGCAGAGGACAAGCTGAAAATACACAGCACCAAGTTCCACAACTTCATTCTTTTACAATCTTTAAAATGAATGCATAGATTTACTGGAGCTATGCATTTATCAAAATCACATGGATATTTGATGGAAGTGAATCCAAGTCAAGCTCAAACTTTTCACTGCGTTAAGTGAAACCTTGAGATCTGTGAGCAAGCTCAGAAAACGATACACCAGTAAATCATTTGTGATGAAATAGAGTTAAACCGATGAATCATGCACATCTTCATATTCATTCCTGAAGTCTATGATACTGGATCACATTGGAGAATCCCTGGGTACCGCTGGAATGACCGTCTCAAACGAGAGGTTATTTAGTGCAACTAAATATGGCATCATCGGAACCACAGTGACAACACTCTGGCACTGTGGTGCGCTTCTTTGGGTGTGACTAAGTATGCAGGTGCTCCAGTGCTGAAGATCCCAACAAATGCAAAAGGCCAAGAACACGTCCATGAACTGACATCTCCATATGTTGTGTCGCCGTTGTGTGAACTTTCATTTAAGTAGCTAAATCAGTTTAGAAGAATTTGTACTTACAAGGCTCATAGAAAAACAGTGGTTCCTATATACCAGCCCAAAATGTGTGTGTGTGTGTGTGTGTGTGTGTGTGTGTGTGTGTGTGTGTGTGTGTGTGTGTGTGTGTGTGTGTGACAACGACAATGACTGGTAGTTCTTGCTATAAATCCTAGATGTAATCAAATATAGTAGTTTTTTCTATAAACAAACAACCAACCAACCACACACACACATAGACTGTAATTAATGTTAAGGAAAATAGATTTTTTTTCTTTTCTTCATATACCAGAGTAAAGATATTTATTATATGGCTGCAACGCGACACGTGCTCCGATTGGCTGATTACGGTCTTGTATTTTTCATATTTCAGACTGGTTACCATGACAATTGGTCTGCAATGCGTATTTTCGTTACAAACCAGGAAGCTAAAAACATGATTAGAAAAACCAAGTCAGACATGAACGTATTCCATAAATATCTAAACAGCATCAGAAAAAAGACACAGATTGAAAGCTGAAACCATCTGTTAAGCTTGTGGAGGTGAAGAAAGCTAATGAGCCCAACACCGTCAGCAGCATATTCAGGCGACACTGCAGGTTTGTGTGTTTACACATATAATGGAGGTTTCTTCCTGTTAAAAGGGAGTTTTTCCTTTCCACTGTAGCCAAGTGCTTGCTCACAGGGGGTCGTTTTGACCGTTGGGGTTTTACATAATTATTGTATGGCCTTGCCTTGCAATGTGGGGCGCCTTGGGGCAACTGTTTGTTGTGATTTGGCGCTATATAAAAAAATTGATTGATTGATTGATAATAGCCATATAAAAAACGAATGATTACGCTCGCTTTCTTGGTCTGTACGGGGATATCAGACTGAGGCGTTTACAGTACGGACCGAGCGTACAGACCTCTTGCTCGGTTAATAATCCTTTAATATTTCTGCTTCACTTTAAGAGATTATTAATAAATGTCCTTAAAATCATTTCAGGGTATTGCCATGTGCTCTGCCTTATTAACGGATTTGAAATAATGTCTTGTGTTCTAGTAGGCTGTCCAAGGTGGAGGTGCCCCTCATCCAGTGTCCCTGGATAACCTCCAAACCCCCCCCCCCCCATGAACCTCAGCCGGAGAACTGAGGAGAAGATAATGGCCAAATAAACAGATGGACAGATAAATCGTCTGTAGGTGGTATGGGAGTGCAAGTGAGAGATTTTAAAGTATGACGCGTGCTCTGTAGAGTTTGCTCATGTGGGCAGTTTTAATCATTCTTAACCGGCAAGTTCTGAGTGAGTACAGAGTAATTTTAGGCTCTTATCTCTGTGGTTGGACTGTCATATGAGTGTGGAGAGATGGCAGATCTTCTGCCTCCATCTTTTTAAACTTTAACCTGCGTCTACTTGCTCCCTCAACACACTTCTAACTTCAGTCCCGCACTTTCATTTCATCTATGAGCAGCTCATTTTGGCACGTCTCCTTTTCTTTCTTTTCAAAACAGACTGTTTAATGAATGTAACTTTTTATTTTTTGCCTTTGCTGACAAAGGGAGGAATGAAGATCAAAGGCACGACTCATTTATAGGGCAATGGAGCTGAAGTTTGACCAGGCTTTAGTGAAGGGTTACTCACAGGCCACGAGTGCAGGAGGGCGGGGGAGAGCCAGGCATTCCATTCAGGGGACAACGCGGTGCTGCAAATCTCCTCAATGACCAAGTTCGAAAAATGTGGAGTCACGAATAATCTGTCCAAAGGGATGCAACATTCTAAAAGTAACTGTCTGCAGACATGCTGAGCCAGTGCTCAAGAAGATCCAAATGTTTGTAGTGGATCAATATTTTCACTTTATAAAGCACCCTTGGCAGACTGAGAAGCTGCAGAATTAATTTTCATGATTATGCAGACAACACTCTGTTTCCTAATCTCTCTCTTGGTCTTGGAGCTGGGGTTGGCATGAAGTGCCAAGACTGTGCAGGATGTTGTTAATACCGATCACGTTGGTAGGTGATTTCACAGAAGAAGGAAACCAGGGAAATCCTTGATCTTTTTGGCCCTTCATGGCACATCGTTACTCACTCCAGTCTGAGGAGGTCAAGTCATGTCGAGGTTTTTAACTTTTATTCTCTGTAGTCCGGCTATCATTACAAACACCTTACTGTGCTTCTGTAAAACACTAGTTGCTCCAGCTAACAGAATTAAATCATAGTTTCCAACAAACTAACAAGCAGAGCCAGATTTTGTCTTCGGTGCTCAGCTGCACCCCGTCTGTAACGAGATACTGCTGCTGAAAACAGCGTGCAGAGGCTTCAACTTTACCTCAATTCTGGGTCTTTTAGTGAAGTTTAGGGCTAGTGGCCGGCGATCACCTGAGTATTTCTCTGTTTTTCTTGTTGTTTAATGCTGACAAATTATACTGTATTTTTTGTCTTTCTGATGCCTGACTCTGTTTTTTTTCTCTCTGTTTAAGGTTCAGATCCATCCAGAGGTCAGAGTGGTATTTGTGCTGGAGACCCTCCTGTCCTGTGCACCAACAGCATTTCCTGTATATTCGTTCTGTGAATTCTTTTGTAATTTGTGTCTGTATCATGGCCCAAGCAGAGGGTCACCCCTTTGAGTCTGGTCTGCTTGAGGTTTCTTCCTCAGAGGGAGTTTTTTCTTATCACTGTTGCTCTGGGGGTTAGTAAGGTTAGGCCTTACTTGTGTGAAGCCCCTTGAGGTAACTGTGTTGTGATTTGCCGCTATATAAATGAAAATACATTGAAATTGAAAAACTGAAATTGAATTGAAAACAACACTAAACCTTCATCAGTTTGTTCCTGCCATAGAATGAATTGGAGTTCAAGGCTACTCTTATAGTGTGGCTGCATGAGAAGGTCAGAGCAAATACAGGGGAGCATGGCATTACTTTAAAATACTACAGATAGTACTTTAAAGAGCGATCACAATGATACATATACTCAGTGTTACATTAAAGGCTATGAAGAAGAAAATGGAGACAGTGTGAGAGACAGTGTGAATGTTTTCCCAGATCTCAATGACCCCCCCCCCCCCCCCCCCCTTTTCTTACCATCGGACCAGCAGGCCATGTTCCAGCAAAGTCTTAAGGTTGGGAAGTGTTTGCTGCAGGTCTGGGGTGGTCAAGCCATGTTGATATCTCAGCTGGAGGAAAAGAGAACAGACTGTAAAATTAATGTAAAACAATCCACAAATTCATGCAAAACCAAGCACAGGGTGTGGTGACACTGGACGTGTGCATTTCACTGAGACACGCACGCACAACGTCCCTGTTTGGATGCCCTCTGGAGGAGCAAGAAATGCCATCTAATGCAGACAAGTCATGTACGAGGTCTGTCCAAAAAGTAACGGACCTTTTTATTTTTTCAAAAACCATATGGATTTGAATCACGTGTGATTGCATCAGCCAAGCTTGAACCTTCGTGCGCATGCGTGAGTTTTTTCACGCCTGTCGGTTGCGTCATTCGCCTGTGAGCAGGCTTTGTGTGAGCAGTGGTCCACCCCTCTCATCGGATTTTTATTGCGAATAAATGTCTGAACGATTTGGAGCTTTGCTGCATCAATTTTTTCCAGAAACTGTGAGAGACCTCCAGCTGGACACCATTCGGAAAATTCAGATGGCTTTCAGGGACAACTTTATGGGGATTACACAGATTAAGGAGTGCTCCAGACGGTTTAAAGACCGCCCACAGCGTCTGAGAGCGCGGCGCGCTCCGAGCACCGATCGACAGGCTGAAACAACCAGATCATTTCCAAAGTGAAAGCTTTGTTGATCCGGGACGTCGTCTGACTACTTTAAAAAGTGTAGAGCTCAAAATCCATAAAATAGCTTTGATTTCCATACACAATGCATAGAAGCTATAATAAGGATTTTGAGCTTTCTTCACTTTTTCAAAACACATCGCCTTTATTCTGAACAACTCGCGATCTCGTTCTTTCGGTCATGAGCCAAATCTCATGACCACAGGTGAGGATCGGACCGTAGATCAATCAGTAAATCGAGAGCTTTGCCCCCCTACTCAGCTCTCTCTTCACCACGACGGTCCGATACAGTGACCGCATCACTGCAGATGCTGCACCGATCCATCTATCGATCTCACGCTCCATCCGTCCCTCACTCATGAACAAGACCCCGAGATACTTAAACTCCTCCACTTAAGGCAAGGACACTCCACCGACCTAAACAGGGCAAAGCACCTTTTTCCGGTCGAGAACCATGGCCTCGGATTTGGAGGTGCTAATTTTCATCCCGGACGCTTCACACTCAGCTGCAAACCGTCCCAGTGCACGCTGAAGGTCCTGATTTGATGAAACTAACAGAACCACATCGTCCGCAAACAGCAGAGACGAGATTCTGTGGTTCCCAAACCAGACCCCCTCTACACCCTGGCTGCGCCAAAAATTCTGTCCATAAAGATAATGAACAGAACCGGTGACAAAGGGCAGCCCTGGCGGAGGCCAACCTGCACTGGAAACAGGTTTGACTTACTACCGGCAATGCGAACCAAGCTCCTGCTGCGGTCGTACAGGGACTGGATAGCCCTTAGCAAAAGACCCCGGACCCCATACACCCGGAGCACCCCCCACCCCCCTGAGGGACACGGTCGAACACCTTCTCCAGATCCAAAAAGCACATGTGGACTGGTTGGGTGAACTCCCATGAACCCTCGAACACCTGATGGAGCGTGTAGAGCTGGTCCAGTGTGCCGCGACCAGGACGAAAACCACACTCATCTTCCTGAATCCGAGGTTGACTATCGGTCGAATTCTCCTCTCCAGTACTCTGGAATAGACCTTACCGGGGAGGCTGAGGAGTGTGATCCCCCTGTAGTTGGAACACACCCTCCAGTCCCCCTTCTTAAACAGAGGGACCATCACCCAGGTCTGCCAATCCAGAGGCACTGTCCACGACCGCCACACGATGTTGCAGAGGCGTGTCAGCCAAGACAATCCCACAACATCCAGAGACTTAAGGTACTCAGGACAGATTTCATCCACCCCAGGAGCCTTGCCACTGAGGAGCTTTCTAACCACCTCGGTGACTTCGGCCTGGGTAATGGATGAATCTGCCTCTGAGTCCCCAGTCTCTGCTTCCTCTTCGGAAGACGTGACAATGGGATTGAGGAGATCCTTGAAGTATTCCTTCCACCGTCTGAAAACACCCCACCCGCACCATAGACAGTGCTGGTGGAGAGCTGCTTCCGCCTCCTGAGACATCGGACGGTTTGCCAGAATTTCTTCGAGGCCGACTGATAGTCCTCCTCCATGGCCTCCCCGAACTCCTCCCAGACCCAGGTTTTTGCCTCTGCGACCGCACGGGCTGCGGCACACTTGGCCTGCCGGTACCTGTCAGCCGCCTCCAGGGTCCCACCTACCAACAAAGCTAAGTAGGACTCCTTCTTCAGCTTGACGGCATCCCTTACTTCCGGCATCCACCACCGGGTTCGGGGATTGCCGCCGCAACAGGCACCAGAGACCTTGTGACCACAGCTACAAGTGGCCGCATCGACAATGGAGGTGGAGAACATGGTCCACTTGGACTCCATGTCTCCAACCTCTCCCGGGATCTGGGAGAAGCTCTCCCGGAGGTGGGAGTTGAAGACTTCGCTGACACAGGGTTCCGCCAGTCATTCCCAGCAGACCCTCACAATACGTTTTGCCTGCCAGGTCTGACTGGCTTCCTCCCCTCCCAGCGGATCCAACTCACCACCAGGTGGTGATCGGTCAACAGCTCAGCCCCTCTCTTCACTCGAGTGTCCAAGACACATGGCCGAAGGTCAGATGATACGACTACAATGTCGATCATCGACCTCCGGCTCAGGGTGTCCTGGTGCCATGTGCACTTATGGACACCCTTGTGCTCGAACACGGTGTTCGTGATGGACAAACTGTGACTAGCACAGAAGTCCAACAACTGAACACCACTCGGGTTCAGATCGGGGAGGCTGTGCTTCCCCTGATCACCCTCCTCCACCCCCCGCCCACGTGAGCGTTGAAATCCCCCAGGAGAACAATGGAGTCCCCAGTCGGAGTGCTATCTAGTACCCCTCCCAGAGACTCCAAGAAGGTTGGGTACTCTGCACTGCCGCTCGGCCCATAGACTGAGACAACAGTGAGAGACCTGTCCCCGACCCGAAGGCGTAGGGACGCGACCCCCTTATTCACCGGAGTGAACTCCAACACACGGCGACTGAGCTGGGGAGCAATAAGCAATG
Organism: Thalassophryne amazonica; assembly: GCF_902500255.1. Taxonomy (NCBI): domain Eukaryota; kingdom Metazoa; phylum Chordata; class Actinopteri; order Batrachoidiformes; family Batrachoididae; genus Thalassophryne; species Thalassophryne amazonica. The sequence continues at coordinate 117,901,126 of NC_047111.1, read as the reverse complement.
CAACCCCAGCTCTCCGCCTCTCCCCATGGGCAACGCCAGAAAAGTGGGCGTCCAGCACCTCTCCAGGAGTTGGGTACCAGAGCCCATGCTGTGCATGGAGGTGAGCCCGACTATCTCTAATTGGTATCTCTCAACCTCCCGCACAAGCTCAGGCTCCTTCCACCCCCAGCGAGGTGACATTCCACGTCCCAACAGCCAGGGGCTGTGAGACCGGGCCGCCGGGCCACCTGCCCTCGACCGCCACCCAATCCTCTCTGCACCCGAACCCCATGGCCCCCTCTGCAGGTGGTGAACCCACAGGAGGGTGTGCCCACGTCGCTCTTTCAGGCTGAGCCCGGCCAGGCCCCATGGGCTAAGGCCCGACCACCAGGCGCTCGCGCGCGAGCCCCAACCCCAGGCCTGGCTCCAGGGTGGGGCCCCGGCTCCGCCATACCGGGCGACGTCTCGGTCCTTGATTTTTTACTGGTCATGGGAGCTTCTGAGGAAAGTTAGACTTACTTCTAATTTTGGCTAGTAGCATCGAATCCCTCCCTTCTCAGCACTTTATTTATAATGACAGAATAAAATCCAATGAAAAAAGAAAAAAGATAGACACATTTCAAACGGACCACCTTGAAATCCAGTGTTACTGCCAGATATTCTTCCTCTGACAGTTGGGAAACATCACACAAGCTGACTGGTGTCCTGGAGAGTTTATTTATCCTGTATTAGCGAGCAGAAGAGGAGCATCACGCCTCACGTCCAGCGTATCTCTCCCCTCTGTCACACGCCAGCTGAGATCTGTTTTATTTCCACTCAGGTGCCACGGCAAACATTCTTTTTCACACACACCTTCAAGGGATGCAGTGCACATGATGGACACACCACTCATCTGGGATAACATGGCGATAAATCATTCACATAGATGAAGACATGATGGATGAGCAGCGTGATAATAAAGGAATTACAGAGAAATAAATGTTTGAGCCTCAGAGGATAAGGACGCACTTCCTTGTTTATTAACCCTCTTCTCCTCATAGGGATGACAGATGTGAGCTCGGTCTGTATTCTTCAAGACACTTTAGTAATAAATCCAAATAAAAGGGTTTTTTGGCCTCAAGGATTCATTTATTTTGTGAAACTTAACATCGGATCAGAACAATGTTAAATTAATTAATTTAGCATTGAAGTCATCATGACTTCCACAGAAACCAGCCAAATTGTATGTTAAAATAATATTTTTTTCAACAGAATTATGATGGCCGAGAAAGACCACAACACTTTCTATATTAAAACATGAGCAAAAACAAATAAAAATACAAAAAAAAAAAAGAAAAAGAGGTTCTTCCCAGAAGACTTTTCCTGTTGAATTTATTGTAAATAAAATGATAAAATATTAAAATATAGCTCTTTCAATAAAGTTTTGATTGATCTGATTTGTTTATTTAGCACAAAAATAAAACTCATACAAAAATAATGTATAAACATAAAACAATAAAAGAGAGAAAAAAAGATATAATATGAATAATGTGCACGGGAGAGGTGGAAGCCAAAAAGGCTTATCGAAAACCCAATCCTGAACAAAAACAAGCAGTATACAACAGCATTACACCAATTTATCCAGATAATATAAACAAGTCACTGTAAATACTCCTGCAGGATCTTTGTTTTTAGTCCACTTTTATATCTATATAAAGTGATGGATGGATTCACAAGATGTACCATATCATTCCAAGATTTAACACCATGACATCTGATGTGCTGCTGATAACGAGTCGCTCTATGCAAAGGTAAATGTGCAGCCTGCCTGGTCGGATAATTATGAATTTGATGGTTATGCACAAAATAATATCTGATCAAGGAAAACAAAAGTACAGGTCAGGAAAATATTGATATGGAAGATATTTAAGAGCTGCAATTTAAAAAAACAGAGGTGCACTTGGAGCACAAGGTTTCAAACGAGTAGCTATTCAAACAAATTTTTTCTGTAGAAGAAATATTTTGTTTATAAAAGTTGCAAAGGTACTTCCCCATACAATATTGCAATAACTTAAATATGGATAAACTAAACTATAATATCATGTTAAAAGACATTTGTGATGTACTAAATGTCTTATTTTGCTTATGATTCCTATTGACTTTTTTTTTTTTTTATAAACACACTCAAGAAACATGTAGATGAAAGTGAAGTAAAAGTGAATAAATAAATGTACCCTGTGTTGACCAGGTACAGATAAGGATAACAGAGTGCCACAACACACTGAACTGCCCAGCAGTAAAAGTCCTCCAGGCAGAAACTGCATTGTTGTTGCTCATAGTTTTGTTGCTTTGTGCCTATTTGCAGCATGTCTACATTTTGCGTGCATTGTGTGAATTTGCACCAGCAACGCTATATTAAATTGCTGCATGTATTCTAGGCTGAATATTGTTGTGTTCTGTTTATAAGCATAATTTTTTTTAAATTTGCAATACTTTTTTGATGCATCTACCTGTTGAACTGATTTTTTTTTTTTTGTTTAATTACATTTCTAAGAATTTTTCTGCATGTGCTTGTGTTCAAATTTGAAAATGTGCCTCTTTACCAAACTACAAAATATACCAACATGAGCAGCTAATCAATCAATCAATCAACTTTTTTCTTATATAGCGCCAAATCACAACAAACAGTTGCCCCAAGGCGCTCCATATTGTAAGGCAAGGCCATACAATAATTATGAAAAACCCCAACGGTCAAAACGACCCCCTATGAGCAAGCACTTGGCAACAGTGGGAAGGAAAAACTCCCTTTTAACAGGAAGAAACCTCCAGCAGAACCAGGCTCAGGGAGGGGCAGTCTTCTGCTGAGACTGGTTGGGGCTGAGGGAAAAAAACAGGAAAAAGACATGCCGTGAGGGGGGGCAGAGATCGATCACTAATGATTAAATGCAGAGTGATGCATACGGAGCAAAAAGAGAAAGAAACAGTGCATCATGGGAACCCCCCACAATCTACGTCTAAAGCAGCATAACCAAGGGATGGTCCAGGGTCACCCGATCCAGCCCTAACTATAAGCCTTAGCGAAAAGGAAAGTTTTAAGCCTAATCTTAAAAGTAGAGAGGGTGTCTGTCTCCCTGATCTGAATTGGGAGCTGGTTCCACAGGAGAGGAGCCTGAAAGCTGAAGGCTCTGCCTCCCATTCTACTCTTACAAACCCTAGGAACTACAAGTAAGCCCGCAGTCTGAGAACGAAGCGCTCTAATGGGGTAATATGGTACTACGAGGTCCCTAAGATAAGATGGGACCTGATTATTCAAAACCTTATAAGTAAGAAGAAGAATTTTAAATTCTATTCTAGAATTAACAGGAAGCCAATGAAGAGAGGCCAACACGGGTGAGATATGCTCTCTCCTGCTAGTCCCCGTCAGTACTCTAGCTGCAGCATTCTGAACCAACTGAAGGCTTTTTAGGGAACTTTTAGGACAACCTGATAATAATGAATTACAATAGTCCAGCCTAGAGGAAATAAATGCATGAATTAGTTTTTCAGCATCACTCTGAGACAAGACCTTTCTGATTTTAGAGATATTGCGTAAATGCAAAAAGGCAGTCCTACATATTTGTTTAATATGCGCTTTGAATGACATATCCTGATCAAAAATGACTCCAAGATTTCTCACAGTATTACTAGAGATCAGGGAAATGCCATCCAGAGTAACGATCTGGTTAGACACCATGCTTCTAAGATTTGTGGGGCCAAGTACAATAACTTCAGTTTTATCTGAGTTTAAAAGCAGGAAATTAGAGGTCATCCATGTCTTTATGTCTGTAAGACAATCCTGCAGTTTAGCTAATTGGTGTGTGTCCTCTGGCTTCATGGATAGATAAAGCTGGGTATCATCTGCATAACAATGAAAATTTAAGCAATACCGTCTAATAATACTGCCTAAGGGAAGCATGTATAAAGTGAATAAAATTGGTCCTAGCACAGAACCTTGTGGAACTCCATAATTAACTTTAGTCTGTGAAGAAGATTCCCCATTTACATGAACAAACTGTAATCTATTAGACAAATATGATTCAAACCACCGCAGCGCAGTGCCTTTAATACCTATGACATGCTCTAATCTCTGTAATAAACTTTTATGGTCAACAGTATCAAAAGCAGCACTGAGGTCCAACAGAACAAGCACAGAGATGAGTCCACTGTCCGAGGCCATAAGAAGATCATTTGTAACCTTCACTAATGCTGTTTCTGTACTATGATGAATTCTAAAACCTGACTGAAACTCTTCAAATAGACCATTCCTCTGCAGGTGATCAGTTAGCTGTTTTACAACTACCCTCTCAAGAATCTTTGAGAGAAAAGGAAGGTTGGAGATTGGCCTATAATTAGCTAAGATAGCTGGGTCAAGTGATGGCTTTTTAAGTAATGGTTTAATTACTGCCACCTTAAAGGCCTGTGGTACATAACCAACTAACAAAGATAGATTGATCATATTTAAGATTGAAGCATTAAATAATGGTAGGACTTCCTTGAGCAGCCTGGCAGGAATGGGGTCCAATAAACATGCCGATGGTTTGGACGAAGCAACCAATGAAAATAACTCAGACAGAACAACCGGAGAGAAAGAGTCTAACCAAATACCGGCATCATGGGAGTAGGTCAATTAACAGATGGCGAGGCAGCTACAAATAGAATTAATGTGCCTACTCATATTTTCAATTGTCTTACAATTACTTAATCAATGTGGGGCAAAAAAATACATGCTATAATACATGACTGAGAAAGTTACAGCTGTAAAGTCATTGTTTCATATGTTCTCTCTGTCTGTATGTTGTTCTCTGCACAGGGTAAATTACAAAATCATGGGTAAAACTTTAATATTGAACATATAATGGAAAATTGGATTTGCTGCAGAACCTTGTGTATGCAAATTCTACACTCAGTCTTACTGCTTATTATACCATTTCATGCTATTCAGTCACAAACATCAACAGTTCTATTTCTTTCAACCACTCAAAGGTTGCATATCACCAGGATTTTGTTGTTGTGATGATTCATTTTTACCCGAGGCCAAGGGTATTGAGAAGACTTTGCGCCTGTCCGTCTGTGCTCAGTATAACTCCAGTCTTATTACTGCCAGGGTCTTCAAATTCACAGGGAACATTCCTGGGACACAGAGCTTGGACAAGTTCAAAGATGGCTAACCTTGACCTATTTTAAGGGGTCAAAAAGTCACATTTTGTTTTCTATTTTTATGCTCATACGGCTGAGGGTATTTTAGCATTTTACTTTGCATATTTCACTTTGTTGTCAAACAAGTGTCAATGGAAGAAAGAAAATGTTTCTGTCTGTGATGCCAATGAAACACAAGGCAGCCAAAGCTACCAAGCTGTCCAAGTCAGAAATTCACAGGCTTTTTCAGATGGATCTGCCATTGTTTTGGTTGTAAAAAATGAGGGTATTTGTCACTTTTGAACAATCCAAACAGTCTGTTTGTTTCGGTGCTCCATTGTGTTTAGGTACTTTTAAACTGTAAGCCAATACCTCATGCAAACCATTTTCTGCAGTGGTCTGCACTCTGATTACTTCAAGTTGAGTTTAGAGGGCAAAAAGCTTTTCAGGAGGTCATCAGCAGCAGGAAATCTTCATGTGCTGTAGTTCACAGTCACCTCTTAATGCTTGATTAATGGCATGAGGAGGGGCAGAAAAGCATTAAGATAAGAGGCCACACGGGCAATCTGCACACAGACCACACATGTATGCATACAAAGTCCCTGAACCAACTTTCTGTTCTCCATAAAATTGTTGAAAAACCATTCTATCTGAGCAGCTGCCAGAATAATGCATATACTGTACACTATAGGATTGTATAACAAGAACCAAAGTGTTGAAATTACTGCGTCACATGTTCTGGCCTCAAATGGTCCGTATTGGTTAAAGCCATAGTAACTACAGTCACAACAGCATCAGAGGAGGGCTTTATCAAAAGCAGACCAAATTGAGGGAGTCGAACAAGGGTGTCGCCTCAAATCCCCACTGTTGATGGAATAGCCCCAAACCTATGAGAACAACACAGGGATCCATTCATGGCTCAAGTTAACCTCAGGCTCCGAGCAAATGGTGGTGTAGTGCCGTCCACAGGGCCAGCTGAACGGAATAGGGCTGGAAACAGTAGGCCAAGATCAATAAAGCCACCAGTTTAGAAACAGAAAGTGTGGCAGCATTAGGCAGGGCGGCTTGGTTGTTCCGTGGCCAGATGCTATAAAAAGAAACTTCTCCATTCCGTGGAAATGTTCAAGTTACAGTCCAGAAACTATATACAATTCAGAAATTAGAACTCAGATATCAGTAAAGAATATTTTTATGACTTCAGTGAAAGTAAGCAGAAGCATGGACACACTGTTTAGTTTTCTTAAACACAGAGAAGCCAAAAATTGACCAAAATGAATTGAAAATCAAATTTAAAGTAACAGATAAGACTACATTGACTCCTGAAAAGAATTAAATGTTCTATTAACTGATCGAATCCTAGATTTTAACATTATGAATCTGTTGTTATGCTGCTACTTCTGCATCTTCAAACACTCTTAAAAGTTCGACAGTTGGCTCAAGGTTCTTGTGAGGCTGGTCACAGGAATAAGTTTGCAAGGTAAAAATAAAATCAACCTGTCTGACAGTGTTAGGTGGTATAATGAATAAATATATCAGTTTGAACTTTACACTCGGTTTAGAATCCGTTAAAGTCATACTGGTTCAAAATGAGAAAGCTTTGCCTTGCTATTTATGCTGCACATGTTGCTGCCCTGACTGATGAACAATAGGCAAGCAGAAGCAGTGCCAATATGCTGCAGCACAGTAGTAAAAACCTGAAGAAGGTCTCTGGATTTTCCTGGTATATGTATTTGGAGATAAGCAATGCCACGTTTGTCTTATTCTAATTTATCACTGAAAATAAATCATATGACTGCACTGAGTCGAATAGTTCCATAATAAAAAGTATTGCCCTTGAATCGTATTGTAGCCCATGTGTATATATCAGAGTATTTTATAAGGGAGAGACACACATCCTTACTAAAAGACGCAGCAAAATGTCATCTTCAAATCCTCTGAGGTGTGAAGTGCAAGACCCGAATGGCATTTTGCGACAGGATCTCCATGTCGAATGACATGCATGTCCAAGAGTGTGTCCATGTGTGAGGGGAAGGCAGTTCAAGTGCATTACATGTGCACTTTCCATTCTTTTTCACAAGTGTAGAAATCCAGCCAAATGTACAAGAGAAACTGGATACGACTGAAGACAGGAGAGTGAAGGGTGACATCACTGCCTTGTTGGGAACCCACCTCATGAGTGTGGTGCTCACTGTGGGGAAGTCAAAGAGATGAAGATGTCACCAGGATACGTGGCTGTTGAAATGTTTGAGGGACTATGGCTGGTGCGCAACTTTGTGTTCTGCAAGTCCAAATCATGTGACCAGAAGCTAATTCATCTTTGATTTTTCTGCTTAAACCTCATGCCTGCTCACTCAGGACCTTTGCCAAGTTTCTGCCACCGGGCACCAACAACACTCATGCTAAGTGTCCGCTCGGCAGCTGTCACCAGTCAACAGCACTGGGCGACCACGTCGTGCCGCTGCTTCACACAGTCTTCATGAGGTGTGTTAAACACATCCAGTCTGTCTAGAGGACGGGACACTGCAGCCCTACAGCTGACCCAGCGCTCAGTCCACCAGACTATCATTATTCATAAACTGGTCTGGCTTCCCTGGTGGAAGCCGCATTAAGTTTCTTCTCCAAGTGCGCGGTATGTGTACATATGTGCGTGTCATGCAGGGAAGGGATATATCCTGGGCACTGGCTGTCAAATATGCTAACACTAACCTGGCAGGCTCCTCCTCTACTCATTAGAGACAAACAGGCAGGGCCGGCCCAAGCGTTTATGGGGCCTTAAGTAGAATTTCATTTGGGGGCCCCCCTACCATCACCTCAGCACCAGATGCCTCATTATTCCATAGGCTACACCAGGGGTCGGCAACCTTTGAGACATTGAGTGCCAATTTCAAATTTTCTACTCGATGAGTGTACCACTATCAACAATAATGGTAAAAATGACACAAACTACAGGAATATGTTCAACAAATTCAAAGCAAACAGCAACGTATTTAACTCATCAGTGTGGGCTGAGACTAAAATGAATCATAGGCTATGTCTCAATTAATATATCTTGCCTACCAGTCAGTGTGATCCCTGTCCTTGCTTTTCTTGGCTGAGCTTTTTTATCTGGGGTTTGTAGTTTGTCACTTTTAATTGTAAACATGCCTCAGAATGGTCTGTCGTCAAACGGCTGCGGATGGGGCTGAGCACACGTTTCATGTGCGAAAATACCTGCTCACACAGGTTTGTTGAGCAGTTCACAGGAAACATTTATTTCTATATGTATTTATTTATTTATGTTCATTGTTAGTTGCTTTTATATTTTCTGTTGTGTTTCTATTCAGGTTCTTTTTGTCTCTTTCTCTAAAATTGTATATAATAAGTATATATTGTATATAATAATCATTATATTATTAATATATGAACAAAAATAAATTTAAAAAATATTATAATTTGAAAACAAATGCACCCGAACGTGATGAGAGCTGAAACTGCTTAATGCTAACTTTTAACATTGAAAATGCCATAGACATGCTAACGCGTTAGCATCGGTCCCATTTTTGTTATAAAATACATCTATCAACTGTTTCAGAAGACCATAACAGGTCGGTTTAACATAGAAAAGGTAAATAATACTCACAGACGTATGCTCTTTAGGGTTTTAGCGGGGGAAAATTAAGCGAAAGAAAGAAAGAATAAACAAAGCAATAGTTTGAAGCACTGCTTCAATCTGCGAACCACTGCTTCGATTGGTTCATGGTTCAAAGCAAAGCCGCACTGCAGAAAAGTTGATCACAGACCCGCTGCAGGGTCTGTAATTAATGTAGAGAAATTATAATATTCCTGACAAACACCCCCCAAACAACGGCCACTCTGAAGGACCGATAACAGAATCGTTAAGCACAAAGCTTATTGATGTTGGTGGATCGAATCATTTCTTAACGTACCCAAAAGGAACCGGTTCTCGATACCCATCCCTACTTGTAACACTATCAGGTAACTTTGACTTTGATGCACGCTAGGCTAATTTTACACATGGGTCTCTGGGAAAGTGGGTGGGAGCTGGGTGCAGAGCGCTGTGGAGCGAATGCGGTTGGAAGATCGCGCTGTCACTCAGAGATTTTTTTTTTTTTGCTGATGCTGGTCCAGTGTTGTGCTTGCCAGTGATTATGCCGCCGCGTGCCAGGTTGCCGACCCCTGGGCTACACTGTTATGTGTGTAATGTACCCACAATCATTAGCATTATTTGTAATTATCTCACATCATACAGGTGTCATTCTTGTTTTTAACCTTAAAGGGGTAGCAAACTCATAAATATGTTTTAATTAACTTCTACATACAGAGTGATGTATAAGTATGGCTCATTCATTTAACTATTTGAAAGTAACATCAGCAGGCAGGAGACTGCATTTATAGTAAACATGTTAAATAGTTTAATTTCTTGTGCAATGGTGTGCAAAATGTTCAATATCCAAATACAAAAGAGAATCAAATGACATTCACATTATCTTACAGAAAAATAAAGTTGTAATCAAAATTAAATACTTAAATAATCTCCAAAATGAACATAGAAATCCACAACATAACAGCAATGTGTGTGTGTGCATAGCAATGCACAAACATTGACCTGGGGGTTATTGCTTTAACTTTGGCCTGCAAACCATTGAGAGTTGAGCTACTTTTCCCCACCTTTTGCACCAAATTAATCTGAGGAGTTGATCTGCCCTGCTGTTTAACTCTGAGTTTTTCTTCGTAAGGAAGACTATCAAATGGTTTCGCCAAAATCCGGTCCACAACATTCAAACTGTCTGCCATTATGTGCAGCTTGCTACCTAGCTAGCTCGCTAGCTGGGACTGGCGCGAGGCTCGTGTGAAGTGTGTCCGCCTGTGAGTGCTTTGTGACGGTGAAGGAGCTCAGCAGCACCCGCTGCTCGGTAGGGACAGAAACTGCAATAGAAGTCAGTCTCCAAACACAAGCAGCTACAAAAAAACACCAGAAATAGAAGCTTGATTTGTCGCTAGGGTTAGGGTTAGTTGGCGTATGCCTTGGGCCGGCTCTGCAAACAGGAAAACATTAACAGCTTGGTCGCATCATCTGGTGGAAAGAAAGAGCACACAATGTTGTCAGAGAGGAAGAACTGCATGAGATGCAGTAATGATGTGGAGCTGGGCGTCATTCCCAATACCAATATCATGAAAAACAAAAGCAATCTGAGATTTGTGGCGTCCGCCAATCTGTACCTGGATCACCTCCAAAATTTAATGGAGTCTTCCACGCCCTAATATCTATCTGTGGTGCAAATTTGGTGAGAATCCATGAAGTAATTTTGACGTAATCCTCCAAAGACTATATAAGATTAAACTTGATCCAGAATCCGGATCCAGATCACCTCCAAAATGTAATGGAGTCTTCCATGACTTAATATGTATCTGTGTTGAAAATTTTGTCAAAATCCATGAAGTTGTTTTGACATAATACTTCAAAGTGTATATAAAGTGAAATTGTGATCCAGAATCCAGATTCGGATCCAGATCACCTCCAAAATTTAATAGAGTCTTCCATGACTTAATATGTATCTGTGTTGAAAATTTTGTCAAAATCCGTGAAGTTGTTTTGACATAATATTTCAAAGCGTGTGAAACTTGATCCAGAATCCAGATCCAGATCAACTCTAAAATTTCTTCTGTGGCCTAATATATATCTGTGGTGAAAATTTCATCAAAATCCATGCAGGAGTTTTGATGTAATCCTGTTAACAGACAGACAAATAAATAAACGCAGGTGATTTCATTACATCCTTGGCAGATGTAACTACAGTGTATGATGGAAGCAAACAGAAGGTTAGGAAGATTTAGCTTTTGGTCTCTAAAACAAACTTGTTGCTTGGAAATGTGTTGTAACTGATACATACGAGTAACTATGGACTCATTCTCAATAGAAAAACAAAAAGACAAAACACCAACAGGTTTGTTTTGAGAAGACAATAAAAAGTACCACTTGTGGCAAACCTCTGTTAAGAGTGATCTCCGTTGCCATGTATACAGGTTTTAGCCAGATTACAGAAAGTCGACATGAGAGAGCCTGTCAATCCTCGTTTCCTTTTCACACAGGCGCTTGTGCTGCATGCTCATGTGTATGAACGTGTGCTTTCAAGTCGGCCACAGGGTTTTGGTTTTTTTTTGTAATGGGGCTATCCAGATCATGGTGAGAAATTCCCAGTTCCCATTGAAGACGGCTGTAAGGCGAGAGGACCTCGGTGGAGGGAGTGAAGATGGAGGCAGTCAGTGGGGCGCTTTCACACGATGACATACTGAAACAGATCTGACCAGGTCTCCTCGTTGCCGCTCACACCCTTGTGTTTAGACACCATCTATAAAATTTCACCCACTCTGGTCTTTAGAGGTGGCAAAGAGAGGTTTGTTTTTGATTTGTTTTTGATAAATTGTGTGCAAGACAAGTGACCCATCACATGACAATTTTGCGGATACATCCTCATCAATCAAAAAGATAAAGTAACAACCCAAAGAATGCAGCGGTGTACACAAACCTAGCTTGCCATAACCACACGTAAACACGCTAGGGCTGTCAGGAACCAGACAGTTTACAGTGCGTGCCACCCATTATTTGGCAAAACCTATTTGTTTGCCTCGAGCTCTGAAGAGCGGCTAAACAAGTACAGCTTGGCTTATTTGCCGTATTACAGTTTCCCTGAGCTTGTCAGTGCTAATCACGCTCAGATCATGCCACAAATTTTGAGGCTGATTGCTCATGATCTGGTGTAGGAGGGTGGCTTAGGTATAAAGGCATGCCTCCACCGTTCCAACTGCTCCTACTTCAAGGTCACTGTAAGAACCACTTGTCAACGTGCACATCACAACTCTTCACCTGGTGCATGTTATTAAGATCAGTTGACAAATGGTCTTGCATATTCACTGGACACGTCCAGCGGAGAAAAACTAAGCTGTGGGATAATTTCATTGAGAGCATTGCCGGTCAAGGGTCAAGAGGCTCAATGTTTCCAAATCAAACTTGGGAATATCCTATACATGTCCGACCATGATTCATAATCGGCATGTCCACTTGGTAAATATAGAAATTCCCATTTCACAGAGTAAGCAGATTTTCATACACCCTAGGGAAGATAATCAGAGAGCTCATTACTTCCAATGATAGCTTGTTATGGAGATGGCCGACCAGGTGTTTCTCCATTTACCGACTCTCTGGACACAGAAGAACTTGGAGACTCCAGCATGATGCAGACGAAGACACGAGGCTCCACAGCATGTACAGACCTTGTTTAGGAAAGCTGAGCTATGGAAGATAATCCGCCACTGCCAATAATTCAAGGCTGCGTCACTTCTCATTAATGTGACTGATTCATGAACAGACTGTAGTAAAGCAACTTAAAGTCCTACACTTACTCTTATTAATGTTATGAAGCACCTTGGGGTGACTTCTGTTGTGATTTGATCATCATTATCTTCTTCTTTAGGCTGCTCCCATTAGGGGTCGCCACAGCAGATCAATCGTTTCCATCTCATCCTGTTCTCTGTATCTTCCTCTGTCACACCAACCACCTGCACGTCCTCCCTCACCACATCCATAAACCTCCTCTCCTCTCAAACCATCTCAATTTCACCTCTCTGTCTCCAAACAGTCCCACCTGAGCTGCCCCTCTGATATGTTCATTCCTAATCCTGTCCATTCTCATCACTCCCAAACAGAATCACATCTTCACTTCTACTCTTCCCTCTCATTCACACATGTACTCAGTCTTGCTCCTACTGACTTTCATTCCCCTGCTCTCCAGAGCATAACGCCACATCTTCAGGCTAGACTCATCCTGTCCTCTACTCTTACTACACATCACAATGACAACTGAAAACATCATAGTCCATGGAGACTCCTGTGGGATCTCATCCATCAAACCTGTCCATCACCATTGCAAACAAGAAAGGACTCAGAACTGATCCTTGGTTTAATCCCACCTCCACCTTGAATGAGTCCTACTGCGCACCTCACCGCTGTCACACTATCCTTGTACATGTCCTGCACTACCTTCACATACTTCCTTGCCACTCCAGACTTCCTCATATAATACCACAAAACTCTTCTCTTGGAACCCTGTCGTGAGCTTTCTCTCAAACCACAAACACAATGTAATTCTTTCTGACCATTTCTATACTTTTACATCAGTACTCTCAGGACAAACACTGCATCTGTAGTGCTCATTCTCGGCATGACCCCATATTGCTGCTCACAGATTTTCACCTGTTTTCTAAGCCTAGCTTCTACTACTCTTTCCCATAACTTCATGTTGTGGCTGATCAGCTTAATGCCTCTGTGGTTACTGCAGCTCTGCACATCACCCTTGTTCTTGAAAATAGGAACCAGCACACGTCGTCTCCAGTCCTCAGGTATCTCACTTTCCAAGATTTTATTAAACAATCTGGTTAGAAACTCCACTGCCATCTCTCCTAGACATTTCTATGCCCCCAATGGAATGTACAAAAAAATTGAAGTGAATAATACAAGTGAGTGAAGAAAGGTGTATGCAGTATATTTTGTATAATTTCTACAAACGTATGTAGTAAATTATGAAAAATACTGTCCAATATCAGGGTTTCTATATCTTAAGGCAAGACAGATTTAAGACTTTTTAGTGCCTGTCAGAATTAAATTTAAGCCCTACATTACAATAATAAATGAAGGGGGGAAAAACAGCAAACAATATAAAACACCAAGGGTTAACGACAATTTTTTTTCAATATTTATTCTAACATAGAACATAGTTACTGGTTTAAGCCATGCTGCAAAATCTTCCATGAAAATCTAATTTTCATTCCAAATGTCTCTGATCTGAGCATTCTGGCAACAAACAAGAGCTTTACTGGTTACGCTATCTTGCTTTGCATAGTGTTACAACAGGCTTTCAGAAAATTCTATTTAAAAAAAAAAACAACAAAAAACAAAACAAAAATTATTTCAATTTATTTTATTTTTAAATGTAATTTCAGAAGAAAATGCATAAAATCATATTTTCCAGGTCTTGTCATTCTTACACCTTTTGAAGAACTGATTTAAGACATTTTAATTCCAATTAAGGGCTTATTATTAGATTAACAAATTCAGACTTGTAAGACTTAAGACTCCATGGGAACCCTGTACATTGTCATAATAGAAGTTCCTGTTTATTCATTACGTTTGTATGATGTGCACTGTCCGAGATATTCTACATAATGGAAAAAAGTACAACTATTTACATATATTCTTTTTGGTTTCCATTTACACAAGTTTTTTTTTTTTAAGTTAAATCTTCGGCCTCTTCTCAACCATGACAGAATAGCCAAGACTCAGGAATATTTTGTCTGTTGATAGTGGAGTCTATAAAAATCAGCCGCAGCCTTAGGTTCTGGAGGCACAGGCCTGACCAGAGATTGAATTAGATAAGGCTTGAGCTAGCTGTGATCCTGCTGCTAATTACTGTTGGAAAGGGGGCCTGTGGTGGTGATAGATCTTCCACTACCACTCTGTCATGGATAAATACCTTCAGAGTTGTTACTGTCAAAGGTAGGTAATCTGTTTTTATTATGACAGTCAACTGTTCTGTAGTGACATCATTTATGGCACAAGTCTGCTAAATTTCTCCCACATTTTTTTTTTACCACGATGCTTAACAAGCCTGAGGGATGAAGGCGTATATATTCTGCAATTTGTGTGGTCTGTCTCTAATTTGGGGACTTTAATGAGTGCATTATTGAAAAAATTTATGAGTTGACTGTGTGGAATGAACTCTTGCTTGTCTCAAAAACAAGAAGATGTGAAAGTACATTGATATGCATGTAGCCCTTATTGAACTTGGGGGCTCAAAGTCACTTTACTGGATGGTTGAGGTGAGCAATGGATAGACTCCTGCCTCAATGACTGATCTAGTATCAATACAATCACCAACTTACTTATGTGGTCTATTTTATTGGGGCCATGTTGTCTTTATAGCACCCCACCCCCCATTGAAAATATCAAACTCCATCTTGCTACCCACCCAATGGAGAGCCAAAACTAGTCCCACAGCACCACCAGGTGAGGACTACATTGAGGAAGGTGAATGTGAGCAAAGCAGCAGGCCCAGATGGAGTGCCAGATTGGGTGCTGAAGACCAGCTGGCAGCGGTGTTTACTGAGGTGTTTAACCTCTCACTACAACAGTATGCTGTCCCATCATGCCTGAAATCCTCCACCATCAACCCAGTACAAAAAACAGCAACTGTGAATGAAGTGTTGTGGCACAAATGGCAATAGTTATTAAGTGCTTTGAAAAATGGGTACTGTATCACATTAAATGCATCATACCACCCGACCTGGATAAACATCAGTTTGCCTATCGGGCAAACCGCTCCATGGAGGATGCAGTAACAACTGACCCCCACACTGCCTTGACAAGTTGAGAAACCAAACAGTTATGCGAGAATGCTATTTGTAGATTTTAGCTCTGCATTTAACACTGTAATCCCACAACAACTGTTCAGCAAACTGCACAACACGGGCTTTGGTTCCTCACCATGTTCATGGGTATTGGACTACACGTACATGGAGTCACCTTCAAGCTTACTCAAAAAAGCCCAAAGACTGTTCTTTTTGAGTAAGCTGAAACAAGTAGAGCTCTGCCAGAAACTGCTGCTGAATTTCTACAGAACCACCATTGACAGCATCCTCACAAACTGCAACCAATACTGTACAGCTGTTGAGCAGAAAGACCTACACCATGTGGTGAAGACTGCACTGTGTGTGGTAGGGTTGGAGCTCCCCCACAGACAAGATGTCTACACCAACCATGTAAGTAAGAAGGCCAGCAGCATCATTTCAGACACTGTTCACCACGGTCACCCTCTGTTTGAACTTCTACCATAAGATAAATGCTACAGAATAATACAATCCCACACATGCAGACTAAGGAACAGCCCCCCCCCCCCCCCACCCCGAGCTGTGGACTCCATCACCCCCCTCCCCTCAACTACTCACCCACTACAGTATGTTGCACTGACAATAAGTCTCAGGACTATCATGGCACCTTATATAATCACTCTCTCAGTACTAATGTTTACACGTATTTATTTGTACGTATTTATGCTCCCCTCCACAGCATGTCTTTTTCCTGGTTCTCTCCCTCAGCCCCAACCAGTCCCAGCAGAAGACTGCCCCTCCCTGAGCCTGGTTCTTCTGGAGGTTTCTTCCTGTTAAAAGGGAGTTTTTCCTTCCCACTGTAGCCAAGTGCTTGCTCACAGGGGGTCGTTTTGACCTCTGGGGTTTTACATAATTATTGTATGGCTTTGCCTTACAATATAAAGCGCCTTGGGACAACTGTTTGTTGTGATTTGGCGCTATATAAAAAAATTGATTGATTGATTGATTAGTTATATATTGCTGTTTTTATGGTGTTTTCATGAGCATGGGAGAGATGCCAGTCTAAATGTCTTTATACTTGCATAATGACATTCAATTCTATTCTATCCTGCCACTGAAAATATTAAAGTCTACATGCTTGGTTAGCTGCAAAGTTTAGTTTTTACTAAGTGTAGATTACAGCTACCGTATAAAGATTTGAAGAATGTTCAAAAACTTAATTCTTACCAAACCGTGTCATCTAAACCAAGGTGTGAACCGAACCGTGACGTCTGTGTACAGTGACACCCCTAGTCGTAATGTTGCATGAACCTCAGTTTGGACCGGTACAGATGGTACAAGGGTACTGCTCAGAAACATTAAACTTAATTTCAAGTGAACAAATGAAACTCCCAATGACCAAACATTTTTGGTTCGTGTGAACAGCTTTTGCCTGGCTCATGAAAAACAATGAGCCTCACACACTGAGTCTGTTTTCTACATGGTTAATCTTCACATGCTAAGAACTCTAGCTGAAGAATGTGCTCTCAGATGATTCCTTCACAGAGTGCAGACACCAATCATCTTCATAGCAACAGATAAAGTTATACTGCCCACATTATTTTGGTCAAAGGCTCCTTGTTTATTGGACATATTTATGTCATTTTTGTTTGGTTTTAATCTCAGTGATTTAGAATTCAAGGAAGTCACACAGTGGCACGTCTATCCATTTTGTTGGGGGGTTGTTTAGAGCTCCGTAAGCTGCTCATAACACCAGCATCCTTTGCTCAGTATCTGCTGTTCCGTTTGCCAACAGAACTGTTGTTGCCAATTACTCAAAGGCTGGGTCCAGTTTTGAGGAATAAACAACTCAATCACTCTGTAAGGCCGATATTTTGCGCACATATGAACATTCTATTTACACAGAGTTCACAGTCTGATCTATTGTTTTGACGTTTGAATAAACAGCTTGGCTCATCGAAAAGAACTGCAGGGTTTCCTTATCTTATTATGGAAGAGCTGCAAAGAAAGAGATCACAAGTGTTTGGTGTTAAACAGCATATTGGTCATAACCTCCAAACCATACAACACACAAATGTGCAAAAGCAGTACTTTGAATATGTGGAAAGAAATACAATACAGTAGAAGGTCACACAGTAGAGGTCATACCTGTGCCAAGGCCAAACAATCCTGTTAAATATGTGAACGCATAAGCTCCTTGGCGGAGGTAAGAACATTTGATTTCTGACCTTGTGGTTCAATCAGTTACTGTAATAATAGAAAAACAAGTTCATTCAGTTTTAAAATTACTTCACTTTTGCAGTGATTGTTGTTACAACCAACACAAACCAACCTCTTACTGTACATTTACATTACTACTACCTTAAGCTGGGCTTACACTGTGCGAGTTTTGGGCCCTTTTCAGCCGATTTTTCACTCGTGCAAGAATTTTTTGGATCACGCTGATTTTCAGCTTAATCGCGCGTTCTGCATCGTGTAGTATACATGGAGTAACAAGCTGCGTTTAACCTCTCACGACCACCTCCCGATTGGCAATCGTATGGTCGGATGAAAATCAAACCTGTTTGACATTCTGGTCGGCCGTCGTGAGGATTCCGTGCTGCAGAAGCACTACAAGCGTCTCTCGCACTGTGCATGTGCAAACACCAGACAGAGCATAAACAGTGATCATCTCTTTGGGAGAGCAGCTTCTGTTTCTTTTTTCCCCATTATTCTTCAACTCATTTAAAGTCTTGTATTTTTTTTTTTTTAACTCTGATGTCTCCCATCGAGAGTTTTTGTAAAAATAAGTAATGTAAATAAAGTTTGAAAAAGAAAAAGAAAAAAAAAGCTTCTGTTTACATTTTGCTTCTGGAAACATGAGTCCCACGTGCGGTTTTTGAACGTACAATGTGAGCAGTCAGATGGCATCAGAGCATCAGGCCGTACAGTGTGAGAACATAAATCGTGCGCTCTGAACTTTTACACCCCGCGGTTTTGTTGCACAGTTTGAGCTGGAGCCGAGTACAACGATTGAAAATATCGTACAGTGTCTGGCCAGCTTTAAAAGTAAAACATGCTAATCAGTCACTCTATTTTCCTAGTTGGTGTGAGCCTGAATTATGTCCTATGTGTTAGGCAATGCCCTGACAACTTTCTAGATGCAGCCCACCTTTGCCCAATGGCAGGTGATACAGGCTACAGCAATGTGATCAGTAAAAGAGAACAGACCAAAAGTTTAAAAGTTTAGATCCTTGGCTTCTTTGCTGCCATGGAGAAAAAAATAAATAAATAAAACTGGTCAAAATTCCTGCACCATACCGTCACTACCAGCGGATGTTATAAAAGCAGCAGAAGTTCCAAGATCCGCACACATACACCTCCCCGGAGAGGCAGAACACCACATAATGACAGGGTGTAGCAATGCTATAAAGACTGCTCAGTGTTCATCACCAGATCACTGATAACTGTCACAGCTGGTAGTTGGGTAAAAGCTTTGGACCACCTCAATATCGCTTCTCAGCTAATCTGATATCTCATCCTGTTTCTGCACACAGTTTGTTTAAATCACAGACACAGCACTGAGACACTTACCACTCATGATAAATCTCTCTTTGATTAAAGTGAAAACTTGGTAGCATTACTGCAGAGTCTTTGACCAGTTTCTGTGCTATTCAGAACAAGACATCTGCATACACTGGTGTAATGCGGCGGCACGTCTCTACCAGCTATGTGACTGCATTGTGGATGTGACCTGCGTGGTCCAAAAAGTCCTAAAGTGCATGTCTGAAAAGGCCTTATAACTAAAAAAGAATAAAATAAAAATGAAATATAGTGGGTTTAATGGGTCGAACCATGCTGCCATTGTTCGAAATATGATAAATCACTTTACATTAAAAATAGGTCAGTATGTCTTTCTGGATTAACTCATTAGGCTGTGGTTTATGAACCAAACTGCTTATTATTATTTTGATATATTTATTTATTTATTTTACTCACAGTGCCAAATAAATTCCTAACACTCCTCCTGAGACCGTGTACTACACAGGCCTGGATTCAGTGAACAGTCCCTGGTGTTAAACAGGTAAATATAATTTATCACATCCTTCAGTTTGGCAGCTAACAGTGAGTCCACAACTTCTATGATGGCAAGTAGCTTTAATTTATGTTTCTTCAGCAGTAAATCAGTCATATGAAAATGATTTCATAAAATAATGTACCTGCTGTCCACTCTCTAAAGGTTTACTGCTTTAAAGAACCTGCTAAGATTGTGGAACAAAGTCAAAATATATATAAATACAGGACACAAGTTAAAACAAAAAAAATTACATCCTCCCCTCAATTACATGAATGATATTGTATTTTATGCCCTTAGTAACATGTTTTTCCTTCTTTCACAACTTCATTTGATTCACATTAAACAGTTCCTCCCCTGCTGAGAAGTTCTCTCTAGCTCACTGCTGGATTTGCAATGGTTGATTATGTGCACTACAGTGCAGTGCTGCTATGACTCCAGCCATATGTTTCTATGCCGAGTTCATAATGAAACTCTTCCTGTAGAGCTTTCACTCATCCTCTAAATAAATTAAACTGAAACGTTCAACAGGACGGATACAAAACGGGCGAGACAAAACGGCTGCAGATGGGAGCGGTGGCATCGTGTTAACTTTAAAAGAGAACAGGAACATGAGAATAATATGTAATGTTTAACGTAATACTGCACCTGTCAGGTATTCAAAGCGTTGTTTTCTTGTAGTCAGCTGAAGTGCTGTTGTGAGATTTTACAGTGAGCCACTACGAAAAAAAAAACTAATCTACTATGTTATAAGTAAGGCTGAAAACCTCAACAATGTTGTGGTACAGCGTGGAATATGAAATACAACTTGATTAATTGGTGCTGCCTTTCATGTGTCTCAATAAATATACAAAGTCTGGCTGAAACGTATGATTCTGGCTGAAGTGATATAATTCACTCACAAGAGAAATTCTAAGCAGCTTCCCGGCCTTGAATGCGTGCCACGGTCATCATCATTCAGTCTTTAAACCAAACTGAAAATCAGGATTCATAAACACAAGCATTTTTTTTTTTTTTTGACCACAGAAGAGGTTTTTCCACATGTTTATAGAGTGCGAAGAATCTCTGCTGTCTATAACAAACGGGGCGAGCAGTCATACGTAACTAGTGAAATGTTTTCAAATCCCTGTGTTCAAATTTATGTTAAGGTTAGACCACTTTTTCTTTTCTTTAAGTTTCCAAATCGTGCTTGTCACCTGAACATAACTAGCACGAACAGTCATCCCTGCTCATGGCAAGTCTTCGGCGTTCTGAAATATTTCATTAAGTACACACCTCTACAATATTAGACAGCACTATATGAAGCACTATGTTTAAGATGTTGTTTAACAAAGTTATTGACTTCAACAGCTGCTTCATAATATTAACTTCCCTGAGAGCCAAAGAAAACCTTACACAGCCGCAAGAATTGCTGAACTGAATAGTGCATACTTTGTATTTAAAGATTTCATTAACAGGTGAAATGTAATATTCTGTCTACTTCCTGTCTCCGCTGCCATTTCAAACAAGCATGTAATAAAATAGTTTTGAATATTGCACACTCAAAATTCCTCCACTTCATTTGCCATCCCTAAAGTCTTTCTTCTTTTGCTCTCTGTGCTCCAGTTCTTTCTGCATCCTCTACACTGCAGTAATGTAATACAGGTGTGGTGTGTTCACTGCGCCTCAGACCGATTCAAATCCAGCTTTAATTCAAACCACATTTTTACCTTGCATTACTTGTTGTTACTCTTTACAAAGTATTACATTGCTGCCAAATTCAGTCAACAGATTTACATAATTATGGGAAAGTCTGAGTGAGATGAAAAGCAAATTGTGTTCGGGAGGCCACCCCTGACAAGGGACCAATGTTACTCTCCCCTGACCCCAATCACCCTTGAGAAAATGGCTCCAGGCTTATTGAGGTCCCTTTACGGCAGTTATTTGTTCTGTGCATGTGCTCATCGGCACAAGATATAGTCTGTTTGCTACAGTGACACCTAATGGAAGCGCAGACAACCTCGAAGGCTACTCTGGCCTCCAGGATTAAGGACTGTCGCCACTGTACCGCTGGAGCCGGGTAATCCAACACCGATGATCCTGACCCCGACTGTGAAGTCACAACAGTGAGGTCAGGTCACCATCCAGTTAGCAGCACTGACATGCAAGACCGCAGGTCTGCTGCATGAGGAACACCTAGGAGAATATGCTAATTCACTACTTTGTAGTTTCAGATTCAAAGCCTGCAGAGCCTCTTCTGAAATCCACAAATGTTTGCAGACATATTGGCAAAGGGAACCAAATTAGAGCACACAGAATTCATGATGGGCAACAAGCTCTATGCAGGGCCAACATCTTCTGCTTAAATAGTCACACCTGCCTTGTTTGGTCCGGACATTCAGACTTTTCAGTTTGGTGCAAACAAAAATACACTGGGGGAAATAAGTATTTGATCCACTGTCAATTTTGTAGGTTTTTCCACCAACAAAGCATGGAGAGGTCTGTATTTTTTAATCGTAGGTACACTTCAACTGTGCGAAACAGAATCTTAGAAAAGAAAAAAAATCCAGAAAATCACATTGTATAATTTTTCAATAATTTGTATTTTATTGCATGAAATAAGTATTTGATCCCCTAGAAAAACAGACCTTAACATTTGGTACAGAAACATTTGTCTGCCATTACAGAGGTTCTTGACCAAGTTTTCACACACTGCAGCAGGGATTTTGGTCCACTCCTCCATACAGATCTTCTCCAGATCTTTCAGGTTTGGAGTTTCAGCTCCCTCCAAAGATTTTCTATTGAGTTCAGGTCTGGAGACTGGCCAGGCCACTCCAGGACCTTGAAATGCTTCTTACGGAGCCCCTCCTTAGTTGCCCTGGCTGTGTGTTTGGGGTCATTGTCATGCTGAAGACCCAGCCATGGCCCATCTTCAATGCTCTTACTGAGGGAAGGAGGTTCTTTGCCAAAATCTCTCAATACATGACCCCATCCATCCTCCCTTCAATACGGTGCAGTCGTCCTGTCCCCTTTGCAGAAGAGCACCCCAGAGTATGATGTTTCCACCCCCATGCTTCACAGTTGGGATGGTTTTCTTGGGGTTGTTCTCATCCTCTAAACATGGTAAGTGGAGTTGATTCCAAAAAGCTCTATTCTGGTCTCATCTGGATCATCCAGATGGTCACTGATGAACTTCAAACGGGCCTGGACATGTGCTGGCTTGAGCAGGGGGACCTTGCTACCCTGCAGGATTTTAAACCATCACAGCATCATGTGTTACTAATGTAATCTTTGTGACTGTGGTCCCAGCTCTCTTCAGGTCATTGACCAGGTCCTCCTGTGTAGTTCTGAGCTTTCTCAGAATCATCCTTACCCCACAAAGTGAGATCTTGCATGGAATCCCAGACCGAGGGAGATTGACAGTCATCTTGTGTTTCTTCCACTTTCTAATAAATAATCATAACAGTTGTTGTCTTCTACCAAGCTGCTTGCCTGTTGTCCTGTAGTCCATCCCAGCCTTGTGCAGGTCTACAGTTTTGTCCCTGGTGTCCTCAGCTCTTTGGTCTTGGCTATGGTGGACAGGTTGGAATGTGATCGATTGTGTGTGTGAACAGGTGTCTTTTATACAGGTAACAAGTTCAAACAGGTGCAATTAATACAGGTAAAGAGTGCAGAATAAGAGGGCTTCTTAAAGAAAAATTAACAGGTCTGTGAGAGACAGAATTCTTGCTGGTTTGCAGGTGTTCAAATACTTATTTCATGCAATAAAATGCAAATTAATTATTTAAAAATCATACAATGTGATTTTCTGGATTTTTTTTAATTCTGTCTCTCACAGTTGAAGTGAACCTACGATAAAAATTACAGACCTCTACATTCTTTGTAGGTGGGAAAACCTGCAAAATTGGCAGTGGATCAAATACTCCCACTGCAGCAGGAGAGAAAGCTGCCTCAGACTACAGTCAGAATCAAAGGACCAAACTTTAATCAGTCTGAAAGTCTGCAGTGCAAAAACGTTTTGGATAGCATGGAATTTCAGACCAGTTACAGCAAGCTGAGACACCTTATCATCACCCATTAAACAGTAGAAGAAGAAAAGAAACCAGTGACAATGAGCTGTGGGAGCAGATGGGGAGAGGAGTAGACAAAGTTTGACCATACAAAATAATAATTATAATAATAGTGTAGTTATAAATAAATAAATCTGTTCATTAATTTTTCTTCCATCAAACCCAACTACCCACCAAACAGAAACAAGCCAATTACATTCACACACACCTACAAACAAATCAAGTTCTTTTGTGTGAATGCAAAATTGCAGTGTGAAACCAAGCTAACCTGACCAAATGGATAAACACACAAACTCTGCAATGGATGTAGTTCGAGAACTTTCAGGTGTGAGAATGACCTTAAACTGATCATATACATTCATGCATTAAAGATATTACATAGGTATTAGACAGATGTGATAGCTATACATAGGTCTCTTAAGAAATTGTTTCTTTGCCTTTTGCAATAAACAGTGGAACCACTACAACAATTTAAACTACAGCACTAATCTGAGGGACTCACAAAAGGGCAAATAACCCTATACAGAGTCAGCAAGGATGTGAGGCTTAAAAGTTCACATTATGAGAAGAGAGGATTTAAGCAGTTACTAATGAGAAACACAAATCACCATAAACACAGCCATGAAAGATGTACTTTCAGATTGAAAGTTCTGCTCCAGTTGTACTACAATGGCATAGATATTAGCCCCAGTTGCAGTGTACCTTTTAAATAATTCTGTCAAGCATAGTCATTAAAATATTATTCAAGCAGAGCCTGAGCTCATGCATTTTAGGCTTTGGAATAAAACTACTGTGGTATTTTACAAGGGATATATATTTTTTATTATTTATTTATATATGTTGCCTTTGCCTGTAGGAAAATAGCAAAGGTTTAATATATATGGTTTGTGGGCAGGTGCCTATCCTGGCTTCATACTGACCACAACTTTTCTCTAACTCCCTTCCATTCCTTATAAAAGGGAATATTATTTTCTTTTCGTTTCCACTTTATTTTATGGTTGGCTTTATGAGAGAGACTTTGTGTTGGAATTAATGGGATTGGAGGTCAAAGAGAAAGCCTGGGCTTAAGTACATTTCTCATCTCTCTGAATTACCAAATATCGAATGTGTTCACCGTCTGGTATAAAAAACTATTTTGTTCTCTCTAGTTAGGTTCACACTTCATGAAAACTGCACAGAGGGTGACTGTTGTGCTTTCTGAGCATTTGATTAGCAATATCTGAGCTCATATGGCTTGCTGTGCAGTTAATTGTACTAACAGACCATCAAAGAAGTCAGTGCTCTGGTATTTCTGTTGGGTGAAATATTATTATTCAATTCATAAGTTAACACCATTAACAGCAGGTTACCACTAATTAGCAGTTATTGCCCCAAGTACAGTAGTTCAAATATCTTGGTTTCTATTTCACAACTGGGGGAAAGAAAGGAGCATGAGACTGACAGCTTGGTGAGGTCCTACAGATGCTGTACTGGATCATCGTGGTGAAGAAAAAGCAAAGTCAGAAGGCAAAGCTCTCAAATTTATGCTTCTATCTAACCTACTGGAATGAGCTCTGCATAGTGACAGAAAGAATAAGGCTGCAGATACAAGCAGTGGAAACTAGGTTCCTCTGTAGGATATCTGGACTTGCATACAGGGACAGAGTGAGAAGTTCAAATATTCTAGAGGGAACTGGAGGAGGGGCACTGCACCTTTGCATCAAAATGGAGCCAACTGAGCTGGGTCAGGCATCTGGTGAGGATGATCCCTGGTCATTTCTCTATGAGGTATTCCAGGCAGTCCAACTGGGAGAAGACTAGGGTTGGGACGATCACTGAAAATCATTGTATCCTTGTTAAATGAACTTAATAAATGGCTTTCAAGTCGTCAACTAATAAAAAATAGTCGACTAGTAGGATGTTAGCTAGTCGTAGTTTACTATTACGACTAGTTGTCCCATCCCTAATAATGACCACTGGTCACTCATCGACTCTCTTGTAGCTAATCTGACCATAAGGTAAATATCCAGCATGAAACACTTCATTAATGTGTATTTCTCTGACTCTATTTGCTCTTGCTTGCCTCTACTGGTGGTTGGCTCTCACTGCGGTATTGTATCACTTCCTGTTCCGGAGCACAGCGGTGTTTTTCTGTATCTGTTAGCTGTTTAATCTGCGCAGTTAGATTGATCTAGTTATCTAGATTACGATTTGTTTCCCAGTGTAATCTTTACGTGCCTTAACTAAAGCACTCCTTCTGCTGAATCACCTCTAAATTATTTGCACATTATTCACTTTGCGTGTTTTTAGGAATCCGCTAGCTTAGCGTAGCTACTAGCTCTTAGCCGATTTAGCATGGCGGCTTCTCCTGTCTCTCCCGCACTTTTCTGCTCTGGGTGTGAAATGTTTAGTTATTCCTCGGCCTCCTTTAGCAGTAACGGTACTTGTAATAAGTGTAGCTTATTCGTAGCTTTGGAGGCCAGGCTGGGCGAACTGGAGACTCGGCTCCGCACCGTGGAAAATTCTACAGCTAGCCAGGCCCCTGTAGTCGGTGCGGACCAAGGTAGCTTAGCCGCCGTTAGTTACCCCCTGGCAGATCCCGAGCAGCCGGGAAAGCAGGCCGACTGGGTGACTGTGAGGAGGAAGCGTAGCCCTAAACAGAAGCCCCGTGTACACCGCCAACCCGTTCACATCTCTAACCGTTTTTCCCCACTCGACGACACACCCGCCGAGGATCAAACTCTGGTTATTGGCGACTCTGTTTTGAGAAATGTGAAGTTAGCGACACCAGCAACCATAGTCAATTGTCTTCCGGGGGCCAGAGCAGGCGACACTGAAGGAAATTTGAAACTGCTGGCTAAGGCTAAGCGCAAATTTGGTAAGATTGTAATTCACGTCGGCAGTAATGACACCCGGTTACGCCAATCGGAGGTCACTAAAATTAACATTAAATCGGTGTGTAACTTTGCAAAAACAATGTCGGACTCTGTAGTTTTCTCTGGGCCCCTCCCCAATCAGACCGGGAGTGACATGTTTAGCCGCATGTTCTCCTTGAATTGCTGGCTGTCTGAGTGGTGTCCAAAAAATGAGGTGGGCTTCATAGATAATTGGCAAAGCTTCTGGGGAAAACCTGGTCTTGTTAGGAGAGACGGCATCCATCCCACTTTGGATGGAGCAGCTCTCATTTCTAGAAATCTGGCCAATTTTCTTAAATCCTCCAAACCGTGACTATCCAGGGTTGGGACCAGGAAGCAGAGTTGTAGTCTTACACACCTCTCTGCAGCTTCTCTCCCCCTGCCATCCCCTCATTACCCCATCCCCGTAGAGACGGTGCCTGCTCCCAGACTACCAATAACCAGCAAAAATCTATTTAAGCATAAAAATTCAAAAAGAAAAAATAATAATCAATCAATCAATTTTTTTATATAGCGCCAAATCACAACAAACAGTTGCCCCAAGGCGCTTTATATTGTAAGGCAAGGCCATACAATAATTATGTAAAACCCCAACGGTCAAAACGACCCCGTGAGCAAGCACTTGGCTACAGTGGGAAGGAAAAACTCCCTTTTAACAGGAAGAAACCTCCAGCAGAACCAGGCTCAGGGAGGGGCAGTCTTCTGCTGGGACTGGTTGGGGCTGAGGGAGAGAACCAGGAAAAAGACATGCTGTGGAGGGGAGCAGAGATTGATCACTAATGATTAAATGCAGAGTGGTGCATACAGAGCAAAAAGAGAAAGAAACAGTGCATCATGGGAACCCCCCAGCAGTCTACGTCTATAGCAGCATAACTAAGGGATGGTTCAGGGTCACCTGATCCAGCCCTAACTATAAGCTTTAGCAAAAAGGAAAGTTTTAAGCCTAATCTTAAAAGTAGAGAGGGTGTCTGTCTCCCTGATCTGAATTGGGAGCTGGTTCCACAGGAGAGGAGCCTGAAAGCTGAAGGCTCTGCCTCCCATTCTACTCTTACAAACCCTAGGAACTACAAGTAAGCCTGCAGTCTGAGAGCGAAGCGCTCTATTGGGGTGATATGGTACTACGAGGTCCCTAAGATAAGATGGGACCTGATTATTCAAAACCTTATAAGTAAGAAGAAGAATTTTAAATTCTATTCTAGAATTAACAGGAAGCCAATGAAGAGAGGCCAATATGGGTGAGATATGCTCTCTCCTTCTAGTCCCCGTCAGTACTCTAGCTGCAGCATTTTGAATTAACTGAAGGCTTTTTAGGGAACTTTTAGGACAACCTGATAATAATGAATTACAATAGTCCAGCCTAGAGGAAATAAATGCATGAATTAGTTTTTCAGCATCACTCTGAGACAAGACCTTTCTGATTTTAGAGATATTGCGTAAATGCAAAAAAGCAGTCCTACATATTTGTTTAATACGCGCTTTGAATGACATATCCTGATCAAAAATGACTCCAAGATTTCTCACAGTATTACTAGAGGTCAGGGTAATGCCATCCAGAGTAAGGATCTGGTTAGACACCATGTTTCTAAGATTTGTGGGGCCAAGTACAATAACTTCAGTTTTATCTGAGTTTAAAAGCAGGAAATTAGAGGTCATCCATGTCTTTATGTCTGTAAGACATAAAATATAGCACCTTCAACTGCACCACAGACTAAAACAGTTAAATGTGGTCTATTAAACATTAGACCCCATTCCTACCAGGCTGCTCAAGGAAGCCCTACCATTATTTAATGCTTCGATCTTAAATATGATCAATCTATCTTTGTTAGTTGGTTATGTACCACAGGCTTTTAAGGTGGCAGTAATTAAACCATGACTTAAAAAGCCATCACTTGACCCAGCTATCTTAGCTAATTATAGGCCAATCTCCAACCTTCCTTTTCTCTCAAAAATTCTTGAAAGGGTAGTTGTAAAACAGCTAACTGATCATCTGCAGAGGAATGGTCTATTTGAAGAGTTTCAGTCAGGTTTTAGAATTCATCATAGTACAGAAACAGCATTAGTGAAGGTTACAAATGATCTTCTTATGGCCTCGGACAGTGGACTCATCTCTGTGCTTGTTCTGTTAGACCTCAGTGCTGCTTTTGATACTGTTGACCATAAAATTTTATTACAGAGATTAGAGCATGCCATAGGTATTAAAGGCACTGCGCTGCGGTGGTTTGAATCATATTTGTCTAATAGATTACAATTTGTTCATGTAAATGGGGAATCTTCTTCACAGACTAAAGTTAATTATGGAGTTCCACAAGGTTCTGTGCTAGGACCAATTTTATTTACTTTATACATGCTTCCCTTAGGCAGTATTATTAGACGGTATTGCTTAAATTTTCATTGTTACGCAGATGATACCCAGCTTTATCTATCCATGAAGCCAGAGGACACACACCAATTAGCTAAACTGCAGGATTGTCTTACAGACATAAAGACATGGATGACCTCTAATTTCCTGCTTTTAAACTCAGATAAAACTGAAGTTATTGTACTTGGCCCCACAAATCTTAGAAACATGGTGTCTAACCAGATCCTTACTCTGGATGGCATTACCCTGACCTCTAGTAATACTGTGAGAAATCTTGGAGTCATTTTTGATCAGGATATGTCATTCAAAGCGCATATTAAACAAATATGTAGGACTGCTTTTTTGCATTTACGCACTATCTCTAAAATCAGAAAGGTCTTGTCTCAGAGTGATGCTGAAAAACTAATTCATGCATTTATTTCCTCTAGGCTGGACTATTGTAATTCATTATTATCAGGTTGTCCTAAAAGTTCCCTAAAAAGCCTTCAGTTAATTCAAAATGCTGCAGCTAGAGTACTAACGGGGACTAGAAGGAGAGAGCATATCTCACCCATATTGGCCTCTCTTCATTGGCTTCCTGTTAATTCTAGAATAGAATTTAAAATTCTTCTTCTTACTTATAAGGTTTTGAATAATCAGGTCCCATCTTATCTTAGGGACCTCGTAGTGCCATATCACCCCAATAGAGCGCTTCGCTCTCAGACTGCAGGCTTACTTGTAGTTCCTAGGGTTTGTAAGAGTAGAATGGGAGGCAGAGCCTTCAGCTTTCAGGCTCCTCTCCTGTGGAACCAGCTCCCAATTCAGATCAGGGAGACAGACACCCTCTCTACTTTTAAGATTAGGCTTAAAACTTTCCTTTTTGCTAAAGCTTATAGTTAGGGCTGGATCAGGTGACCCTGAACCATCCCTTAGTTATGCTGCTATAGACATAGACTGCTGGGGGGTTCCCATGATGCACTGTTTCTTTCTCTTTTTGCTCTGTATGCACCACTCTGCATTTAATCATTAGTGATTGATCTCTGCTCCCCTCCACAGCATGTATTTTTCCTGGTTCTGTCCCTCAGCCCCAACCAGTCTCAGTGTTATGTGTCGGACGCAGCTCGGAGAACCGACCAGCGTTTGAAGGACCCAGTATGAAATAAGCAGAGCACGGTACAAAGGCTAACTGAATTTAATACATAACAGTGATACAAAAAATAACAAAAGAAAGTGCGGTCTGGCGTGGTGCGCTCCCAGCAGCGCTAACGGTCCGGAGCCAGAAGCTGTTCGGACCCAAGGACCCCGCCGACACCCCCCAGGTGGCCGCAACAAACCGAGTCTGTGAAAGAAGGAACCATTATGTGAGTCCACACTCTACACACAGAGAGAACACTTAAAGGTGTACAAACAGCAAACACTTCCTGGCTTGATTACTAATCAGCTTCCCAACCTGCAGGCATGGAACATCCAGTTCACAAAACTCCACTGCAGTGGAAGCCGATACATGACTAACATACAGCTCAATATAAAAAGGTGTGAGGGACACCACA
This sequence comes from Thalassophryne amazonica, assembly GCF_902500255.1. NCBI lineage: Eukaryota > Metazoa > Chordata > Actinopteri > Batrachoidiformes > Batrachoididae > Thalassophryne > Thalassophryne amazonica. Next base: position 117,870,728 of record NC_047111.1, on the reverse strand, counting down.
TTTACTGACTGTATAAATGTTAGTCACAAAATCTAACGTACCTCAGGAAGTGTGCTGACGAGCGTGAGACCTCCCCCCCTCCTCTTTCACAGACTGTGCATCAAACCCTGGACGTTCTCTGCATCCACTGATGATGAGATGGCTCCCGAGACGACGATCTCACCCCGTCTGGTCACAAGGTCGAGTCTCTGGCAAATACACACTGTATACTCCAGTCTTAAATGCCACCATGTTCCAATCCATATAGATGCACCTCAGCTGTGAGTCCTGACGAGCCGCAGGTGATCAGGGTGAGGTCCTGATAACCTCAGCAACACAGCCACTCAGTCCCAAATGCAAGCCACCTGGAAGGAAAACCAAAAGACAGAAACAAAAGGCAGCCAGGCCCCCAGCCATACAACACCCAGCAGAAGACTGCCCCTCCCTGAGCCTGGTTCTGCTGGAGGTTTCTTCCTGTTAAAAGGGAGTTTTTCCTTCCCACTGTAGCCAAGTGCTTGCTCACAGGGGGTCGTTTTGACCGTTGGGGTTTTACATAATTATTGTATGGCCTTGCCTTACAATATAAAGCGCCTTGGGGCAACTGTTTGTTGTGATTTGGCGCTATATAAAAAAATTGATTGATTGATTAAAGAACAAATGAGTGTAGTTTGCCACTGTAAATGTTTGGGGAACAGTAACCCTGACCTCACATTGGAAGGCAGTGTTCTGAAAATTATCATTTGGTTTTGCCACTTCTGAAGTCATCATTGTTTTTAGTGATACAGATGAACCCCGTTAACTGGTATATGCGTAACTCATGTTTTGGGTTTACTCACGGTTGATTTGTGGACCCCGAAAATGTAGACTACTATAACCTTATTAACTCGCTGTTTCAGATACCTCGCGGTTCGATTTTTTGGACCCCAAATGCGTGAGTTAATGAGATTCACCTGTACTATGCCATGTTAAAAAAAACAAAAAAAAAACAACAACAAGAAAAAAAACAACAAAAAAACCCCAACTATAAACTATGAGCAGCTACTTGTTTTGCGAAGACTGTTACCTCTGTAGGAGCTCCACATTTAGAAAAGCCCCCTACAACACATCTGTACTGGGGCTAGAGTGTTAAATGGTTTACTTTCCCTTTACTGTGCATGGACTCTGTGAAGGTAAACTCTGGCGCAATCATCAAGCCTTTTGTCTGTCTGCAGCAGCAGAAAGGAAGTGGAACAGATGAATCTAATCCTTGTATCATATGCAAACAAACAGAATTCTGTGCATCTGACTATGAGTGTGCCATACTGGGTTGAGGACATTATGAGCTTGAAGCCACCACTCTTAATCAGAGGTTGCACTTCTTGTCAGATTTCAAACAAAGAACACTGCTAACACAGCAGATAGGATTTCAGCCCGATGCACTGCATTGCTTTGGAGGCAAAAATCTAATTTTGTTTATTGGTTAAAGACGTTTGTCTAACCCCCAAAAACCTGCCATGTATTGCACAGACCAGGCACTGATTCTAATCAGTCATTTGTTATGAGAAAATCCTTCTTTACTAGACTGACTGTTTCATTTCCAAACAGACCCCGATGGCCCAGTTGGGGGGGGGGAATTATGTAGTTAACACTAAGCAGGGTCACAGTTGAACAAACCCAGATGACCAGAGAATGCTCCATGGTCTCCAAAGTAAACCGGAACCAGCCTGTCCTCTTCTTGTACTGTGGCAGGTTTTATTTTGAAGCCAATGAATTTGAAGTGAGGGCTTTAATTCTTATTTTTTTTAATTTGCCATTGTTAGGTTCTGAATTATTCTTCCCTTGCAAAAATTATGTGGTAACACTTTATGTTCAGGTTCCTGTAGTAAGCATTAATTTATTAGTAATAACCCCTTAAATCTTAGAAGATGCTCATTAATACCATTTTAGGTTAAAAGTATTGGTGTTAATAATAACGTAAGTGTTTTTTTTTTTATAACATCTCACACATTTGTTGGATGATTCAAAATTGACTGTGTTGTAAAACAACAAACACTTATCAAAATTTTGTGGCGTCTAAACCCTTTGTGTACTGCTGTATAACCCGCTACAAATGTGCACTACATGTACGTCCATAAATGTACAGCGAATGATACGCATCACTAAATCTTGATAAGTGTGACTGATTTGAAAGCCTTCTCCCCCCCCCCCCCCCCCCCCCCCCAATTTATACTTTATCCCCACAAACCCAAATTCCTCCACGAAGCAGTTTGACACTGCATATATTATCCCGCTGGAGTAACAGGATTTAACCACAAATTCATTTGAAGTCTGTGAAATATTGGAAATCCAAGTTCTAATCTGAGGTTGTCTGGTTACTGTTGTTAGATGGTATCTTGCCAGTCAGTGCTGAAAGCCAAATGTAATTTTACTGTGATCAGTACTGTATTAATTCTTGATGAGCCATATCATATCACATGATCTGAATAAAGTTTGCAATATCTGTGTTTTATGTCATAGCTGAGGACCACGTGAGATGAACAGGATCTCACATCATGTGCAAACTTAAGCATCCCACCTCATTCACTCATTTTCTGCCTCTTGTCTGGGTGACAGAGGGAGCAGACTAAGCAGCTCAGCCCACACACTTCCTTATCCTCAGCCAAGTCCTAACTGCTCCTGGGGGATCCAAAGCCACCTGGGAGATGAAATCCCTCCTGTGTGTCCTGGGTCTTCCACGGGGTGTTCTCTAGGGAGTAACAGTCGATTACGACTAGCTAACATCTGACTAGTCGACTGTTTTTTTTATTACACGACTAGTTGAAAGCCATTTATTAAAAGCATAGACCTGTTGGAGCTGCCACTGCTCTCTTCACTCAGTCAAGAAAGTTTGTGAACCTTGGCAGGTGAATTAATCAGCTCAAACTGGTAGTCTGTGCCTAGTAAATGAATGCTAATGCTGTTTTTTTCTATTTGTGATTTTGTTTGTTAAAATAACCGTCACATTTGTTTCACCATGAAGACTGGAAATTGGCTTAATTCATTAAATGTCAAATTTAGTCACTGACTAGTCGATGACTAATGGTACCCTACTCATCGACTAAAGATTTTCAGTAGTCGTCCCAAACCTAGTCATTATGCTGCCAGCTAGGTGGGGCAAAAACAGACGATAAGGCTATTTTATGCAAATATTGAGCGATATGATATGGCAGCTGCCAAACTGAGTGAGGGCAGCATGGCATACATTGGATGGTTGCTTGAACAAAACAACCCACGGTGGTGGACTACAGTCCTACACAGCTGTATTTCTGTATAAATCAGATAGATAGATAAATAGATAAACAAATAAACCTAAAATTCCAGTTTCTCTAACCAGGTAACACCACTGAGATTATTTACAATACATCTTCGTAGACATTAGCAAGCTAACTAGTGACACAGGGACGTCACAGTGAAATAGTCTGACTTCTGTCTTGACTCTTGTAGAGAAGTTTTTTGTTCAGTCAAGACTGAACAAAAAACTTCATTCAATTTAATTATCACTATGTATAACACAAGTACAGGGTTTCTGTGAAGGCTCTCAGTTGTCCAGGTGGTTTCCATAGTAGAGAAGCTTGAATCTTCGACTGGACTGGGTTGCTTGACGTGAGGACGTTTCGCTTCTAATCGCAGAAGCTTCCTCAGCTAAAATTCTTGCTCTGGTAGTCTGACTTCTGTCTTGACTCTTGTAGAGAAGAACTTCTTCTCTACAAGAGTACAGGGCGACCCAAAAAAACAAAAAAAGCAACTCAAAAATTTTAATACATCCTACAAACTTCAATCTGTGTACAATCCTTCCCCAAAGTTTCAGTTATCTTGGTCCAAATGGTATGATTTGATGTTGGTGAAATAGGCCCCCAGGCAAAATGCCTTTTTCTTGGTTGACCAAGACATATTGGGGAAGACAAATAGAACAATAGTTTTCCCCAATATGTCTTGGACCTTTGTAGGATTTATTACAGTTTTTATGGGTTCTGTTTGTTTTTTTTGGGGGGGTCACCCTGCATTTTTATAGCATCCTTAGCATGCCTTTGAAATCAGACCAGACACAAGTGCTGCATGAGATGTTCCGAGACTAATGTTCCTCCATCTACCACTATGACTATGCAGGTACTGAGGCTGCGTTGGTGCAGAAGCTTATTTATGGACTCTGTAGCATGAAGCGGATGGGAGTCTGACTCCCCACACAAGAAGCCAGTCCAACTCAGGTTACTTTGCCAGTCAAGGCCAGTACTCATTTACAGCTGAGTGGACTGGGACAATTAAGTGTCTTGTCCAAGGAGACAGACAGACAGTGTGATCAGGAATCAAACCCAGGTCTACATACTGACAGCTCAACTTCTTACCCACTGTCCACCTGCTCAGGACTTTTTTCAAAACCCAATTAGCCCCGAGGCTTAAAAGTCTTGAAACCTAAGTAGACTTCATATTGGAAGGGAGGGAGGAGGTGGATTCTGGATTCGTGGTCTTCACTGACAGAAAAAGGACCAGCAGTACTCTTCTCTAATCAAGATGTTTGTGCTACAGACTGCATTCCTGTGACTGCTATAACTGGTCCCAAACATATAAAAGGCAAACACACGGGCTGACATAATTACAGTACGCAGAGGTGTGTTTATATTTGCAGTTCAACACATACGTACCGAGCTCAACCAATAAGCAGTTTCTGTGGACTGCAACCAAAGTGGTGTGAAAAACCCAAGCCAGCGACTTGGCTCAGACATGCTTTGACCTGAATAAAGGTTAGTTTCTATGACGACAGAAACATCACTGACAATAACTTGTCCATTAAACTTTTAGAGATGACTGCATGACATCACCGTGGGCGAGTAGCAACCTGGAGCGCAACAACAAACGAAAAGGTTGAAAGAAGAGTTACACACATTATCCATCCATTTTATACACACACAAACACACACGTGGATTCATAAGAATTGTCAGCCTCGTTCTTTCTTTCTTTACTTGGGCTGGTGTTTATTGAACAGCTGCTTTCATTTCATGAGCCACTTAGCCTCTTTTCTCACATAGCTGTGAAACGATTATGTGACCTATGGGACAACAGGCCTGGGCCCATCACAGACGCTTCATTAATAAAGAGAAATCTCTCTGAGACGTCAGAGATGATGACATGACGGTAAGGACACACCACCCGTACACTCTGTGGCTTGCTGAGTAATGGAAGCTGACATCAGGGGTGACCGGGAGGCACTGCCCTAATGAGGTGAGACTTTATTTGAAAGAAACAAGTGTTGGACTGACTGACATCCAGAGAGGACACTTGTGCTGAGACACGCTTCACAAATTCAAACTATGGACATGAGACACGGACTAACTAACTAACAGACCTCTATGAGCAAACCGTTGTGTAAGTTCACATGAAAAGCTGCTAACTGGCCGGTCAAGTCAAGGGGCCGTAATGAAATCCACATGCAAGCATGAGCGCAACCACACAGACGAACTAATGCAGAGAACTAAGACGAGTGCTATTTTGCCAGAAACTGACCAGATGGGGCCAGCACTGCTTATTCTCAGAGATGGTTTTCATTTAAGCATAACAGCGTGTGCAATGATTAAGACATGCATGGGAATACAGAGTTTGATGAGTTAAAAATAAAAACAAGCTTCTTTTTTTTTAAACTCGATGATGTAAAATATAATTGGACTTTGTCCTCTTAGCTCATATTAAAAGTTGGTGGAGGCCTCCAAAGGCAAAGCTCAAACAGTAACAAACATGGAAACAGAGACCTGGAACGGACGTCACGTGACCAGCAGCGTGCCGCACAGCGGCCATTACTAAGGGTGGAGAGAGCACCTGTTAAACAGAAACAAAATGAGGGGAAAAAAGGCAGCCCATGCTTCACCATCAACTGCACCAACTACAAAAACAAATTCTCCAATACTAAAATGAACTGTACCCCTAACTCTAACCCTTAATGCAATTATGTAAAACAAATGTCTATTTTAAAGTTGTTATGTTGCAATTTAATATCGACATACTGAGACTAACGCCTAAGTTCTTTTCATTAAGCTGCATTCACATGCATACAGATATGGAAACCAAAATGTTTAAATATATTTATGTCTATATACTTGCAGCTGTTGTTTAATATATATACACGGTGGTCACAGGCAGCATTTAAATTTTAACAGTGTGGTTGGAGGGGATGGAGGAGGTACTTTTACCCTGACTGAGGCTCAAAAGTCATAAATTCTGAATGGCCTGTAATAAAATGTTAGTAAAAATCATATATATATGTTGTTGTTATTAAAAGACTAGTAATAATATTACAGTGGAAAAAGCAGCAAAGTAAATGAGCACAATGGCAAGACTTCAGATTTATATTTTAATACATAAGGATTGTTTATCCAGGCACGTGTGGGTTCGTTAGAGCTTTTAATCAGTTTGAATACAACTTACAAGGCCTCATTTATAAAAATCCATTGAGAATTATGATGACAGGAAAAAAAAAAAACATCACAGTAAATGAACAGAATGGCATATTTTCCCCAAATTTCCACACTTTACATAAAACATTTTGTTCTACCCATGTAGAAAAAAATGGCATGCATAGGCATGTATGGCTTCATTAGAAAGAGCTTTCAAAGGGCTTTAAAACAAGCCTACTTTTATTAAAATGTGTTAACAAATAGCAACAATAGAACAAGAAAGCAGCACAGTTTGTCATAATTTCCCAAATTTCTGCATTTTACATGAAAGTTTTTTTTCCACCCACACATGCATAGGTTCATTGGAAAGAGCATTCAAAGGGCTTTAAAACAAGCCTAGATTTATTAACATCCGGTAAGAAATAGCAACACTAGTGCAAAAAAAGTGGTCAGTGTATTATTTATGATCAGCACATCTCCACCCTTAGTAATGGGGCCTTCCTGTCCTGAGCGACGCTAATACATTGAGGCGCACACGTCCATTCCAGGTCTATAGTTCCATGATAACAAATAGTGGAGACAAGTGGAGACCATTCTAATGCTTATGTATGTTAGGCCTAATTGCATAACGAGTAGCAAAGATAAAACACACTTTTTTTTTTTAAACTGTCTTCTGCAATACCTTCCTGCAGTACTGCATCGTGTCTTATCAAGGCCTCAGGACTAAAGCACAGTGGCATAGCTCAAGACTTCAAACAGCCCTGGCTCCAAATTCTACCAGCTGGAAACTGCAGACACACTATAAAGCAAATAACGGAGCAGAGTAGCCACACTTTCCAAACACCCCGTGTCTTCAGAAGAGTTTTCCAACAAAACCCACAAACTGACAGAAGGGGGTGACAATAAGACACAAAAGGCATTAATTAAAGAATCAAAGTGATTAACATGCACTGCTGAGGATACCGCTCAGGAAAATCTACACCAACAACTTGCAGATGTTGTGATAGGACTCAGTGAAGCCTAATTACTTTTATTGGAAACAGTTGCTGCATTCGATAAAAACACTGACCTATTTGCCTTCATAGTACAGAGCTGCTCAGCTACAGAACTACAGAGCTAGGGGAGGTGATGGTCTAGTGGTTAAGGTGTTGGGCTTGAGTCCAGAAAATCATGGGTTCAAATCCCCGCCTGACTGGAAAATCACTAAGGGCCCTTGGGCAAGGCCTTTAATATCCCCTATTGCTCCCGGTGTGTAGTGAGCGCCTTGTATGGCAGCACCCTGACATCGGGGTGAATGTGAGGCATAATTGTAAAGTGCTTTGAGCGTCTGATGCAGATGGAAAAGTGCTATATAATGCAGTCTATTACCATTACCATTTACTCCTGCTCATGTCTCCTGCCCAATGATGTCCTGGCTTCATCGTTTTCTGAAATCTGTGAAATTCTGGCTTACCTACCAGGAAAAACCAAACATTCTCAACACTTAAACAACAACAAACTGAATACTTTTGCAGATATGAAGGTTTTTTCAAATGACCCCTTTCAAACACACACACGGTCAGAATTTACTTTAACCCTCTATTAGTGGAACTAGTTTGTATGGTGCCTCTTTGCGGTGTTGGACAATCCTGGAACTACCAACCACGAAATGTGGAAATTCAATTAAATGAATTTAAGTGTTCATAAAGTCATAGTGGCTGTCCAGAGGAATTCATATAAATCTCTGCATTCGGGCATAATCACAGCACATAGACATCCTTGATACATACACACATCCCAAACTGAATACCACAGAATGGTGACATACACTTAAAACTGTGGTCTGAGGCCTGCTCATAAATCACCAAGTAGGAGCTTCTTTTCCACAAAAGTCATTAAAAAAAGACCACTCTCCTCATTGTAATGGTCAGCTTTCTTTTTTCAAATTCCCAAAAACAGCAGTATACAGTGCATGTCAAGTTAAGGAAAAAACCTACTTCTACTTCTCGTGGTAAAAAAAAAAAAAAAAAAGCCAACACAAACTACCCAATAAGAATCAGTGTCAGCTAGCAACAAAAGTTTGTGATGGTAAACAGGACCCCGCAGGAGAACTATGGAAACCTGCAGGCACAGACAGATGCATTTTAAAGCCTGACTGTGCTTAAGAGATAGTTTGCATGAAGCATTTATAGAACCTTGAGACAATACCCCACTGGAGGCTAAACAGTTGGACTTCTCTTCAGCAGAAGAATAATTCACTTTAGCTATACAATGTACTGACATTGTTCAGCCAATGAACAATGACAACAGATCAATGGGGCTTCAGAAATTGAAGCCTCACTGAACTTTCTAAAAAGGGGTTTATTCAGTGCATATAGTATCTCTCTTGACAATGAGAGACCGCAGGATGCTCTCCATTTTATATATAAAATATCTTATTGAGGTATGGCAGAAATAATAAAAATCCTTTGCCATTTCTCTTTTATTAAATAGTGAGAAGGTAATTTAAATTAAAACAAAATTATGCCACACTCAATCAAGATTAAGGGTAGAATAAAACTAACCCATTAGTGATGATTTTCAGTTGAATAATCCAATATTAGCACAGGTATCTTAGTGGGATAAGGAGTTGAGCTACCGATATGGAGTGCAAAGGGGTTCCAAACAAAACATGAAATAAACCAATCATTCTCAGACAGCCATGGTCTCTGATCATGCTAGGCTGTGTACAAGCCCCATCATTCACAATATAGCCTACTAACCTGCCAAAAATAATTTCGTGTTTAAAAGGTGACAAACAAATCAGACTAATGAAGCACATTTTTACTGTCAGCAAAGTACTGAGCTCGTGTCAAAAGTGGCACCTTAATGGAATTCAAATGTGAAACACATTGTGAGATGCTGGGTCTATTAGAGGTAAGAGGATGATTATCCAACATTTGTACCGCATACGGCTGGGAATCAACGTTTACAGTTGACAAAGTCAGGCAATTCTTCACCAGGCCAAAGCAAAGACAGCCACACTTACAGTGGCCTCCAAAGGCACTGGACCACTTGGTATTTCACACACTTAATTTGTTTATGCCATTTCAAATGCAAAAAGTAAATCAGGCTTCTCAATATAAAAAATTCTGAAATGAGCTTCTACAATACAATATAAATTAATTAAAAACATAAAGCCAAATGATGGGTTGCATACAGTAGTGTTCAGAATAATAGTAGTGCTATGTGACTAAAAAGATTAATCCAGGTTTTGAGTATATTTCTCACTGTTACATGGGAAACAAGGTACCAGTAGATTCAGTAGATTCTCACAATCCAACAAGACCAAGCATTCATGATATGCACACTCTTAAGGCTATGAAATTGGGCTATTAGTAAAAAAAGTAGAAAAGGGGGTGTTCACAATAATAGTAGCATCTGCTGTTGATGCTACAAACTCAAAACTGTTATGTTCAAACTGCTTTTTATCAATCCTGTGAATCACTAACTAGTATTAGTTGTATAACCACAGTTTTTCATGATTTCTTCACATCTGCGAGGCATTAATTTGTTGGTTTGGAACCAAGATTTTGCTGGTTTACTAGTGTGCTTGGGGTCATTGTCTTGTTGAAACACCCATTTCAAGGGCATGTCCTCTTCAGCATAAGGCCAACATGACCTCTTCAGTATTTTGACATATCCAAACTGGATCCATGATACCTGGTATGCGATATATAGGCCCAACACCATAGTAGGGAAACTGCCCATATCATGATGCTTGCACCACCATGCTTCACTGTCTTCACTGTGAACTGTGGCTTGAATTCAGAGTTTGGGGGTCGTCTCACAAACTGTCTGCGGCCCTTGGACCCAGAAAGAACAATTTTACTCTCATCAGTCCACAAAATATTTGCTCCATTTCTCTTTAGGCCAGTGATGTGTTCTTTGGCAAATTGTAACCTCTTCTGCACATGTCTTTTATTTAACAGAGGGACTTTGCGGGGGATTCTGCAAATAAATTAGCTTCACACAGGCGTCTTCTAACTGTCACAGCACTTACAGGTAACTCCAGACTGTCTTTGATCATCCTGGAGCTGATCAATGGGTGAGCCTTTGCCATTCTGGTTATTCTTCTATCCATTTTGATGGTTGTTTTCTGTTTCTTCACCGCGGGCTCTGGTTTTTTGTCCATTTTAAAGCATTGAGATCATTGTAGATGAACAGCCTGTAATTTTTTCACCTGCGTATAAGTTTTCCCCTCTCCAATTAACTTTTAATCAACTACGCTGTTCTTCTGAACAATGTCTTGAACGTCCATTTCTACTTTTTTTTTTTTACTATAGTCCAATTCATAGCCTCAAGAGTGTGCAATATCATGAATGCTTGGTCTTGTTGGGATTTGTGAGGAATCTACTGAATCTGCTGGTACCTTGTTTCTCATGTAACAATAAGAAATATACTCAAAACCTGATTAATCTTTTTTGTCACATAGCACTACTATTATTCTGAACACTACTTAAGTAACGGGCCCCTTTGGAATAATACCGTAAATAATCATTTTATATAACGGCTGAGTGGATCCTTGTAATTTGATTGGTGCTTTGTATGTCACATGACAGATATTCACATCACATCATAGCATTTAGAGTGCAAATTTGGTCCATATGTTGGTACCATTGCACTCTGCATGCACGCACCCACACGGACGGACACACACACACACACACACCACACCCACACACCCACACGCACACACACACCACACACACGCACACACACACACACCACACACACACACACACACACACACACACACATCAAATTCACTGCGCTGTCTGGAAGCTGTTAGCAGGAAGTTAGAATGAAAAGCTGGACTAATTTCTGATGTGATTTTTTTTCCCGCTGCACTGAGAATTTGCACAGTCTTTTTTTGTAGTACCACACACACACAAGCGCCAACCAGGTTGTGTGAGCACGCGCGGGGCAACCAAGTGAGATAACGATTTGATTGAGCTAACTGATGGTGTCCATTTTTGGCTGGACTGAAGAACTACACAAAGATGTCTTTTGTTTATGGAAATCCGAAGTCAGTGCACAGCATCAACAGACAACACGTCACAATTTGGACTTTAGCAGCAGTGGACTACCAAAACGTCCCTTAAATTAATAAAATATCAAATGTCAAGGATCTATTTTTAGCCGTTACATAAAACAAATAATGAATGTTTTTAAATTCTTTCAATGGAACAAATATTTAATTCAGTTGAAAGCTGGAACAAACCATTCAATGAGGCTTCACCTTGTTGAATGGTATGTTTCCAGCTTTCACCTCATGAAATATTTGTACCATTGAAGACAAACATTCATTATTTGTATATTATTGCTAGTTTTCTTCAGACAAGTCAGGGGATGGATACATGAACATTTCCAAGTCAGTGAATATGTCTGGACTTTATTTACACCAGGTTATGAAGAAATACAAACAGTATGACACTCTGTGGTAAATCTGTGTGGAGTTGATAGTTCTCAAAACTGAGTGACTGTACAAGAAGGAGAAGAGTGAGGAAAGCCACCAAGACACCCAGACAACCCAGAAAAAGTTACAGATTTCTGTGGCTGTGATTGGAGAAATTGTGCATGTTTTGCATTTTTGTATCCCCAGTTATACAGCTTCATGATGAAGAGGTACAGAGGAAGGTTTCTTCAAAAGAAGACCTGAAAGTTCAATTTGTCAAAAGTACATCTGAGTGCAAGCGTAGATTTGATGTTTTGGTGAAACCAAAGCATTCCATTACATATGCAACCCATCATTTTGGCTTTTATATTTAAATTAGTTATATCAAAATGTAAATATTTGCTTTGAGTTGGAGTTTAAGAAAGATCATTTTCGAAACTTTTATATTGGAAAACCTGATTTACTTTGTGTAGTAGAACTGTAGACTGAAGGAAAACACAGTTGGTAATTTTTTTTTTTTTGTCACTTTTTACCTTTTAAAAGTGTAAAGTGACATACAATATATTGAGGTATACTTCGACTTGACAACAGCCTTTTCTAGTGCAATATACCACCCATTACGTGCTTTCGCATATCAAGCCCTGTAAAATGGTAACAGGTGGGAAGGATGAAGACAGTGAGTGGCAGCAGGCGGCTGAAATGGCCTGATTAGTTCCACACGCTGTCTGTCTTAGTGAAGAGATGGTAGCATTGCTGGGCAGCTGTTATCCAGAGTTCAGCTAAACAAACAGTGTACAGCAGGCTGCACTGCGATTTCCGAACACTGAAGCTTGTCCAATGGCAGCTGAAGGACACATGTAGGACAGCAGACATGTAATTGCCTGATTTTTTTTCCCCCTTCTTTCTGGAAAGCACTGAGAAGTGAGTCACGACCCACAAGCCTCAGCTGACACTGAGAAAGACCAACAGACTTCTGAGGGAAACCTGGAATAGTTCCTTCTAGAAGTGTTCCAATTCTGAGAAGATTCCTGCTGAGAAACAGGCTTAAGCACAACCTCTGGAATTCAACAGGGGAAAATATAAAAGCACTGGACACAGATATTACAAATATGACGAGATACAGTAGATCTTTCCTCATGAGAACCATGAATCAAAGGAAAAACACTGGTTGCTGGTCTGACAAACTAGGGAATGTTCTCTTTCAAGGCTGATCTGGAGTCAATACAAACACTGACCAGCTTCAGTCCATTTCACTGGGAATTTAGTCTTCACCTCTTTGTTGTCTTTTGAGCTATCTGCTGTTGAAATCACTGGACTCTATACACACATGGACAAAATTGTAGGTACTCCTATATTTTATGTATACATTTTAATATATGGTGAGAAGTAAATACATACAAAGAAAGCAGTTTTGTTTCATGAAAATATTTGAAATAAAATGTCAAAAGTTATTTGGCAACAACACCAAAACACTTTCACAAAGTGAAAGAAAAAAAAAAATCTGACATAAAATGTATTATCCTGGACTGTTTTTGGCACCCTTTGATTAATTTACAGTAAATCATCACTTTTACAGCCAGGGGATGGATACATGAACAATTCCAATTGACTGAATATGTCTTGGAAGTAATTTATACCAATCTACAAGAAATACAAACAGTATGGTAAATCTGTCTGGAGGAGGCAGTTCTCAAAAACTGAGTGACCATGCAACAAGGAGACTAGTGAGGGAAGCCACCAAGACAGCTTTGAAGAAGTGATAGGCTTCTGTGGTTGTGACTGCAGAAATTGTGCACAATGCAACTTTTGTCTGTTGCATAACCACTCGCAGCTTCATAGTGAAGTGGAGCATAGTAACATTTTCACACCAGAAAATGAATCAAATCTAGGTTTGCATCTCTCTTGTACTTTCTGGTGAACTGTAGCTGAAATTTCCCATCTTTAAAAAAAAAATCCTTGTCTGTGCCACTCCACCATGAAGCTGTAATAAAATGGTGGAAACAACAATTAAAAGTTATTAGAATTAAATTAAAAGTGTGCAGTTTCTCCAACACAGCCACAGGCACCTATATCTTCTTCTAGGTTTTCTGGCTATCTTGGTGGCTTTCCTCACTCACTTCCTTCTTACAAAGTCAATTTTTGAGAACTGCCTCCTCCAGGCAGATTAACGACAGCGTACCATACTGTTTTGGCGTGGTCACGCAGGCACCGTTTTCCAAGGGAAGCGTACTTCATTTAGTCCTGTCACCAGATTCATTCAGCTTCCTCATGTTATCATGTCTTTACCGAGCAGAGAAGGCCGACATCTCACTTTTGTTCAAAGGCCAGTGTCCCTAACATTTCATCCTACCTATGAAACACTGCACCATACAAAAAAATCAAACACTCAAGCCGTCTGAGGACGCTGTAGCATGCGGTGCTGTAACACTTCTACAAAAAAGCAGAGAAGACGTGTAACGTATTGAACCGGTGTCCCCCCCCCCCCCCCCCACCCCAGGTCTGTCCCACTTTGTTCCACTTTCAGAAACCTGACCAACAAAATGTGTCGTAAGAAATTCCGCAAGGGGAAATATGCGTCTGTGTTTCTGTAGAAAACTTGCATGTCTAATTGGTGCAGGTGCATATCACAATCAAAGGCCTAATAAGACCCCCCCCCCCCCCCCCCCCCACACACACACACACACACTTTTAAATTCTCATTGGATCTCCACTGATCTCATACATTCCGTTCTGGCGCCCCAATTGACGGAAATCTGTCGCAATGAGGGATAACTTTAATCCCTCTAACTAGTAGTGCTACATAACCATGACTGAAAGACTGATTATCTGAAAAAGAGAGCGCCTCAAACGTCAGGTAAGTTACCAGGAAACTGAGAAGTTGTGATGCAAACTTTAAGCTTATTGTTATAAATGCAGCAGAGACTCTGAACCAACTCTGAAGCAGCACAGAAATATGATGTGAGAGTAATTTAAGACTTTTTGGGCTTGGCTTCTTCAAACATTACACTAATGGTCAGAAAAGTATACTGTGGTCCTGAAAGTGACAGTGTGTCAATATATGGCTGCCCAAAAAAAGTGCTTTTATTAGTTTCAAATATAAGCATTTACTTTATTTAAAAAGAACAACAATAACAAAAAATTGTTTTCAGAAATTCTTTTTCAAAAAAATGTCTTGAAAAGGACTGATGTCTTATAATCTGGGTCGGCTTATATTTTGAACAATATGACACTAATAACTGGTTTATTTTAATTCAGAAACTTCAATGTAAGGAATTTAAAGAAATTAAAACTGTGGAACATTTGATATTAGGAGATGGACAGTTCAGGAGATTTATAGGCTATATCAGATTGAAATGAACTGCACAATCTGATAACACATTACGCAATCACTCAGTGTACTCAGACCTCTGATTCCCAGGCTTGTAGACCAGTAACAAACACACACAACTGCTTACTGGAATCTGAACTGTGGAAAAACTGAGTTCATGTGCAAATCTGGTGCACTAATTGTTACACTATTGTGAGTCCAGTACAGTCACAAAGCCCAGTGGTTCATCCTGCAGCATCTGTACTGAAGTTGGAAAAAATAAGCCAACAGCAAAAGATGGGTTTCACTGGGGAATTTTAACAGTCTTTACTTGTCTTTTTGATGCGGAAAGGAGCTGCACATAATATTCACTTTTTGAACATATTTGCTTAGGTCATGTGGTTTTATTAAAGCATAATCACATGAGCTAATAGCCAGAGAAGACTGTGCCAAGGCTACATCGCATGTCTTGACTGGGGTTATGAGTTTTGTCACAGTGGTGAAGAGTTGAAGGCAACTCCAACACATGAGAATGTGGAAAAAACAAACATTGAACAGAAGACTTGCTTGCAGTCCCTTCCATCAAACCTAATGCAATACAGATGGTGACAAAAAAAAAAAAAGAATAAATAAAGAACAAAAGTAGCATAAATGGTCTTAGAGGCTGGGTTCTTCTCAAAATTGAGTCAGCAAGGCTTTGGAAGTAGCATGAATGCCACCCTTGCAGAGCGCCGTCATCGGACACATTAGTTCAACATGATCCAAACGATCTGTTGACTGTGAAGGCTACAGTATACAGTATGATTGATATCAGGGTTTTGGCAACTAAATGCCATGAAGGGCAAACAGTCTGTGGTATTTCTTTCCAGCCAATGACCTCCACAGGCGGTTCCATTAATGAGTTCCTTCTTTCAACGCTAAGTGCGCTTCATCACTGAAAGTACTTGTTGAGGTCACTTGTTGTAACAAAAGCCCAAAGACGTCTGGAACTTGATTTTCATACTCAAACCGTTCGGCTTGTTCTCCCCATCCTGATCGTGTGTTTCCACATTTCTGCAGACATGTCAGTTTTACATCACTGAAGCCTCACTGAGCTTTGTGAAAAAGGGTTTAGTCAGTACTTATAGTGTCCCTCTTGACACGTTTATCACTTTACTTTCCTGGCCGACACTGTTGGATGCTGCATGGATAAGATGAGTGGCATCACTGCAACATTTTGACTTTCTTATCTGCTGTGGCGACCCCGAACAAAAACTGGGAGCAGCCAAATCAACAACAACAACATTGCAATATTTAACACAGGTTTTCCACATATCTAACCTGAGCCTGCCCATACATCACTGGTCAAGTTATTTTACTTTGGTCACCTTTTCTTTTGACAGTTTGAAGCAAAGGTAAGACAAAACGTAACAATCTTTTTTGATACTATATCACCAGTGTTGTGAAAGTAACTTTGACAAGTTACTTTTTTAGTTACTTTTTCAGTTACTTTATGCAGTTACTTCATTGGCAGCTTTATGCAATTACTTTATTAGAATCGGCCAAAAACTTGCAACTAATAAGTCATGTAACTAGTAATCTAACTTGGTTACTCTTAAGATTAAGCAATCAGCAAAGTAACTCATCAGCATAGTAACTAATAGTTACTTTTCTGAGTACTAAATCTTAAAAATATCCAAATTAGATTGTGGGTTACTTTATTAATTACATTCAGCAGCTGCTGACAAGTTGTCCGCAGCTGCTGATGAAGTAACTGTATTAAGTAACTGGAAAATATAACTGTATAAAGTAACTAATGAAGGAACATTCATTTTCATTCTGAAGCATCCCTTTAATTTTTAACATCAGTTTTTAAGAAATTCATTCTTCCCAGAATAGCTGCAACCTCTCCAAATAACTTCACCGGGAACACCTGTGAAAAGTACCTCCTGCTCTACTAGCTGCCACTTCTACTAACCACTAAATACAGTAGGTTCCCCCACGAGTCGCAGCCTTGTTTTATGGTTCCACAGTTGCCGCTCTTAATGGTAACAGGCGCTCTGATGTATGCTGTCGACCACCAGTATGGCATTCTGCCAGAAGATCTTGGTGTGATATTGGCCAGAGAACTGGAAGGCAGGGGAGTGTTTGTAGGTGATTTTCCCCAGAAGAAAAAAATTATAAATAAAAAATAAGTGGACCTGGAGCTGACCTGGTGGGGCTGCAACAGATTTATTGTGTTTTAATTCCTAACACTCGAGTTCCTGTGCCTGAAGCTCACAAAATACGATACACCAAGTCTAGTGACTAAAAATTTTGTCCAACTTTCCTGTTAAAAACATATGTAGTGTAGATGCTGTTTTCACAACAACGCAGCGTAACGTTTAACAGTAATAATAAAAGAAGAAGAAGAGAAAAAAGAGCTTTGTTTCCTTTGTAGTGAGTGACACAACTAAGTTGATTTATCCATCCATTTTCTACACCTGCTTCCTCCTATTAAGGGTCATGGGGTAAGCTGAGTTATTGCTCTGAATTACAGACTGGTAGGTCAAACATGCAACCTTTGTATGACTAGTTCACAAGCATCCTGATGGGTCTGTCTGTTATTTCATGTTATGGTCACTGTGCTTTGTGTTAAAAGGTAACAAAGATGCAAAATTTTAAAGCTGAATATGTAACAGTTTTTGGAGAGTCCCACTGCTTCATTAATCCTATGATCTCACTCTTAATCGCAGAGAATATGTTGGTGTATTGGTTCAACTGGGCACACAGGAAATATCACTATATCAATAACACTGTCTCATTAAGGTGTTGCTGATTTCTGAGTCTTTTCTGAATGTCCAGGAAATGAAGGAAACAATCCCCCATCACATGCAGGCAAACACAAACTTCACTTGAAACTTCTCAAAATTTCTTTCTGTCAAACAAATTAACAAGTGGAGACTTGGGAGTGTTTTACCACCTGACGTGTCTTGGGTGCTCCAAACAGCCTCCATATCTTTACCCCCTGGCCTCATGATAGGAGACCTAATAAAAGCCAAATTCTCCTTGTGCCACATCAAAGCAGTGGGCTCCTGCTGTGGCCCTGATCCTTCGCCAGCCTCCACGTATCACTTTCAAACACAGCCGTAAAGGGCAATTTAATAAAAGATGAACAGCCAGTGTCTCCGACCCAACCTCAAGGAGGTCCGTAAAGCGGCCAATCAGCTGGTTCTGTTGAGAAACTAGACCGATGGCCTGGATCGTAAAGCCAGACAGTGGGCAAGCCGGTCTATCGTTGCAAGTCATGATCAGGACTAATAAAACAGGCATTTAAGAAAGAAAACCAGAAAAACACACACACACACACACACACACACCAATATAATGACAACAGCCACATTCAAACAAATATGCTGTGTGTCATTAGTTTAATAATCCTGGGAACAGAGAAGTGAGGTTCAATAAATGGCGCTTAATGAAGCAGCAGTAAAGTAACAAGAAAGATCCGGTGGTCAAGAGAGCTGGAGCGTCACAAATTCTGCCTGATGAAGGTTAAAACAACAACAACTTCAGGGGGCCACCAGGGTATCAGTCTGTCGGCTGAAATAAGACGATTCAGTAGAGTCCTTTAAATCCAGACTGAACACACATCTGTTCTCTCTAACATATTATTAGCTGTTGTGCATCACTGGCTTGTGTCTCATCTTAATTAGTCACAGCACCCGCAGGGAAAGATTCACTCTCAAACTGTAATTCTGAGTCGTATTAGCTGGGCTCTCCTTCTGACAAGGACGTTAAATAGAAACTCAATTGATGTTAAAACACTTAAGACTTCTCTCCATTAACTCTAATCTGTTTCTTTTCTGGAGGACCTGCTCACTGTGCCTCCTCAGCTGTCTGCCAGATCACAATCAAGGTGTCGTCATCTACTTCATGGCTGCCACGCTGCACAGACTGCCCTCTAGTGCCCAACTAAGATGGCCCATAATAAATGCTCTGTTTAACACAAACAATATACGAATATTAAAACTGAGCAAGTTACTTTACAAGAATGCACGGTGAAATGTCATGCAGACCAACAGGAAGACCAGTTGGAGAAGAGAAAACCATGAGACATCTGTTACCTGGATGATCGAGAACCTGCATCAGCACATGCAGACTCTACACAGTAGGTTTCTCTCAGATGCAGGTCTGAGAGAAACCTACTGTGTTACTACACGCCTGGCACCTTTTGTCTTGATAGAATACCACAGCACACAGCTACAACACATTACCTCCTCAGCCAAGGCAGGTACCCATTTCCAGCTGGGTGGACCAGGGCAGCCCTGCAATAGACTGGCGTCCTGTCTAGGGTGTACCCTGCCTCTCGCCCTGTGACTGCTGGCATAGACTCATACCACTCCATGACCCTTAATTGGAATAAATGGGCACAGAAAATGAATGAATGAAAGGACCACTAGGGCAATGGGGATGATGTGTCTTGTCCAAGGATGAAAACAGTTTGCATGATTGTCTAAGGAAGAAATTAAAGGAGGATTTTTTTTTTTTTTGACTACAACTATAAATGTGTTTACTCTAGGTCTAGACCTTACCTATTGTATATCTAACACTTCCAAATTGCTTTTTATCAGGGTTCAGTGCTATAGAAAACTAAACAAATTCAATAAAGTGGTAAAAAATGGAACGTTCATAGAAATTCAACTACATTAAAAGAAAAAAAAACATGTAGGAAACAAAATATCCAATGGTTTAAATGCATTTCAGACTGATTTGCAAAAGTTCAACAGCTGGGATGTGATGCCTAACAAACCCAGTGCCAAGTTTAATTCTCTCAATTCAACCAAAGCGGCATGGAGAAGCTCAGTGATGGCTTCAGCTTTAGTAACAGTGACATGTTTTCTCCTTTTTCACTTTGGAAACAATGCAACAATGTCACTTCCACAGAGCACTGCCATTCATGTGGCAATGTTATTCTGTTTTGAAGTCAACCTGACAACTCATCCTTAACATGGACTATTCTGGCACACATGGAATGCATAAGAGAGTGCTGCAAATAGAATCTAAAATTTCACCCAAGAAAAATATTGATGCTCTACCAAGCTGTTAAAGGCAAACCATCAGAGCTTTATTGAAAATGTGAAAAATGACTTTTCCTGTAGCTGACTTTACATAGATGTTCTTTCAAATCTGTAATGAAATAAAGTTTTTGGTTTTTTTTTTTATTAAAAATGTGCTGGATTTTCTTTGTATAGTTTATGGTATTTTCAGTCAGTGTTTTCACTACACATTTCTTCAACACAGAGTCAAAGAAAGAAGATGAAAAAGAGAAATGTTAACAAAATATATGCTGCCCAGTTATTAACACATCATTCTTCAGAAAGATCTGAAAAAGTTATCATGTGTTCATCAGACAGCACCACCTGTGTGACAGCTGACGGTTTATGTCTCCTTTTAAAGCTACCACATGAATATTTCTGCATTTCACACAGGTGAAAGTGTCCTCAACTCAACTTAACTCAACTTTTTTTTTATATAGCGCCAAATCACAACAAACAGTTGCCCCAAGGCGCTTTATATTGTAAGGCAAGGCCATACAATAATTATGAAAAACCCCAACGGTCAAAACGACGCCCTGTGAGCAAGCACTTGGCAACAGTGGGAAGGAAAAACTCCCTCTTAACAGGAAGAAACCTCCAGCAGAACCAGGCTCAGGGAGGGGCAGTCTTCTGCTGAAACTGGTTGGGGCTGAGGGAAAGAACCAGGAAAAAGACATGCTGTGGAGGGGGGCAGAGATCGATCACTAATGATTAAATGCGGAGTGATGCATACAGAGCAAAAAGAGAAAGAAACAGTGCATCATGGGAACCCCCCCACAGTCTTACGTCTAAAGCAGCATAACTAAGGGATGTCCAGGGTCCACCTGATCCAGCCCTAACTATAAGCCTTAGCGAAAAGGAAAGTTTTAAGCCTAATCTTAAAAGTAGAGAGGGTTATTGTCTCCCTGATCTGAATTGGGAGCTGGTTCCACAGGAGAGGAGCCTGAAAGCTGAAGGCTCTGCCTCCCATTCTACTCTTACAAACCCTAGGAACTACAAGGAAGCCTGCAGGTCTGAGAGCGAAGCGCTAGTTAGGGGTGATATGTATACGAGGTCCCTAAGATAAGATGGGACCTGATTATTCAAAACCTTATAGTAAAAGAAGAATTTTAAATTCTATTCTAGAATTAACAGGAAAGCCAATGAAGAGAGGCCAATAGGGGTGAGATATTCTCTCTCCTTCTAGTCCCCGTCAGTACTCTAGCTGCAGCATTTTGAATTAACTGAAGGCTTTTAGGAACTTTTAGGACAACCTGATAATAATGAATTACAATAGTCCAGCCTAGAGGAAATAAATGCATGAATTAGTTTTTCAGCATCACTCTGAGACAAGACCTTTCTGATTTTAGAGATATTGCGTAAATGCAAAAAATGCAAAAAGCAGTCCTACATATTTGTTTAATATGCGCTTTGAATGACATATCCTGATCAAAAATGACTCCAAGATTTCTCACAGTATTACTAGAGGTCAGGGAAATGCCATCCAGAGTAAAGATCTGGTTAGACACCATGCTTCTAAGATTTGTGGGGCCAAGTACAATAACTTCAGTTTTATCTGAGTTTAAAAGCAGGAAATTAGAGGTCATCCATGTCTTTATGTCTGTAAGACAATCCTGCAGTTTAGCTAATTGGTGTGTGTCCTCTGGCTTCATGGATAGATAAAGCTGGGTATCATCTGCGTAACAATGAAAATTTAAGCAATACCGTCTAATAATACTGCCTAAGGGAAGCATGTATAAAGTGAATAAAATTGGTCCTAGCACAGAACCTTGTGGAACTCCATAATTAACTTTAGTCTGTGAAGAAGATTCCCCATTTACATGAACAAACTGTAATCTATTAGACAATATGATTCAAACCACCGCAGCGCAGTGCCTTTAATACCTATGACATGCTCTAATCTCTGTAATCTCTCCTGCGGCCTGTTACTGTCTGGATCTCATTTTTCTACACAGCAAACCTGAATACACAGCGTGAAACATATTTGGAACATTTGGCATTTATTTTAACTCCATTAGTTGATGAACAGATTAAGAAATATGGGATATATATATATACACTCAACAAAAATATAAACGCAACACTTTTGGTTTTGCTCCCATTTTGTATGAGATGAACTCAAAGATCTAAAACTTTTTCCACATACACAATATCACCATTCCCTCAAATATTGTTCACAAACCAGTCTAAATCTGTGATAGTGAGCACTTCTCCTTTGCTGAGATAATCCATCCCACCTCACAGGTGTGCCATATCAAAATGCTGATTAGACACCATGATTATGCACAGGTGTGCCTTAGACTGCCCACAATAAAAGGCCACTCTGAAAGGTGCAGTTTTGTTTTATTGGGGGGGGATACCAGTCAGTACTGGTGTGACCAACCATTTGCCTCATGCAGTGCAACACATCTCCTTCGCATAGAGTTGATCAGGGTTGCCAATTGTGGCCTGTGGAATGTTGGTCCACTCCTCTTCAATGGCTGTGCGAAGTTGCTGGATATTGGCAGGAACTGTACACGCTGTTGTATATGCCGGTCCAGAGCATCCCAAACATGTTCAATGGGTGACATGTCCGGTGAGTATGCCGGCCATGCAAGAACTGGGACATTTTCAGCTTCCAAGAATTGTGTACAGATCCTTGCAACATGGGGCCGTGCATTATCCTGCTGCAACATGAGGTGATGTTCTTGGATGTATGGCACAACAAATGGGCCTCAGGATCTCGTCACGGTATCTCTGTGCATTCAAAATGCCATCAATAAAATGCACCTGTGTTCTTCGTCCATAACAGACGCCTGCCCATACCATAACCCCACCGCCATCATGGGCCACTCGATCCACAACAGTGACATCAGAAAACCGCTCACCCACACGACGCCACACACGCTGTCTGCCATCTGCCCTGAACAGTGTGAACCGGGATTCATCCGTGAAGAGAACATCTCTCCAACGTGCCAAACGCCAGCGAATGTGAGCATTTGCCCACTGAAGTCGGTTACGACGACGAACTGGAGTCAGGTTGAGACCCCGATGAGGACGACGAGCATGCAGATGAGCTTCCCTGAGACGGTTTCTGACAGTTTGTGCAAAAATTCTTTGGTTATGCAAACCGATTGTTTCAGCAGCTGTCCGAGTGGCTGGTCTCAGACGATCTGGAGGTGAACATGCTGGATGTGGAGGTCCTGGGCTGGTGTGGTTACACGTGGTCTGCGGTTGTGAGGCTGGTTGGATGTACTGCCAAATTGTGTGAAACGCTTTGGAGACGGCTTATGGTAGAGAAAATGAACATTCAGTACACGAGCAACAGCTCTGGTGACATTCCTGCTGTCAGCATGCCAACTGCACGCTCCCTCAAATCTTGTGACATCTGTGGCATTGTGCTGTGTTGATAAACTGCACCTTTCAGAGTGGCCTTTATTGTGGGCAGTCCTAAGGCACACCTTGCACATAATCATGGTGTCTAATCAGCATCTTGATATGGCCACACCTGTGAGGTGGGATGGATTATCTCAGCAAAGGAGAAGTGCTCACTATCACAGATTTAGACTGGTTTGTGAACAATATTTGAGGGAAATGGTGATATTGTGTATGTGGAAAAAGTTTAGAGCTTGAGTTCATCTCATACAAAATGGGAGCAAAACCAAAAGTGTTGTGTTTATATTTTTGTTGAGTGTATATATATATATATATATATATATATATACACACACATACATACATGTAGTGAGGAACATAAGTATTTGAACATCCTGCGGTTTTGCAAGTTCTCCCACTTAGAAATCATGGAGGGATCTGAAATTTTCATCTTAGTTCATGTCCACGGTGAGAGACATAATCTAAGAAAAAAAAAAAAATCCAGAAATCACAATGGTATGATTTTTTATAATTTATTTGTATGTTGCTGCTGCACTAACCAACCAGCAAGAAGTCTGTCTCTCACAGACTTGTTATTTTTTCTTTAAGAAGCCCTCTTATTCTGCACTCTTTACCTGTATTATTTGCACCTGTTTGAACTTGTTACCTGTATAAAAGACACCTGTTCACACACTCACTCAATCACACTCCAACCTGCCACCATAGCCAAGACCAAGAGCTGTCTAGAGGACACCAGGGACAAAACTGTAGACCTGCACAAGGCTGGGATGGACTACAGGACAACAGCAAGCAGCTTGGTAGAAGACAACAACTGTTATGATTATTTATTAGAAAGTGGAAGAAACACAAGATGACTGTCAATCTCCCTCAGTCTGGGATTCCATGCAGATCTGACTTTGTGGGGTAAGGATGATTCTGAGAAGCTCAGAACTACACAGGAGGACCTGGTCAAGACCTGGTCAATGACCTGGTTAATGGAGGAGTCGACCAAAATCCCTGCTGCAGTGTATGAAATCCTGGTGAAAAACTACAGGAAACGTTTGACCTCTGTATTGCAAACAAAGGCTAATGTACCAAATATTAACATTGATTTTCACAGGTGTTCAAATACTTATTTAAGGCAGTAACATACAAATAAATTATATATATATAAAAAAAAAAAAAAAAAATCATACATTGTGATTTCCAGATTTTTTTTTTTTTTTTTTTAGATTATGTCTCTCACAGTGGACATGCACCTGTAGATCACAACCCCTCTGTGGAGCTGCGAACCAGTGTACCTGCTAAACCAGAGACTGCAAAGGGCTGTGATTTATCATTTTCTGGTTTCACTACTTCTTCTCCAGTCATATTTTCTATGGTTTTGGCAGTGCGCACACTAATATATTTCAATCATGGATCAAATACATTACGCAGAAAGTGTGACCAACTTTACAACACTGAGTCAGAAAAAGATGCTCAAATGACCTGTATTTCATGGAGGAAATTGTACACCTTATCTTTGCTTTGGAGGTTGACTGTATACAGAAGCTCATTGAGGGACAAATTAATCCAGAAAAGCCACCATTCTTGCGGCAAATTGTATACGACGCAACGGAGCCTTAAACAATTGCACGTCGTCATCACTGCCTGGCCACGGAATTACAGTTGCAGAAGCATAAACCGGGCTTTAGGATTTTATGGTACCACTCCGCAGCAGACTTAGGACAAAAAAGTGACTCATCTAAACGTAATCTTTTTAATGCACATAACATTCCACACTTATTTAAAAGCGCTTATTTTTCAGATGAAGTTATGACCAGTCATTAATGAGGCAGGTCCTGATTCAGGATTTCCCGTAGATTGTTTAGCCCCTCCTGACTGTAACTAATCTGTTAGGGGTTTTATACATATGATGAATTTCAATTGTAAAGGACAAATGAATTTATTATATACATATATAAAAACAAAAAAAACAAAACAAATAAAATATGACCTCAAAGATCTAAAATGCTGCCAACAAACACAACAGCAGATTTCCACCACCCTCCTATGCTGGCCAGAGACATTCAATGACTATTAGATTTCTATTGGTAAAGAGAAGTTAATCTAGTTTTAAACTGTTTTACTGGGAAGCTCAGGTGATGGTATCTCTCCACATGCCTGTTGGCATGCATTTAACTTCTTAGTTAGAGTTAAAAGTCAAACATTCACCATGAGTGAGAATGCAGCATTACATCTGGTCAGACTACAACACTAAATACCATACGGCTAAAAAAAACTATTAAGGTCTTCAAGAAATAGAAATCTCTGATCCTGATTCATGGCTTAATAAAAATGTCTTCAAGTTGCAGTTGTGGATGTTGAACGATAGAAATATGCCTCAAGGTGTTGACTGTCCCACCAAATGTTCCATCGCAGAAACAGATCATAGCACATGGTGCTACTGCATGTGCTTTGAATGCAGGTGTCTCAAGCGTGAAATGCACAACTTACATTTACAGCATGTTAGTAAGTAATTCCAGATTGTTTTGCAAGATAAATCTACCTATAAAAAAAAATTCAACATATAGAACATTTGCCCAAATGGATATAAGAGAATCAAGCATGTATCTGTTCAATGTGGACATTTCCTACGGCACAGTAAAGCTAATAAGGTGCTGATATTAGTGTAGAGAGAGATGGAATAATGTCAATTTAAGAGATCAACAAAAATCAGTAGTTAAAAATGTCAACCTTTATTCATGGATTTCAAGGCTCACAATTCATAATTAGAACAATTAACTACTATATCATTTTTTCTTTTTTTCTTTTTTTTTTAGAAGAACTGGCTCTTTTGTTCCTTCTGAAGGTTTCAATCACGAGGTCTTTTAAACTGCAATCCAGAATGTTCTCTTTCTTGCTCTCTGGCAGGTTTAAAAGTGTAGGTGACACGTAATGCCATGGTATCATGAATATTTAAGTCTAAAATTAAGCAGTTTGAAATTTAGTCTTTCCCTGGTTTGCAGTTCTTGAAGAGATAAATATTCGGATTTTGAACTGCACACCACTAAAAACCAGGAACTTCCTGGGGCGCTGACATTGGACAAGGAGGAGGAAGTGGCGTCAGCTCCGGACCATTATCTTAATTGTCCATTAATTTATGGATTCAGTCCATAAGGGATATTCAGTCCCTCATGACATTTTTCAGATATGAATGTACCCTTTTCTCAGAGACAAAAAAAAATAATAAAAATCTACACATCACCAAAACTTTTTTTTTAATCAGTTGATTGGACCAAAGAGCTGGTAAAAAGTATCATCTCCTGTTGAAATCGCCTGCATTATTTATTTATTTTATGATCACCATTCTGTCTTCTGAACTCTGCCAATATCGTCACTGTTGTCGGAGTGAAGGTTTTCGTCTCCCTTATTGTGGTCTAAATAAGGCTCAAACCCATAAAGCTGTGAATCCCACAGCTTATTCAGACACACATTCAGACTGGACTTAAAAAAAAAAAAAAGCTCCACACTAGAAAAAAAACTTTGTCCGTAAACAGCTCAACTTCCGCCGTGTTTCTAATTGATTTGGACTTGAATCAGCAGGTGCAGCTCCAGTTATGACGTAGCAACAATATGGCCGCGGCTGAGGGCTGAAATAGAGCGCAGGCTTCAGACAGCTGTTTATCCTTCACCTGTGCACTTATCAACTTTTATTGTTGAGAATTTTTTAAATGTCAACATTTCATCATTTTTGCAATTATTTGTGCAGTTTTTGGTGTCACCTACACTTTAAATACTGGCCAACAGCTTTTGGTTGGTATTAGACCTAAAACATCCCAATGTGATGAGGTTTAAAGTCAGCCACCTGTTAGCTCTAAGTTCTACTGTCATTCAGTGGAGAGGCTGTTCATTCCCGGGTAGGAGGGAAATGGAGAAAGGAAGGCTAATTGTTAAAAGTTAGTGCTAAATGTCTGAAGGATGAATGGAAGGAGTCACTAAGGTCAGCACATTAGTACTTTAATAAGCACTGACAGGTCTAAAGTTCAGCCCTCCCCTGAGGTGTTTGAAGGAGTGAGAAAGAGAGGAAGAAAATGGAGCATTGATTCAAGTTGTATGTCAAATGTGACCAGCACATGTGGATATCTGGTCTCTGACAGTCACTGAAAGTGATACCGGTTGGCAGGTGCACAACTACTTCCTACTCTTTAATAATAATACATTGACAAAGTAATGAGCGGGAACATTTTATAACGAAAGCTATAGTCGCTCTGACTTCATACCATCAATAAAAGTTGCAATGCCCTCCATTCAAATACTGTTTATTTTAAAGACTTTTGGCAGCAGTGCAGTACAAGTGGTTAAATGGTAAATGGACTGTATTTATATAGCGCTTTCCATCTGCATCAGACGCTCAAAGTGCTTTACAATTATGCCTCACATTCATACATACATACATACATGCCGCCATACAAGGCGCTCACTACACACTGGGAGCAATAGGGGATTAAAGGCCTTGCCCAAGGGCCCTGAGTGATTCTCCAGTCAGGCGGGGATTTGAACCCATGAACTTCTGGACTCAAGCCCAACACCTTAACCACTAGACCATCACCTCCCCCTAGTGTGTTTGTCTCCTAAAAATGAGGTCCCTAGTTCAAAGCTGCTTGTGCCCCATTCTCTATGTACATCTGAAGTTGCATCAGGACGGGCATTCGGCATAAAACGTCTGCAAAATCAACATGCAGCTCCATAATGAATCCGCTGTGGCAATTCTGAGCAATAGCGTGAGCAGCCAAAAGAAAGCCGAGTGTTGTATTTCACTTTAGATGCAGTTCAAGGGCATTTTCACACCCGAAGTAAGGTACATGGCTTATACATTAGTATGGCTTCACACTGACATTTTGCATTTGCACTAAAGAACTTTCTGACATACCTGCATCTTATTATCATCAGCTACATGGGCAGCGTCTGCCTGTACTTGGCAGTGATCAGAGGTGTGTGCGTCTGGTGGGGGCTTGTTTTCTTTGGTGAGTAGTTCAATTTGAATGCAGAAAATTCTTATGGTGAGTCAAATCTGTGTGACAGGATGCAGTGATGCTGGACAGACACTTGAGAGACAGTAGTAATGTAGTCAATGTTACAGTGCAGCACACAGCGCCAGGGTCATCAGTTACACACACACACACACACACACACGTCCTCATTTTAAACAACTCCTCATTATCGTCATGTTTGGCCTCAAGATACTGAAGCTCATTTTAGAAATATCTGATGACTGAACTATTAGAAATACTATTCAAATTTGATATGATCCCCCCATTCTTAAAGTAACTTTTCATGTGTTTACAGCAAACACTGTTGCTTTGCATGTGTTCATAAATTACCTGAGCAATGTTTTTGTTGAGCAAGTAGACTCCATATTCAAAATGAAAGCGTTCTCCTCTGGAATACAAAGGGAATCTGTGAAGCACAGGAAAACATTAAATGTTAAGCAGTAACAGGTGATTTATCAACTAAACAAAGGTGAAAACTTCCCTTTGAACAATTACACAAGCCAACTGAGAACAGTCAAAACTGCAACAGCACTGTCCTGGTGTAACCGTGTGGGGAAAAAATAAAAAAATCAACTGAGGACTGTGGGCCTTAAATTGTGGTTTGCTGCTTGTCAGCTTTACTTTGGTGGATTTGAACACTTGCTGCTCTTTGGTTTTACAACATTCCTCTCTCTGCTGAAAATTTCTGTTCATACAGCTACCAGTGGTTATAGTTAGGAACCGTTGCAGATGGCTGATGAAACAGTCTTGGTACCTGAGCCCAGCCCGTTACACCTCCTCCATACCTAGTTAAACTGAAAAATCAAAGAGGACTGGAGGTGTCTAACAGCCGGTCCTTCCTCTTACAAGCAGGAAGAATGACGCCCTTTCCTCTCAGTATGGTGGGAAAGTCCCATGGGTGTCAGTTAGAGGTCTTACTTAGGACCGCAGTAAGAGTGCTCATGAAGGATGGGTAGGATGGCCCTGGGTGTAGAGGTGGGGCAGAGGAGATATACTGACATGTACCTCAGGATTAAGGATGGACTCATCTCTTCCTGTCATTATGTCTGCGGGCCTCCTGCTGAGGAGGATGCCGTGAGGAAACCAGCTCCATGGTCTGAGCAAAGCTTTGGTCTGAAAGCACACACGTGTTTTTCCCTTTGATATACATGCTGTGATCGTTATCTAAAGCCTTTACCACCATCTTAACTTATACTGCTAAACATCTAACCGCAACCGTTACCCATCCCGAACTGAGACAGTGCATAGTTAAGCTTTTCATGATATTACTATTCTTACTGATACTGCTCATCGATCTGGTATGTTAACAGTATTTTTATTAGTACTTTCATTTTTTTTTTTT
The DNA here is from genome assembly GCF_902500255.1 of Thalassophryne amazonica. Taxonomy (NCBI): domain Eukaryota; kingdom Metazoa; phylum Chordata; class Actinopteri; order Batrachoidiformes; family Batrachoididae; genus Thalassophryne; species Thalassophryne amazonica. Next base: position 117,840,838 of record NC_047111.1, on the reverse strand, counting down.
TTAATAAAAAGGGAAAAGAATCAAGCATAGAATTATCAGTGTTTTATTATTCATGAATGCTCATTTTAAAACTCTGATGCAAATAGAAGTGTAGGGTACACGCTGAAAAAGGCAGGCTGAAGTTAATCTGATGAATTTAACAGCAATAATGTTCTGTGTGAACATACATTCTAACAAACAATTACTGTATCTAGGGCAGCACGGTGGCTTAGTGGTTAGCACCGCTGCCTCACAGCAAGAGGATCATGGGATCAATTCCGGTGGCCTTTCTGTGTGGAGTTTGCATGTTCTCCCCGTGTTTGTGTGGATTCTCTCCGGTGCTCCGGCTTCCTCCCACATCCAAAGACATGCAGGTTAGGTGGATTGGAAACCAAGTTGCCCGTAGATATTAGGTGAATGTGTTTGTCTATACGTGGCCCTGCGACAGAGTGGCGTCCTGTCTAGGGTGTACCCCACCTCACACCCTATGACTGCTGAGATAGGCTCCAGCCCCGCCGAGACCCTTAATTGAAGCAAGTGGTTGAAGATGAGTCAGTGAGTCAATTATTGTGTATAATATGGAGCCTCGTTCTGGGTTGTTTTCTTGCTGTTGTCTAATGACAATTCTAAACTTTGGTCTAAAATGAAAGAAAAGACTTTCAGGACTGGAGTGCTTGATATAAAATGTGCAAGGTAGCTTTTACGATACGATACACTTTACTGTCCCCTCAGGGAAATTTGTCTTGGACTCATGCTAAGTGCCTTTACAAAAGGAAAACAGATACAAGTAAAAACACAACCACATCCATAACAAATTAACATGACAGGAAGTCAGGAGAAACACCATAAGTGTTGCACAATTCCAATTTTAGACATTATTGTTTAGCAATTTGATGGACATGGGGACGAATGAATTTTTGAGTCTATTCAGTCTGCTCCGAGTGACTCTATACCTTCTCCCAGAGGGAAGGAGAGTGTCCTCTGTGTGAAGGACATGAGCTGACTCTATCAGTATCCTCTGATTTTCTTTATTAAAAAAAATATTGAGAGGGGCAGGGGCATTATTCAGCCTTTATTACAGAGACGGTGAAGGAGAGAAGGGAAGCAGGGAATAAAAGACAAGGAGAGACATGCAGCAAACATCGCATTGGCCAGGATTCACATGTGGGGATGCTGCAAACCACATTCTGCAGCATGTGGAACACGTCTCAACTCCTGAGCCATGAGGATCAAAAATGTCTGTGGTTATACTTACTAAGAACTTTAATAATTTAGTCCCAGAGGTTATTAAGAGCCCCTTCATACATAACACGGCGTTAGGCGAAAGAAGCAGAAACCAGAAGAAAATATGAGCGTACAAAAAATGACATGGGGAACTGCGAAAGTTCCACCTGCTGTTGGGAGGGACACACGATCGGACAGGCGTGAACAATACAGCGGCGACGGTTTTCTGCACACACACACAACAGTGCACAAAAGAATAAGAGACACCGCATCATGTGGACCACAGCTCACGTGGGTGACGTGACATTCAGATCAACGGCTGAGTGTACAGATCAGATGATCAGATGGCCCTTTCACATTGGGACAGCCTGCCGATGTGCGCACTGCGGCCGCTCCAGCCCGTGGCAAAGGCGATATATGTTCTTAAGTAATTCCACGTGAGGACCACAAGCACACACACTCAGGCTCTCAGTTGTCCAGGTGGTTTCCATAATAGAGAAGCTTGAATCTTCGACTGGACTGGGTTGCTTGGCATGAAGGCGTTTCGCTTCAAATCACAGAAGCTTCCTCAGCTAAAATTCTTGCTCTGGTGGTCTGACTTCTGTCTTGACTCTTGCAGAGAAGAATAATCAGAAGTCACAAAAGCTGGAGTTTTAAACCTAACCAGACCCATCCTACTGAGAGGCAGACTGCTATAGGCTAGTGACTAAACAATAGCTCTAATTAGCAACTACTGTGTTCTAGTTAGCACCCTCCTAATGACAGGGCAGCTGTCCCTCCTAATGATGGGACAAAGCCTCTCTTGATGGCTCCCTTGACAACTCTCCTGATGATGTGAATGACTCATTACCATGAACAACAGACTGAAACTCCTTTGACCTGAGTACCCCATTGTAAACAGGGGATAAAGCATGTCTCAGACCCCCTCCCCGGTTAAGGCTGGGTTTCAAACGTTTCACAAAGAATGCCTCCTTGACCCCTCTCTCAAACCATTTCTTCTCTCTGGCTAAGATTTTAACTTCCTAGGTGCCCACAACTGCAGAGGGAAGGGCTAAAGAACAATAACTTGTCCGGAAAGCCCTCACAGTATGTGGGTACCCACAATGGTCCCTGGACAAAGTGCAGAAGTCACAAAGAACAAAGAGACCAGACAGACAGGAGACGAAGACAAGAAGAAGAGGAGTGTCTCTCCCTTATTTAGCAGGAGTAGGGGAAAAACTACAGAGGATCTTCAGACAGCACAAAATCCCAGTTTACTTTAAACCGGTCAACACTTTGAGACAGAAATTAGTTCACCCTAAGGACAGGATCCCTAGTTACAAACAGAGCAATGTAGTGTATTCTATCAGATGTCAGGAAAACTGTAACGAACACTACATAAGTGAGACGAAGCAACCTTTACACAAAAGGCTATACCAGCACCGCAGAGACGGCGCCAGTGGACCTCAGTCTGCAGTTCATCTCCACCTTAAAGACACTAACCACATGTTTGAGGACAAGGAAGTTAAAATCTTAGCCAGAGAGAAGAAATGGTTTGAGAGAGGAGTGAAGGAGGCATTCTTTGTGAAACGTTTGAAACCCAGCCTTAACCAGGGAGGGGGTCTGAGACACACTTTATCCCCTGTTTACAATGGGGGTACTCAGGTCAAAGGAGTTTCAGTCTTTTGTTCATGGTAATGAGTAGAGGTGCACCAATCAGGATTTTTTAGGCTGATTACCGATCACTGAAATTTTGATCGGCCGATACCGATTAAGTACATATTTGGATCATGCCCAAAATAAGAATATAGGTCTAATGTATAGGACTATTTTTGCATTAAAACTTAATGATGAAAACAAAAAACATTCACTCAAATAAAGACACTAGAATAAACTGCCAACTTTTGTTTTATTACACTGACTTTGTTCCACCAGCAAGTTTTTTTTATTCCATTTTTCATGTTGCTCAGGTTACAGCCTACAGAATGTTGAGAATGTAAAATACAGCCCTCATTCTATGGGGTTAAAATTGTCTCATTAATATTTGTAAATGCACACAGGGTGATCTACAAATAATCATTGATTTGCAAATGTGTTCAGATATCCACAAATGCAAATTTCATATTTGTAACTTGTAAATTGGTATTTGCAAATATAAAAATTTGTTTAAAAAAAAATTACATTTGTAAAACTGGAAATTGTATTTGAGTTTCAGCATTTGCGGATCACCAATTACACGCATTCATTGCTTTCCTCTGTGATGTAATTTTGAGAAATCGACAGATCCACAAACAAATGCCTACTGATTTGCAAATACACACTCACGCACACTGGATATCCACTAGATGGCAGTGTGGTTCCATTCATTACACAGCAGTCTATTTAGATCTCTGAGCCATTTGACTCATTTTGACTTCTGATATGAGCTGGTCGGACATGGACTACATTAGATGATGGCGACTGCTCTCCTTGTCCGTCCAGCTCATATCAGAAGTCAAAATGAGTTTACGTCACAGAGGAAAGCAAAAACAAAAATAAACAAAACAGTGTTTCTCTTTGAAGTTATTAATTCTGACTGGATTCTATCGTTCTATCTTGTCAGAGAGCCGCACAGTGTTTAGAGCTGTGTGAACAGAACGGAGGATGATTCTGGTTTCTTTCTCGCAACAAGACAGTAGTCCCAGTTAGTAACTTTAATCTGCACAAAGTGACTCACGATTTCACATATTCAGGGATGAAAGTGGTAAAAAACAAAAAAAGCTGAAACCCAAAATTACCCCCAACACCACCTGCACGAAAATGTTTGAATTCTAGAAGCTCTGAAATGCAATCTGGGACTATTCCAGACAATAAACTGCAGTGAGTGCAGCATCCATTTAGTGAAGAAAAAAAAAAATACAACTTATTCAAATTCATTCTGCTCTTACTAGGATGCTGCAGTTTTCTAGTTTGTCAGATAGTTCTGGAGGAAATCACTGAAGAAATTAAACTGAAAACATCCCTTACCAAAAAATAGTACTGATAAGTATATAAAAAGTAAACTGGAAGTATACTTGAAACATACTTGCATGTACTACTTTTTGGTAAGGGGTGGTTTGATCGAAACAAACTGTCATTAAACTTAAATAAGACAGGGATGAAATGGAGGCGTACGAGTCACTAGGTGTTCACAGGAAACACTTATTTATTTCTGTATGTATTTATTTATGTATGTTCATTGTTAGTTGCTATTATATATTTTCTGTTGTGTTTCTATTCAGGTTCTTTTTGTCTCTTTCTCTAAAATTGCATATAATAAGCATTAGATTATTAATTTAATTAATTAATTAATTAATTTAATATTACAATTTGAAAACAAATGCACCCGAACGTGATGACAGCTGCAAATGCGTAATGCTAACTTTTAACATTGAAAATGCCATAGACATGCTAACGTGTTAGTATCGCTCCCGTTTTTAAGTTATAAAATACATCTATCAGCTGTTTCAGAAGACCATAACAGGTCGGTTTATCATAAAAAAGGTAAATAATACTCACAGAAGTATGCTCTTTAGGGTTTTAGCGGGGGAAAATTAAGCAAAAGAAAGAAAGTATAAACGAAGCAACAGATCGAAGCATTGCTTCAATCTGCAAACCACCGATAATGATCGGTGGCCGATCGATTGGTGCACCTCTAGTAATGAGTCATTCATGTCATCAGCAGAGTCTTCAAGGGAGCCATCAGGAGAGGGTCTGTCCCATCATTAGGAGGGACAGCTGCCCTGTCATTAGGAGGGTGCTAACCCGAGCACAATAGGTGCTAATTAGAGCTATTGTTTAGTCACTAGCCTATAGCAGTCTGCCTCTCGGTAGGAGGGGTCTGGTTGGTTTAAAACTCCAGCTTTTGTGGCTTCTGATTATTCTTCTCTACAAGAGTCAAGACAGAAGTCAGACTACCAGAGCAAGAATTTTAGCTGAGGAAGCTTCTGCGATTAGAAGCAAAACGTCCTTGCGTCAAGCAACCCAGTCCAGTCGAAGATTCAAGCTTCTCTACTGGTTATTGTAGTAATTATTTATATACCTGTCCTGGCTCTGTTCTCTGTGTTTTTAACTTAACACGTGCACACACAAGCCACATGTGTTGGGGGGGGGGGGGGGGGGACACACACACACACACGCCACATGTGTTGAGGAGCCAACACACAGCCACACCCATGTGTGTTGCTTGGTGACACCACACTCGTGGGGCACTTAGTCTTCACAAACAGCTCGAATGTGGTCAACTGCTCTCTACTCTCATACCAGGAGCACGAATAGCCCCGCCTTTTGTAAGTGTCCAGCAAGCAGTGTTGGATGATCGTGTGTGGCACCTTGAATTTGGTCGACATCTGCCAAGAGAGGGGTCGGATGGGCACTCGCAGGGCACTCGCTGTCTTTTGGCCGCTGGTGTGCATGAATGGTTGTAGCGACAGCTGTACAAGGTGTTTGAGGCGGCTCCAATTTTTCACAAGATGCATTTGACTCCTTTATGTGCCATTGTGCCTCAATTGTGTTATGTGTGAAGGGGCCCTTAATAAGGGTTGTCTGCATCCACACCAAATCTCAGCTGTACATACTCTCAAAGCACTCAAAGGTTTTTCAAATAAAGAAAATGTCTAAATACGAGGTCTATTAGAAAAGTATCCGACCTTATTATTTTTTTCAAAAACCATATGGATTTGAATCACGTGTGATTACATCAGACAAGCTTGAACCCTCGTGCACATGCGTGAGTTTTTCCACGCCTGTCGGCTGCGTCATTCGCCTGTGAGCAGGCTTTGAGTGAGGAGTGATCCACCCCAATGTGTCCACCCCTGTCTCAATGTGCCGAAAAAGTGCTGATGTCCATGTCTTTTCACAATTCCTGTGCTAGTCAGATGACATCCCGGATAAAACACAGCGTCCAGTTTGGAAATGAAAGGCACATTCCACTGTTACAGGAGTTTTTGTCATGGAAAGAGGAGCGGAGGCTTCGCGCGTCGCGGTGGTGCCGCATGGCGCAAAGCAACGCCGTGATGAAGCCTCACAGGACATGTTCTGGCATGTCCAGGCACATCCACAATTTCTCGGATAATCACTCGATGGAAAAACCACCGACAGCTGTCTAAACGCCATCTCAAAGCTGTCCTGTGAGACCAAACCGGAGGTGGTTTTGTCTCGCTCCAGTAGCGAATCCATCGTGACGCGCGAAGCCTCTGCTCGGCTTTCCATGACAAAATCTCTTGTTAAAAGTGAAATGTGCCGGAAAATGGTTGATGTCCAGCTCTTGTGATAACCAGAGAAAGTGCACACGATGGTCACAGATCCAGACAGCCATCCGTTTAGAAATGAAATGGTCATTCAGCCTGTCGATGGCGGCTTCGGAGCGCGGCGCGCCCCACAGCTGCTGGGGGCCATCCTTAAAGCGACAGTAAAACTCCGTAATCTCTTTGTAGCGCCTAAAACTTTTCAACAAAAACCATCTGAATTTCTCGAATGGTGTCCACTTTGATGTCCCTCACAGTTTCTGAAAAAATTTTGATCAAGCAAAGCGGCAGGTCTCTGAGCCATTCCTAAACAATGGAAAAAAAAGATGAGAGGGGTGGATCACTCCTCACACAAAGCCTGCTCACAGGCGAATGACGCAACCAACAGGCATGAAAAAACTCACGCATGCGCATGAAGGTTCAAGCTTGGCTAATGCAATCACACGTGATTCAAATCCATATGGTTTTTGAAAAAAATAATAAGGTCGGATAATTTTCTAATAGACCGCGTATGAGAAGATTTTAATTTTATTTAAGACTTTTGCATAAAAGAGTGAAGGGGGATAAAACTGATTTCTGGCAGTTTTCAGAAAAAACAAAACAAAACAAAAAAAAAAAAACTAGAAGCACTCAGAGTGCAAACCTCCGCCAAAGTCATGGGGTCACTGACGCCATAACATCTACACGCCGTGGAATCATTGAACCTAAAAAAGTCTAACAATAATGTTTGCTCAGTAGTAAAAAAGTTTCATCTGCTGTGACTGGATAGCATGTATCCTTAGCGCTCGGCATCACAGTTTATTGCAACTTGCACCTTTCCCAAAAGCTACTGTCATCTGAGCACTGATATTGATATTGCATGTGCTTATAGACAAAAACAAGAGACAAAATTCAATTTATTATTCAACTAAACTGCAAATATATGAATTTTTTTTTAACATTTATGAAACACTTCTCCAAACAAGGTCATAGGGTCACTGACCCTAAAGAGATTCCCTCCTTGGCACATTGATCTATTTCTTTTTGTCTCTTTCTCTAAAATTGTATATAATAATCATTAGATTATTAATATATAAACAAAAATAAATTTAAGAAATATTACAATTTGAAAACAAATGCACCCGAACGTGATGACAGCTGCAACTGCTTAATGCTAACTTTTAACATTGAAAATGCCATAGACATGCTAACGCATTAGCATCGGGATCCGGATCGTAATCTGGATCACCACTAAAATTTAATCACTTGTTCGTCTTGTCATTTCCAACCACTCCACAAAATTTCATCAAAATCCGTTCAAAACTTCAAAACTAACAAAAACTCAAAATATCAAAATAAGAGCACAGTGCAGCATCTAGATCAAAACTCAAAAAGGTGTTTTGGTAATAAAGGTGGTCTTGGTTTGAATTTTAGAATGATGACAATAGCATTTAAAAAAAAATAATAAATCATGCACAGTTGTATGTAAAGATTTGGGCACCCCTGATGGTTTCCATGATTTTCCCAAACATTGGTTGTTTGGATCAGCAATTTCAGTTAAATATATCGTATAGCAGACAAACACACTGATATTTGAGAAGTGAAATGAAGTTTATAGGATTTACAGAAAGTGTGCAATAATTCTTTAAACAAAATTCGGCAGGTGCATAAATTTGGGCACCCCAACAGAAAGAAATTAATATTTTACCCATGCCCAGCTTTATCTATCCATGAAGCCAGAGGACACACACCAATTAGCTAAACTGCAGGATTGTCTTACAGACATAAAGACATGGATGACCTCTAATTTCCTGCTTTTAAACTCAGATAAAACTGAAGTTATTGTACTTGGCCCCACAAATCTTAGAAGCATGGTGTCTAACCAGATCTTTACTCTGGATGGCATTACCCTGACCTCTAGTAATACTGTGAGAAATCTTGGAGTCATTTTTGATCAGGATATGTCATTCAAAGCGCATATTAAACAAATATGTAGGACTGCTTTTTTGCATTTACGCAATATCTCTAAAATCAGAAAGGTCTTGTCTCAGAGTGATGCTGAAAAACTAATTCATGCATTTATTTCCTCTAGGCTGGACTATTGTAATTCATTATTATCAGGTTGTCCTAAAAGTTCCCTAAAAAGCCTTCAGTTGGTTCAAAATGCTGCAGCTAGAGTGCTGACGGGGACTAGAAGGAGAGAGCATATCTCACCCATATTGGCCTCTCTTCATTGGCTTCCTGTTAATTCTAGAATAGAATTTAAAATTCTTCTTCTTACTTAAAATGGTGTTGAATAATCAGGTCCCATCTTATCTTAGGGACCTCATAGTACCATATCACCCCAATAGAGCGCTTCGCTCTCAGACTGCAGGCTTACTTGTAGTTCCTAGGGTTTGTAAGAGTAGAATGGGAGGCAGAGCCTTCAGCTTTCAGGCTCCTCTCCTGTGGAACCAGCTCCCAATTCAGATCAGGGAGACAGACACCCTCTCTACTTTTAAGATTAGGCTTAAAACTTTCCTTTTTGCTAAAGCTTATAGTTAGGGCTGGATCAGGTGACCCTGAACCATCCCTTAGTTATGCTGCTATAGACGTAGACTGCTGGGGGGTTCCCATGATGCACTGAGTGTTCTTTCTCTTTTTGCTCTGTATGCACCACTCTGCATTTAATCATTAGTGATCGATCTCTGCTCCCCTCCACAGCATGTCTTTTTCCTGGTTCTCTCCCTCAGCCCCAACCAGTCCCAGCAGAAGACTGCCCCTCCCTGAGCCTGGTTCTGCTGGAGGTTTCTTCCTGTTAAAAGGGAGTTTTTCCTTCCCACTGTCGCCAAGTGCTTGCTCACAGGGGGTCGTTTTGACTGTTGGGGTTTTTCTGTAATTATTGTATGGCTTTTGCCTTACAATATAAAGCGCCTTGGGGCGACTGTTTGTTGTGATTTGCCGCTATATAAATAAAATTGATTTGATCTGATTTATAATCAATATTTAGTAGATCCTCCTTTGCAGAAATAACAGCCTCTAAACACTTCCTATAGCTTCCAGTGAGAGTCTGGATTCTGGTTTAAGGTATTTTGGACCATTCTTCTTTACAAAACATCTCCAGTTCAGTTAGGTTTGTTGGTTTCCGAGCATGGACAGCCCGCTTAAAATCATACCACAGATTTTCAATAATATTCAGGTCTGGGGACTGAGATGGCCATTCCAGAATGCTGTACTTGTTCCTCTGCATGAATGCCTTAGTAGATTTTGAGCAGTGTTTAGGGTCGTTGTCTTGTTGAAAGATCCAGCCCCAACGCAACTTTAACTTTGTCACTGATTCATGAACATTGTTTTCAAGAATGTGCTGATATTGACTGGAATCCATGTGACCCTCAACTTTAACAAGATTCCCAGTACCTGCACTGGCCACACAGCCCCATAGCATGATGGAACCACCTCCACATTTTACTGTAGGGTAACAAGTGTTTTTCTTGGAATGCTGTGTTCTTTTTCAGCCATGCATACCGCCCCTTGTTATGTCCAAATAACTCAATTTTTGTTTCATCAGTCCACAGCACCTTATTCCAAAATGAAGCTGGCTTGTCCAAATGTGCTTTGTCATACCTCAAGCAACTCTGTGGTGTGTATGCAGAAAAGGCTTCCTCTGCATTACAGCATCATACAGTATCTCTTTGTGCAAAGTGCGCTGTATAGTTGAATGATGCACAGAGACACTATCTGCAGCACAATCATGTAGTAGGTCTTTGGAGCAGGTCTGTGGGTTGACTATGACTGTTCTCAACATCCTTTGCTTCAGCTTATCTGAGCTTTTTCTTGGCCTGCCACTTCGGGCCTTAACTAGTACTGTGCCTGTGGTCTTCCATTTCCTCCCTATCTTCCTCACAGTGGAAACCGACAGCTGAAATCTCTGAGATAGCTTTTTGTATCCTTCCCCTAAACCATGACGTTGAACAATCTTTGTTTTCAGCTCATTTGAGAGTTGTTTAGAGGGTCCCATGTTGCTACTCATTAGAAGAGATGCAAAGAGGGGAAACATTTGCAAATGGCCATCTTAAATACCCTTTCTCAATGTTGGATTCACCTGTGTAAGGTCAAGGGTCATTGAGCTTACCAAACCAATTTTGTGTTCCAATAATTAGTGCTAAATGTATTAAAATCAATAAAATGACAACGGTGCCCAAATTTATGCACCTGCCCAATTTTGTTTAAATAATTATTGCACACTTTCTGTAAATACTATATACTTCATTTCATTTCTCAAATATCAGTGTGTTTGTCTGCTATATGATATATGTAACTGAAATTTCTGATCCAGACAACCAATGATTTATAAAGGAAAATCATGAAAATTATCAGGGGGGGCCCAAACTTTTGCATACAACTGTTATCTGCTGGAATAAAATTCAAACATCTTAGTTGAGTTTCACTTCTTGAGAGAAAAGCTTGTGTCAGTAATGCCTAGTGCATTCAAGTACACGACACACGCTTCAGTAGCACATCAACACGTAGGCCGCTTTAAGTGTACAGGTTGAAAATACTGAGATGATAATAACTATGTGTATCTGAATTAGGCATAAAATTGGAAAGAAACAAAAGGTTAAAAAATCTAAACAGCAAAGAAAAGAAATGATTAGAATCTAGATTCAGACGAGTTCAATAAGAGAGCGAGTTTTGATGGAAAGCAGACCTGCACACAGAGATGCTAAACCCTGCACAGCCAGAAGCAAATGAAGCGTGTTCTCAGTAGAATGTGCAGTAATGTTTGGTGCTATGCACGGGTTTCTGCATACTAGTGAGTATGCACATCCGGCATGTCTTCTGTGTCTATGAGAGTCCTGGGGCCAGGGTCGTGGTCTTCTGTTAATCCTGTGTGAGAGCAGATTTGAGGCCGTTCACCCGCTAATTGTGACCTTAAGGTGCCTTGAGGTAACAGGAGAATCCTGCAGACAACACGGCACTTCCCTGGATTCTATTGTGAAACTGGACCGTGTTACAGCCCCGCGCATTCAAGTACAGAACATACTGACACGCAAGCAGCACGATAGGCCAGCCTTTGCTTAGATTTTACACAAAGTATTGACACCAAAACTTCAGCTACAGCTTTTATCTAACGGCAAAACATTCAACAAAAAACTAAATCTCTTGCAACTGTTTTTTTTTCCATCTTGAGTTAAGCAATTTGAGTCTACTTAGTTGACTAAGGCTTCGGAAAAACCTAGGTATGTAACCTATAAAACGCACACAGTAGATAGATGGTTGCATAGACAGATGAAGAGACAGACAGATATCCTGTCTAGTTTTCTAAAGCCAAGAAACAATGAATGCTATCAATCATTTTGTAACTAACCAAATTGAAAGGGAGTATAACAAGGACAGATACCTACAAATCTGGTGAACTTTGATCCACTAATCCTATTCAAAACGCAGCTCTGCTTCACCTCTGTAACATACCAGTGACTGGTGAACCACCTGCTGGATGAATGATTGATTTGGAGCAGTGAGAGAGTTTCTGCACAGAAATGTATGAATTCAGTAAACAGTTATTTTATTGGTTTCACAGCTGTTACAGTCTAAACTCAAATAAAATAGTCAAACCTCTACACAACTCTGTGGAAGAGATTTTTTTTTTTAAAGAATTTAGCCTTTTGATAGAAAATGACAGACAGATGCTTGAGCAAAGTTCAGTGAATGGTGTCCATGAGAGAGAGAAATGTACTAAATCAGAGGATTAAATGATTATCACGTCTGCAAATGACGTAATAAAACCATTATCGTTTATTTATTTATTGGTCTGTCTGTTAGTAGGATTACATCAAAACTACTTCATGGATTCTCACCATATTTTTTACCACAGATAGATATGAGGCCATGGAAGACCCCACTGAATTTTGGAGGTGATCCGGATATGGATTTGGCAGACATCAGAAAAATCTTGGATTGTTCTTGTTATCAGATGGCTTAACAGCCTTCATATTCCAAAACTCATAAAGGTCAACTCCACATGGCCCTGTGGAAAGAATTTTGCATGAAGCAGATAGGATACAATAAGGTGGTAACAATAAAATGTGGAAAAAGTGAAGCACTGTGAATATTTTCCAGCTGCAATGTACCATGACATTCATGCCCATGATGAGTATGTATACTTTTGACTACAACTGTATGTGCGATCAAAGTTGTATGTAGCTTGAACTGAGCTCGCTTGGGATTTTCCTTCATTTTCAAAGCCTAGGTCTGCTGGCGTCCAAGGCCACCACTGCCTGTTAGAGGAAGTTGAATAACTAGATGTTGAATTAGAAAGGCCTCAGAACATCTGTCCACACTTTTCTAACCACTGATGCATCAGAATGTTCTGATCTGCGGTCCACCTGCCTGCTTAGTGTGATAAAGACACTTAATGTATATTATGGACAAAATATGGCCAAATAACAACATGGACACTGACACTGATAACACTAGGTACCAACAACAAAAAAAATTACAGTCTAGCTATATTACAGAAAATTCTTGGTCAAACACATTGGTCTGAAGAATCCACAGCAAAACACATGGATTACTTCTATAGGCAAAGGTGGTGCCCACTGACAGCTGGGTAGACTGGTACAAGGCAGATGAACTGTCCTCTGCAGAAAACAGTCAGCCTGAAGAACGCACCAAAAATCAAATCCCAGTTTATGTACTGGTAGTCGGACTCCTATCCAACAGAGCCGCCTGCTCTGAAAAAGAAGAAGAAGAAAAAAGGCTCGGTAAGAGAAATACAAGTAGTCAGTCATATATGGGCCCTAAGGCCCACTGGGGCCACTGATTATCTCCAGATTCTGTAGCATGAAGTGGATAAGAGTCTATGACTCCCAGAGGAACGGGAAGTCAATCAATCACAGGTTACTTCCCCAGCCAAGGCCGGTGCCCATTTACAGCTGGGTGGACTAAGACAATGCAGTGTCTTTTCAAAGGACACGGACAGACAGCTTGACTGGGAATTAATCCCAGGTCTATGTATGGGTATGGTTGGATAGGAGTTTTAGATAAGCATGAGTGAGGTGCAGGTGGTTATGTCTTAAAAATAAATTAATAACTGAACTGATGCTAAGTGTTTCACAGCGGGTTCAGGTGGGTTTTCAGTCATGTCTAACTGTTTGAACCTGTCAACACGTGCAATCTGTAGATCTGAGACAACAGAAAAAAAATAGATAAATAAAGAATAAGCAGCAACCAGGCTCTGACAGCAAATCAGTCTGAGTCTGGCGAAGTAAACTCTAAACAGACGGAGCTCATTGTAACCCTAAGAAAAAGCCTAAGAAGATGTTGCAAGGAATGCTGGTTAAAACCTAAAGGAGTCAGACGTTGTAGCCCGAAGGCCACACAGCTAGCCACTTGTTGGCTGTCTGTATTCCCGTCATGCAGCTCAACCCCTGTGGAGAAAATGATATGACAGAAGTCATATTTCAGCACTAGGAAATAACTAACAGGGAGAGGAAAAACAACAACAGGCGCTGCTTTCACACTGCTGTCATTCCTAGGATCAGTCCTCCACCAACAGATAGGATTTGTTTGCAGATGAACTTGCATGAAAAAGAAAAACAAAGCTACTTCCAACACACACACACACACACACACACGCACGCACAAAAATGCATGACTACACACAAACTCCGTCACAGTGAAGTGATTAATGGGTGCTGTCCACCGTGTCTGAAATCACACAGCCGAGACTCTGGTTCAGCAAACACAAGGAATTCCTCTCGGGGACGTCCAGTAAAGTCAAATATATTATTATACACCAGCGGGGATGAATGGGGCGGAAGTCAGAGAAGGAAGGAAACAGAGGAGGACTGAAAGGAGGATGTGATTTAGTTAGCACGTTCACTGTTAACAGTTTTCAAATGAACTACACTGATCAGGTTTGACCCACTGACATTAAAACTTTTCAAAGAACTTGCCAATCAAGAGCCTCGAGATTAAGCATGAAAGATCAAATATTCAACAATGTGCAAGAGAAGGTGAAGAAAAAGCAGAATAAAAACTAAAGTCTGCATTTAAATACATTTTACACTTCTGTGTCTTTGCCTGTGTAAAAACCAAAGTACAAAAGCAAATGCATATATATAATAAACTGTCTCAATATAAAGTTAAATGTCCAAGTCTTAACGGTCCTGTGCCTGTTTTACTGTGTGGTTCAGAGACTTTGACTCTAATCAGTGGTTTAAAGGTGACAGCAGGATGTCTTTGATACTCAGACCCTTTGGTTGCCATCCAGGACCCAAGGTGGTTCCACAATGTTGTGGATGCAGTCACACATGCTCCCAGATCTGATTCCTGGATGTGAATGAGTCACACCACGGAGCAGGATTTTCTTAAGTACACTTCCAGCTGAGCTGCAAAATGCAGAGTATGTCCCTTTTGGGCTACTGTATCAATATGGCGGTACAACATGGTGGACCACGTAACAGGTTGTTGCAGGTTAATTACACATTATATAACGGCTGAGTGGATCCTTGTCATTTGACTGGGGGTCATGGGTTGTTTGTCACGTGACATGGGCTACTCGTACCATTTTCCATTGTGTTTCACTGACCGTGCAATAGTTCTTTTTTAGCATGCAATTTTGGTGCTATATGAAATGTGCTATTGCACGCCCCAACCACCGCGCACATGCACACTACCTGGGGGGCATTTAGTTAAAAGTAGCAGAGTTTGTTTTGCTGACAGACGATGATTTGAAGGAGCTAATTGACACTGCTAATTCTTCTAACACAAAAAGACCAAATCCACCACTCCGTAAGCTGCCTGGAGGCATGAAGAGCTGTTAGAATTAAAAGCTGGACAAATTTCTGTCATGATTTTTCACTGGACTGAGGAACTACACAGTTTTTTGGATTTTTTGGAAGTACACAAAGTCAGTGCATTTTGGACTCCAATTAAAAGTTCATGTTGGACTGTTAAGCAGCAGTGGAACACCAAAATGTAAGTCCCTTTTCTGTTGTTTATAAATTAACAAAATATCAAATGAAAAGGATCTATTTTAAACATAATATAAAACAAATAAGCCGAGTGTGAGGCGTCCGGGATGAAGATCAGCACCTCCAAATCCGAAGCCATGGTTCTCGACTGGAAAAAGGTGCTTTGCCCTCTTCAGGTCGGTGGAGTGTCCTTGCCTCAAGTGGAGGAGTTTAAGTATCTCGGGGTCTTGTTCACGAGTGAGGGACGGATGGAGTGTGGGATCGATAGACAGATCGGTGCAGCATCTGCAGTGATGCGGTCGCTGTATCGGACCGTCGTGGTGAAGAGAGAGCTGAGTAGGGGGGCAAAGCTCTCGAATTACCGATCGATCTACGTTCCGATCCTCACCAATGGTCATGAGATTTGGCTCATGACTGAAAGAATGAGATCGCGAGTATAAGCGGCCGAGATGAGTTTCCTCCGCAGGGTGGCTGGGCGCTCCCTTAGAGATAGGGTGAGGACCTCGGTCACTCGGGAGGAGCTCGGAGTCAAGCCGCTGCTCCTCCACGTCAAAAGGAGTCAGTTGAGGTGGCTCGGGCATCTTTTCCGGATGCCCCCTGGGCGCCTCGCTGGAGAGGTGTTCTGGGCGCGTCCCATTGGGAGGAGGCCCCGGGGAAGACCCAGGACACGCTGGAGGGACTACATCTCTCGGCTGGCTTGGGAATGCCTTGGGGTTCCCCCGGAGGAGCTGGGGGAGGTGTGTGTGGATTGGGAGGTCTGGGCGGCTTTGCTTGAGCTGCTGCCCCCACGACCCGACTCCGGATAAAGCGGAAGAAAATGGATGGATGGATGAAAGATGAAATGTTCTATTCAACGAGGCATTCGTCTTTCAACAAATTAAACATTTTGACCATTACATTCAAACATTCAATATTTGTATAATATTCCATTTTTGCTAATAGATGCCCCTAAATCCTACAACCTGTAACTTTAATTTAATTAAGAAGAAAGCCAGATAGTTAACAGCTTTTAACAACTTGACTAAAGTAAGACTAATCTCGCAGTAGATTTTCCCAAACATACGTGCACTGAACTAATTCAGTTTTGACCTTCAGATCTGACATATATCAGCATTACGCCAAGTATGTCGGCAAGCACGTGCGTGGCAGATGCATAAGGAAAAGCACAGTAAGACATCATGCCATCCTTTGATGGCTCAGTTCGCAGCATAAACTGAAACAGCGCTTTACACTCAACAGGATGATATGAATTACAGTCCATTCTGGAGGAATTTAGGCCAAGAATCAGGACCATGTCAGACTGTCGGGGTGAAGGGTCCAAAATAAACAGACACAAACCAGAGTCACACACACACACATGCACGCTGGAGAGGTTATATTTGTGGCACAAATTACACTTTGCCTCTGGCTTGTGTCACACGCTTGTTGCCTTTGTTTTTTACTCTCCCTGATGCTTGTAATGTAATTTTATAATCAAAATAGTATGATTTACAGCTTTTACTCAGTGCTCACCATTTTTAAGGTGAGCTCATGCTTGCCGTGCTCTACCCCATGCATGTTTAATGCAAATTAAAGTCTCTCCGCAGCAATCACATACGGCTGATTGCTCCTCGCATTTCTTCACTCGCCATAATCGAGTGGTTTCTTCTCTCAGCGCGTCCCGCTCCCATTTCCCCCCTTAGCGGCAGCTCTGATGACGGCTTACGTCTACGAAGCCAACACGCCAAACGGAATATGACAGACACCGTAATCAACACACCCACTCACTTTAGCATCCATTTAAAAGTGACTGCTGAAATGTGACATCTGCTTTCATTTAGCTAATATTCAACTCTGCACGCACCGGACCAAAAAAAAAAAAACAATGAAAAAGGAACGACAGCAAGTTCAGAGCCCAAGTAAATCTGTCAATTTTCCCTCTCTTATGAGAAATTATCCTTCTGTTTTCTTCAGATCAAGCCCTCAGAGCCAGAGGATATTTAGCATCGAAGTGCTGTGTGCAGACTTTTAGTAATTATTAAGCTTGGTGCAACAGCAGGGGAGGGTACAAAGCTGCATCTCCCAGAAAAGTCCCTATTCTTTACGAGTAAGAATATCTAAGCACCAGCCTCAACAGGTCTGCCAAGCCTTCAGCTGAGTCTAGACACCCATTCTCCATGCAGGCACTTCAAAATATAAAGGGGGGCTTGTTAAATGCAGGAAATAACCAATAAAAAAAATACAGCTACATGACATAAAACTATTTCTTTCCTCTTCTAAACACATTCTTTTACACATTTTGAAAGATTTCATGATTAGCAGGCAAAGACATAATTCGTTAATCACTGGACAAACCGGTGCCAACACAAGTAAGGTCCCCAAAATGAACAAAGTGCGACTACTACAGGACTGTTTTTGAGAAAGCGTCAAACATTTTTTTGATTTTTTTTTTTTTTTTTTTTTTTACAAGTTTTAGAACTTTATACTTGAAATAATTCATTGTGTTGACTATTTGAGACTTGTGCTTGTTGATTGGACTTATTATTACTATCAATATAAAAAAAAAAGAAAAAGAGTGAGACTGGGTGACAAAAACCATTGACTTGGTTTAAGAGTTTGAGAAAACATCATCTTTAAGCCACTGTGGAATCACAGACATAATCAGTTATGTTCTGTAGATAGATAATAAATATTCCAACTAAAATATATGTGGTGAACAAAAAAAGACTATTTCAACTTTCAGTTGTGAGAGGAGGCGAAGGCATTCTTGAAGTTAAGTTAATTTGCATTTCCAAGTTAAAGTATCTTGACTGTTTAACAATGAAGTCTCTGGGGGACGATGGCATAAACTGTGGTGAGCATGTATAGCACAGGTGGGTCTAGGGGCTCTTATCTCACCTACCGTGTATGACCCCTCAATCTCTATCCCCTGCTGTGTTTGACCAGTTTGAGCCTGTGACTCTGTCCTTGTTACAGGAGAATGTTGGTCAGTTGAAGCCCTCAGGTTCTCCAAATGATGCTGTCCCTCCTCAACTATTTAAAGAGGTTTCCCACACTGTAGAACCATCTGTTCTTGCAGTTAATAATAGCAGTCTGTCCTCAGGTGTGGTCCCTGAAAATTTTAAGCAGGCAATAGTGTGACCTTTGATTTAAAAACCTGGGCTAGATTCTGCAGTTCTTGCCAATTTTATGCCTATCTCCAATCTGCCTTTTCTTAAAAAAAAAAATAAAAAAAAAAAATAATTGAGAAGATAGTTAACAGTCAATCAATGGCCTTTTTGAAAGAACATAATATTCTTGAGGTCTTCCAATCCGGATTTAAAACCCTGCACAGCACAGAGCCAGCTTTTTAAGAGTTTTTAATATTTTTGGATAGTGTTAAGTTTGTTGCCCATTTTTCAATTTAGTCTTAGTCTTGTGTCAAAGTTTATTCATAGTTCTTAGTCACATTTAGTCATTCACATATCATTTTTGTTAGTCATGTTTTAGTCGACTAAAAGTCTCAACATTTTAGTCTAGTTTTAGTTAAACAAGCACTCAAAGTATTTTAGTCGAGTTTTAGTCAAAACATTTGAGTGTTTTTCTATTTATTTCAGAGATCATTTTTGTTTATTCATTTCAGTTGACTTGTGTTCCACAGCTGAAATATTGATTAAATGTCTGGAATAACAAACGTCTTGAATGAATGAAATGAACTGAATGAATTAATCTTCAATGCAACTTTGCTAAAGTGTCTTGTTTGTTGATTCAATACACATTTACAAATGATGCACTTGTTCTGATGCTTAATATTTATTAAACACCAACAAAATACAAACTGGTGTTAAATAATATGACTCTTACAGCTAGATTCTTATAGGCGAGCAGATTCAGAGGGATATAAAAGTAAAATGTTACTTTGGCCCTGATCTCCCCTACAATACTCATGCCTGGTGCGCCCCGCAGCGCGGCTGTAGTCAGCCTGGAGCGCTGAGACTTTGACACCGGGATAAGTTCTCCCAGACAAAACGGAGGACGTCTCATTTTGGGGAAAAACAGCTTTGGTCGGTTGTAGTATGCTGTCTGTTTTACAACATTTAGAAAGAGGTGTCATTTGATTTAAAACAGCAATTCGTTTTGAAGTTATTGATTGTGGAATGATCTGTCTTTCCACTTTTACTCGGCAGAGAACCGCAGAGCAAATCCCACAACACACAGACACGGAGCGGATGATATTATCATTATTTTCATTAGGGACAGTAACTTCAATTTAGGAACCAGAGAAGCGGGACATATTAACGTTCTAGTCCACGGCAGAGATCCGCGTCGCTGGCTGCCCCACAAAAATGGCACGTTAATGACAAACGAATAAAAACTGACCGTGTGAAGCGGTGGACGATTCTCACAGAATCACACAGTGAGAAGATATGTAACGTAGCCAACAGTACAGTGGAAGAACTGCTGGCACAAACACGACAGATGGACTGGATGCTGCGTTTCTTCTTGTGTTGTTGACAAACACATTTTGTCTCGATTCATCTGACGAAATTAACACTATTTTTGTAGCTACTGACACTGGTGATTGTATCATACTTGTGCTTTTAAATTTAACTGCTGTATTTGACATAGTGGACCGTGAAATCCTGACCTCTCCCTTGGAGCAGTGGGTGGGCATTAGGGGCATAGCACTGCAGTGGTTCAGGTCATACTTGGCAGAACGAACTTTCTGTGTCAGCCTTGGCGACCGCTTCTCTCTCGTGTGGAGTCCCACAAGGCTCAGTTATAGGTCCGCTTCCCTTCTCTCTATATATCCTCCCGCTTGGTTCCATACTTAGGAAGCGTGGTATTCCTTTCCACTGTTATGCAGATAACTGTCAAATGTATGAGACTCTTGAAGAGAATGATGCACAGTCTGTCTTTGCATTAGTCAAACATCTTGATAACATGACCTCAATGGCTGTGAACTTTTTAAATAAATTTCAATGGTAAGAAAACAGAAGTGATGGTTTTTGGTGGCTCCACTATGACCTCTGTGCTAGATTTGGGTGCCTCGGGCCAGCATATGAAGTCAACCATCACAACCCTAGAGGTTAAAGTGGACACTGAACTGAAATTAGACAGTCATATCAGGGCAGTTGTTAAATCAAGCTTTTTCCATTTGAGGCAGCTGGCCAAAATAAAGGCAATACTGTCAAGGTAGTAATCCATGCTTTTGTGACTACTTAACTGAATTACTTTAATGCATAGTATGTGGGGGCTATTGTGCCCTCCATTGCCCGTCTCCAGATGGTACAGAACGCTGCTGTATATCTTTTAAGTGGCACATGTAAATATGAGCACATTTCCCACATTTTAGCCTCACTCCACTGGCTGCCCATACATTTTAGGATTTGTTTTAATTTTTTTTGGTTGTTTTTAAATCCCTGAATTCTCTTTCCCTGCCCTACCTCTGTGACACCTTTTTAAACCCACCTGCTCTCTCTGGTCAGCTGGTCAGTTGTTTCTGAGTGTGCCAAAAACTAAGCGGAAGCTCAGGGTGGACCGTGCATTTGCTGTTGCGACTCCAAAATTATGGAAAGACCTGCCACAGCAAATTAGACCGGCCTCATCCCTGTCTACTTTTAAATGTCTTCTCTGCTTTTAAAATCTCTCCTTGGCCTTTGACACCTATTAAGAGGTTTACTTTATTTATTTGATTTTATCTTATTGGTTTTTTTTTTTAATCGTATCGTTATTTTATACTCATGTTTCTGGATTTTAATTATTTTAGTTGTATTTTATGTCTTTTATGATGATTTTTATTTATTCTTCTGTACAGCACTTTGGACTACTGTGGTTGTTTTAAAGTGCTTAACCCCTTAACTGTTATGTGTCGACGCGGGTTGAGGAGCGGACCTGCGTCTGACGGAACCCAGCGCTAAAATAACCAGAAAGCGGTTCCAATAACAAAAACAATTTATTAAGTCACCCTCTGGTGCTAAACAAAGTGTAGAAACTAAAACAGCGTCATTCTGGCGGAGTGAAGGCTGGCACGCTCTCCAGCGCCCAAAAGGATCGAAGCCCAGCGCTTCTGGACTCACTGTTACCGCCAAACACCCCCCAGGTGGACATGACAAACCGACTCTCTGTGAAGGATAGAAGAGGTGAGGTAAGTCAGCAGTTACAACTAATATCCTTCAAAAGACACACACCATCAGCAACACATTCAGGTCTGTATTTTAAGCTTTATGCAAATGAGCAGCTTCTCACAACAGGTGGAGGATCACTTGTCCTCACGCCACAGCAGTGAGAAGCGAGCTGCACAATTCTCATCACAATTCAAATCTACTGCGTAACAAAATACCAAGTTACTATCAACAAGTAGTCAAACAATTAATCACCTCTGATGTGTGCTGACAGCATGTGTCCTCACCCTTCCTCCCTCACAGGCTCGACGTGTCAAACCCAGGCGCGGTCCTCAGCGTCTCACAAACGAACATCACAAGGTCGAGTTCCCGGCAGTTCTGCTTGAATCACACATGGCTTAAATGCAGAACGCCATCTAATTATCTGCTTCAGCTGAAAGTCTTTAAGGTTGCATGTGAGCACCATTCACAGGTGCTGCACATGATGTTGATGAGGGTGAAGGACTCTTCAGCCAGCACCTTCTCCACAGACAAATCAGTTTTCATACCACCTGGAGAGCAAAGAAAAGAAAAGAACACCAAAATGTCCAGCCACACCCCCCCCAACACACAACATTAACACCTGAATTTATATAGCTGTATATAAAAATCTTTTGTGTGTGTTTTTGCCTTGAAGATGGTAAATAATGTTGAGATTATTAATTACACTTTTGCAAAAAAAATAAATAGTAATTTTGGTATTTTGGTAATAATTTATGTTATAATGTTATAATAATAATAATGGTATGTTGCAAATTTGCGACAACAGGCATACAGGTCAATTTGGTATGTTGCATATTTGAGTCAAATATTGTAGCATACGTATATGCGACAATAGGCGTTAAGGGGTTAAAGAAAGTTGGTTAGTAGACTGGGGGCTTGACGGGGATGTGGCCCCCAAATATTTCAGAGGCCCAATCACAACCCCACCCGAAAACTGACATTTGTCTTTCAAAATTTGTTTGCAGGCTCAGTTTTTCATCACCACCGACTGATCAGGTGCTACAGTGCCCCTGGTTTACACAGCACTCCTGAATTATTGTTTACAGATCGCAACAGGATCCACTTGAACATCATCGGACCACTCAGATAATGCAGGACTGTTTATTTTCTTTATTATATACTCTTTGCTTAGGTGTGCTAGCATGATTAAAAAGTGATGCCATCCAGCCGAGAATCAGAAAGATGACAACAGAACCTAACATTTCAAAGCTGAATATGCTGTAGATTTATGGAGTTAACTAATGAAAGTTTGTGAACTGACAAGCAAATGCACTCATCCTATGTTGTACATGACCTGCTAATAACAGGGAATTTGCACAGTCACTGCAAATCCCATTTCCCCAACAGCACATATTCCTGCACCCTTTAAGAAAACAATTCTCTGTTAGTGCCACTGACATATAATCAAGAATGGCAAAGTGCACGGAACTGGTTTCTCTTCTCTTGTGGCTTCACTGTATTCAACATATGGGTGTGAAAGTGGACAGCTATGTAGGTGGATGGTGGAGCTCAGCTTTACTGGTTCGTGGAAGTCTGGAGGGAAGACTCCTAGTGACTGGCTGACCTGCTGGAATGTATACAGACTGGGATCTCCACATGTGTTGGCTTGACTGTTTATACATCCTAATTAATGCACCAAATGTGCAAAGTAACAGTCCTGACTCACATGTTGAAGACGCGTCTTGGCCCAAGATTTTTGCTGTTTTAGTAGTGGGGGTTAGGGACTGTTCGTGAGGTTCAATTGCAGTTTTAAATGGCAAGGGATCATAAATCATCTGGGCATGTCTTAAAAAAATCACCTACCTGCAACTGTCAAACCTCTAATGGCGGTGGTTACTATATAAATCATAGTAAGCGGCAATTTTCAATATTAGAGGAATGATTACACTAAGCGCTGCTTTAATGGTCACTGGTGCACTTAAGAACTTTGCGTAACTATTCCACCATCTTAAACCAAGCAGTTAAAAGTGTCTCTTGAATGATGTGACAGTCATTCACTCTGTCACACTGGATTTTTGTCACAGTTCTTAGGAATATCCAGGAGTTCCCACTGCAGCCCACAATTTGTTTGTTTTCTGTCTTACTTATTTTCCTTTTGGTTTCCTCCATGGTCCATTCAGAAGCAGATGCTCAATGAAGATAAGCTCAGGGGATTTAAAACCTTCTATGTGTGTGAATATGCAGGGTGACACATTCTGTATGAATGGTCTCTTCTACAACTAATATTTCCACTAGGTGACAGTGTCTGTAGCTATGGCACAAAAATTATTTAAGGAGTCTGGAACCAGAGTTCATGCTTATAAAAAAAACCAAAACAAAACAAACAAACAAAAAAAAACTCAATGGGTTGAGGAGGAAGCTAAAATTTAAGAAATCAATGCGAAAGACATTTTCACCCAAATCATAGCTGAGGCTTCCTGTCCTGTTGCATTCATTCAATTTTCCATCCAATGCAAATTTCAGCAGAGCAGCTCTTACAGGATTTTTTTATTTTGTCATCAATATTTTTAATTTATAAAGCACCTTCGGTTTAGAAATTACAAAGTGTGACACAAAACCACAAAATGATAAAAGTATTTAAAAATACAGCAATAAAAACGGATTAAAAACAAAAAAGCTCCCTTGTTTTGTACTCAGGGTCACCACAGCAAATCCAAGATGGATCTGCATGTTGAACTGGCACAAATTTTACGCCGGATGCCCTTCTGACGCAACTCCACATTACATGGAGAAATGTGGTAGGGTTGGGATTCGAACCGGGAACGTTCCACACTGAAACCAAGTGCATTAAACCTATCACGCAGGCCTTGAGGCTCATTTGTGCCATGTTTTTGCCCCAGAAACTGTGGTGTAAAGTGGATGGGAGTCCTTAAGATGTTTAACAGATGTTTTCATGTGGTCAGTAGCCAAGAGAAGCAGTTACCTCTGACTTCTTTGTGTCTATTACAATAATATTAATTAGGTCATTAGCTTCTGCTCACTAACACTAGTTTGCATTAGAAATAAATCATGCATAAATGACCTGAGCTGCTTGCACAGCTGCCACCGGGACCTGGACCCGAATATGTGCCTGAAAATGAATGAATGAATCAATGAACTGAATTTTGCTTGTTGTTACATGAAGCAATCGTAGCACATTTAAAATAAATAAATAAATAAACAAATGCGACTTATAACTAGCTGCAAATTTTTCTCCTCTTGATGACATTTTTTGGACAGATGTGATTAACACTCCGGTGAGACTTATAGTCCGGGAAAATACAGTAATCCAACGGCTTATTTGACTTTCACAAAGCAAACCAAACAACTACAGAAGATATAAGCACTTGAAGACATACACTATATCACAAGAACAAAAATACCAACGTGTTATTATCTCAATGTTCTCGCGCGATGAGGAGGTACACTGAATTTGGTTGTCATGTTGTAGTTGTTCAAAGGAGAGAGTGGGAATCAATTCTCACGCCAAGACTGTTACAACCACATTTCCCCACACCATCTCTGAAGTATACAATTTAACGTTCTCAGCGGGCTTAGACAATATAAGCTACAGCATCCTTCACCAAGCCATACAACACAGATGCTTTTTGTTATCCATTTAATAAAGTATGGACGAAGACGGGCCAAATATTCTGTGGAAACTGCAGGGGTCCGAGATGAAGGGCTTCGTTTGCAACTAACCTGCCAAGCTGGAAGAGATTCCTCCTTTTATTTCTCCCCACAGAACTACAAAAAAAAAAAAAAATTCTTGCCATTGTCCTCAAAGTGATACAGTAGAAATGCTTCAAAGACAAGTGAATGTTCTCTGCAGTCCCGGGGTGCCTTTGTACGTGACACCAAAATAAATAGTACAAAGCAAAATAAGACACTATTTATTGAATATGATTTAAGCTCTCTGCCTTACAAGTTTAAAGGCTTCTTTCACTGCTTATGTGGAAAATACCTTAAATGTGCACATCACGAAACATGGACATTGCACCGTTTAATAATTTATTCTATGATGCCATGGTGTGATTAGTTTGTCTTTGGAATGCTGAAAAATAAACAAGGCAAATACCGGTATACAAAACCAACAAACATACTGCTGAAACACCTTCAAATTTGTAATTATGTTGAATTTTAAAGATCTTCTACAAGGTTTGTGATTAATCTAATCCCATATCCCACACTCAAATTGTGAGGTGCACAGAGCAGAAAAAAGGAAAAAGCAGTGCACAAAAAAAACTCACTGACACTGAAAACAATTACAAAATAAAAATTGTTTAAAAAAAAAAACAGTGTGCAACCTATGAAATTTGGAAATTTGGCACATCATGAACATTCCCAATTCATTGCTGCACTACAAACTGCATTTAAAATTTTTTTACCACCTCGGTGGTACTGCTTAACTGCTATGTGACATAAACTGTTTGACGAAGGCTTTAAAACCCGTGTCACACCTTGACAATTTAGCCAGCGTATGTCACGTGTATTAAAAATGCTTGTGTACGTCTAATAAGTTATAGATAAGTCTTGTATAAGTCAAGTGCACGTTGAAGCATGCTGATACACATAATACAGCGAGCACGTCCAACAATTTTGGACATGCACAATATTTTCGACGTATGCCAGTGTATGACTGATACATCCCGCATATGTGGGCCATATGTTGTAGGTACGTTGCATGATTGTTGATACACATTTCTTGTAAGTTACTCAAGTCGAAATCTATCCATTGATGATGTTCACTGATTGGCTGAACAACTGAAACCTGGAGTCATGCGAACAGTTCAAACTGTTAGAAATATTAGAACCATTCACACACCGAGTAAAAAGTCTCATCTTACCTGTTCGTTAATCAGGTTGGTAAAACTGTTTAACAGCCCCACAGTGCCCATCACTTTTGGACAGGACCAACTGGATGTAGTGCTTCTGTACATAATAATACTGCTAAGCATATGAGTAGTAATAGTAATTATATTGAATTTTAAACATTTTCTATTCTTAATCTGGCTCTTCTCTCTTCCACAATGTTTTTGTGTTACAACTAGCAATGTATAAATCCCAATTCATGTTTATTACTATTACTACTATGTCACTGAAAAAGAATTAAAAAAAAAAAACTCTTACTTTAATGCACTGGGTAACAGACTATTATGAGGCCATGTCTGCATTTTGATTTTTTTACGGCTGGGTTCTGGTCCTAATCAAACACAAAACATCTGGATCACATCTCCTTTAGTTCTCCACAATACAATCAGAAGCATTGGAGCTGTGCGCCCCACAGGACAAAATATGGGTGAAACATGTCAAACAAGTCCACTGAGTTCATAGAAAGGCAGGGGGATGTCACTGAGTTCCCAAAATGGCCGTCATGTCGCATGTCAACCAGACCAGCCAACTTCTACACCCAATTTCACAAATACTTACAGGACCCCCTTTCAAAAACTGGCATTTGCCCAAGAGCTTTCTGAAAGTTTACAGTGGCTGCTTTGATCCAGTTTGCAGAAATGTCATAACGAGTGCAGATCCCTTTAGATACTGCTGAATATGATCCTCACACACTGCTCTGGTGTGGAGTCATCTTGTGAATTAAACGATTCCTGGAAAACCCTACTTGTGTTCCTTGAGGAATCATTTAAGACCTCGTAGTTGCTTAGGAACTAAGCACACTTTCCTGTGGAGGTACTTTTGGGCTTTTGTATGTTGAGTGAGTGTCTGGGTGGCTTGTGTGCTTTTTAAAATGGCTGTAAATGAGCATTTTAAGGCTCTTTTGAAAGCAGTGTGGGCTCATTATAGTAAATTATTAAAATTGGGAAGAGATGCAGGCCATCTGGCCATGTTACGTTAGACCATTAGTGTCCGGCCTCCAGGCCTACATACTTCACCGTTCACATTTAAGATTCTCTCACCTTTTAAATATTTGATGCTAAGCTGCTCAGGGCTCTTACATGGCAGGCATTAGGTGACTCCAAGCCTATCCCTGCCAGGGGGAGCGATTCCTTTCCCAGTGTTTCTATGCTCTCAAACACGAGCAGCTGCTTGTCTTCATGCAAAGGGTGAATGACATGTAAATAAAGCACAGACACTTCTGTGTCTGCACATGCAATGCTTTTGTAGATGGACAGCTGGATGAAAGGTGTGTAAAGCATAGAAAGGGAGACATTATTGGACTCTAGTGATTGAACAGCCATCTGTCTGTGTGGATGATTGTCAGGACGACAGCTGGAGAGACTCTTTACGAGTCTCCTGGGTGTGTATTTCCATTCCCACCGAGCAGCATATTTACAGTAGTTTTCAGCAGGAAAAAACAAACCCGTAGGGTCGGTGTAATCTGGCTGTTGGACAGTCCAGAATTGCCCTTAGATGTTTATGAATGAATAAATGATTCAACTAACCCGCACCCCCTCCAGCCCTGATTATGACCCGTACGTCCCCAGCAGGCTGCAGGAACACAACAAAATGATGTGTGGTGAGATGGAAAGCAACTAGCTGCTGCTCTGAATGTATACAAAAAGAGGTGATTAAAGTGTCTGAAAGAGGCAGCTGGTAGTGATAAGTGAGGTGGCATGGGAGCAGTATGGTTAAAGCTTAGTGGGATTACCAAGCAGTCAGTCCATCATAATGGCATGCACATAGCAACTTTTTATTGTCCTTTTGCCTGTAGGCCCTTGTTAAATGCTAATTGTTGTAATTCTCCTACTTATGTACATTATCCTTTGCTCTACTGATATCAAACTGCCTCTTTGCCTTGACAGTATATCTGTGAAATGATGCCAAGTCCCTTCTGCAGTAGTGCTGTGCTAGACTTGAGAGAAGTTTACAAGTCTGGATTTTGGGTGGGGGTAGGAGTTAATATTGTATTTTCCCCAAGTATAGGTCACACCTGTCAAAAAACATCTTGAAGAGGTAAAAAAAAAAAAAAAAAAAAATTGTCGGCTGCACCAGATATAAGCAGCACTTTAATTTGGGGTTTTTGTACATCGCTGTGTTGTATTTTTGTTATTGACATTTGTTCTTTTATTAATGGAGTTTATTTTGTTTGCCTTGATTCCTGGGAAAGCCCCATATATAAATAGGTGGTGGTGTCATTGAATGGATTATTTTTCAAAATATAATTTACACTGGAGTATAAGTCACAGAGCCTCCCAAACTAGTCAAAAAGAAATAAAAGTACTGACTTACAGTGCCCTCCAAAAGTATTGGGCTGCTTGACATTTCACACATTTTAATTTGTTTATGCCATTTCAAATACAAAAAGTAAATAAGGCTTCTCAATATAAAAATTTCTAAAATGATCTTCCTTAAACTCAAACTCAAAACAGATCTCTACAACTTAATATAAATTCATTAAAAATATAAAAGCCAAGATGATGGGTTGCATAAGTAATGGGCCCCTTTGGTATAATACCTATAAATAATCAGTTTTATTGTCAATTTTCTTCAGTTTTCTTCCCTTTAGCCTTCTTTGGCTGCTGGGTTCTCAACACTGAGGTACTTGTACACTGGATGATGCTCACAGAAACGCGACACACGGCTAAAGCGCTATAACTGAAGCTCCCTTAAAGTGTAACTGTCACAGCTCAAGTCTACAACCCCTGGCAAAAATGATGGCATCACCGGCCTCGGAGGATGTTCATTCAGTTGTTTAATTTTGTAGAAAAAAAGCAGATCACAGACATGACACAAAACTAAAGTCATTTCAAATGACAACTTTCTGGCTTTAAGAAACACTATAAGAAATCAGGAAAAAATCACTCAATTCTGAGGAAAAAATTATGGAATCATGAAAAACAAAAGAACGCTCCAACACATCACTAGTATTTTGTTGCACCACCTCTGGCTTTTCTAACAGCTTGCAGTCTCTGAGGCATGGACTTAATGAGTGACAAACAGTACTCTTCATCAATCTGGCTCCAACTTTCTCTGATTGCTGTTGCCAGATCAGCTTTGCAGGTTGGAGCCTCGTCATGGACCATTTTCTTCAACTTCCACCAAAGATTTTCAATTGGATTAAGATCCGGACTATTTGCAGGCCATGACATTGACCCTATGTGTCTTTTTACAAGGAATGTTTTCACAGTTTTTGCTCTATGGCAAGATGCATTATCATCTTGAAAAATGATTTCATCATCCCCAAACATCCTTTCTATTGATGGGATAAGAAAAGTGTCCAAAATATCAATGTAAACTTGTGCATTTATTGATGATGTAATGACAGCCATCTTCCCAGTGCCTTTACCTGACATGCAGCCCCATATCATCAATGACTATGGAAATTTACATGTTCTCTTCAGGCAGTCATCTTTATAAATCTCATTGGAACGGCACCAAACAAAAGTTCCAGCATCATCACCTTGCCCAATGCAGATTCGAGATTCATCACTGAATATGACTTTCATCCAGTCATCCACAGTCCACGATTGCTTTTCCTTAGCCCATTGTAACCTTGTTTTTTTCTGTTTAGGTGTTAATGATGGCTTCGTTTAGCTTTTCTGTATGTAAATCCCATTTCCTTTAGGCGGTTTCTTACAGTTCGGTCACAGACGTTGACTCCAGTTTCCTCCCATTCGTTCCTCATTTGTTTTGTTGTACATTTTTGATTTTTGAGACATATTGCTTTAAATTTTCTGTCTTGATGCTTTGATGTCTTCCTTGGTCTACCAGTATGTTTGCCTTTAACAACCTTCCCATGTTTGTATTTGGTTCAGAGTTTAGACACAGCTGACTGTGAACAACCAACATCTTTTGCAACATTGCGTGATGATTTACCCTCTTTTAAGAGTTTGATAATCCTCTCCTTTGTTTCAATTGACATCTCTCATGTTGGAGCCATGATTCATGTCAGTCCACTTGGTGCAACAGCTCTCCAAGGTGTGATCACTCCTTTTTAGATGCAGACTAACGAGCAGATCTGATTTGATGCAGGTGTTAGTTTTGGGGATGAAAATTTACAGGGTGATTCCATAATTTTTTCCTCAGAATTGAGTGGGTCCATATTTTTTTCCTCTGCTTGGTCTAAAAAAGTAACCGTTACTGACTGCCACAATATTTTTTCTTGATTTTTTATAGTGTTTCTTAAAGCCAGAAAGTTGCCATTTGAAATGACTTTAGTTTTGTGTCATGTCTGTGATCTGCTTTTTTTCTACAAAATTAAACAACTGAATGAACATCCTCCGAGGCCGGTGATTCCATCATTTTTGCCAGGGGTTGTATATAGTGAAGTTTTCTTGAGTAAGACATGGAACCCAAAATAGGTCCCTGTCTGTGTGAGTGGGTGACTGTGAGGCAACACACTACTGTACGTTGAGCACGTTAATTGGAGCAGAACTTTAAAAAAACAAAACATGCAATCCATTTAAAATCAACCTTTGACTGAACCAGTGAGTTTCTCTGTGCAAAATTTTGTCAAACTTCATTGACCACTGTCTGTGGTGTCCTGCCGTCAGACACATGGACAGACATTAGAGCCGATTGCCAAACCTTTTTCCACCTGTGTTAGTTATTAGTTGCATTCATGATGTCTAACTCCACATGTGGAAGCTCTTAATGATGCTGTTCTGACTTCCAGCTCAGACTTGAGGCAAAGACAGAACAACTTAAAACTTAAATATGTTTTTCCTATTCCACATGAAATCTATTTTGTTTACATGTTTATTTGATACCAAGAATTTTGCATGGTTGAGAAACAAAAGATGTTTTATTTTCCCACAGTAAAACCAGTCAAAGTGCCTGCTGATCTGAACTGCTGCCCTCTAATACATTTAAATAAATACATACATAAATACACTACAGTAATTAGGAGTTATAATGTTAGCAGTTTGTTAGCTCCTATTTTTGTTGATAACAGCATATATAGCTGTATTTGGGATAACTTTATTTATACATGTTCTTGGAACATAATAGATTTTCAGTTGCACAGTAGAGAAATGGATAAATGGTATACAAATAAGCAGAGTTGAATGGTTTGTTCCAGCTTTTACCAAATTAAATATTCGTTCCATTGAAAGAATAAAGAAACATTCATTATTTGTTTTATATAACAGCTAAAATAGATCCTTGTCATTTAATATTTTATTAATTTATAAACAACAGAAAAGGGACTTCAATTTTGGTGTTCCACTGCTGCTAAAGTACAAATTGTAACATGTAGTCCAGTGATGCTGTGCACTGACTTGAGACTTCCATAAAAAAAACAATAAAAAAAACAAAAACAAAAAAGAACTGTTTAGTTCCTCAGTCCAGGCAAAAATCATGTCAGCATTTCATGTGAACAGCTCTTCATGCATCCAGATGGCTTACAGCGGAGTGGATTTTGTGTGTGTATGTTACAAGAATTAGTAGTCAGTTAGCTCAATCAAATCAACATGTCGTTGTCCCGTGCGCAGTCAGGCAGGCAGGCACGCACGCGCGCACACACACACACACACACACACACACGCGCGCAACCGGGTCGGTCAGCTGTGTACGTACTCAGTGCAGCAAAAAAAAAAAAAAAAAAAAAATCACGTCAGAAATTAGTCCAGCTTTTCATTATTTCTTTCTGCTAACAGCCTCCAGACAGCACAGTGGATTTGTTTTGTGTGTGTGTGTGTGTTACAAGAATTAACAGTGTCAGTTAGCTCAATCAAATTATGTCTCAGGAGAGTCGTTGTCCCACGTGCGCTTGCACACACACACATAGACAGGGCCGAGCCAGGTAAAAACTGCCATTTTTTCCTGTTAAGTTTTTCTCAACAGATTCCAGTACTTCAGACCATACTAATCAAAAGATTTTGTGCCATCTTGAAATTTGTCCAGAATCAAAGATGGCCACTAAGATACATAAAGTTGGTCCTAAGTGGTAGGAACTTGTCTAAAGATCTGATTTTTTTTTTTTTTTTTTTTTTGGGCATGATTTGGTGAGTTATGACGAAGGAAATAATTAGTGGCTTAAAAATCATAACCAAGTGTTTCCATCGTGCAAATCTAAGATGGCCGCCGGGCGTGGTCCCCTAAACTTTAAAGTGTTATATCTCCTATTCTAGAAGGACTACTGTGACACTTCTGGTGTCTATCCATAAGTTTTTTTTTTATGGTCAAGGAATCCATTTCCGCCAGTATTTTGCAAATCGGATCATACAGTCTATCAGAAAATTCAATATGGCTTCCAAAGCCATTGCTTTACTATAGTAAATGGTCTAGGACTTGCTCTAAAGCTGATGTAGCAATAATTTGTGATCAAGGGGCATAGTTTGGTGAATTCATATTTTCAATTCAATTTAAGGGTTCTCGTCCCGTTTCTAAGTATTAGATTGGTGGCAAAGCTTATCTCTGATTTGCAAAATCGACACTCCTGGTACGTTAGTTTTTAGTAAACTAAATTAACTGAAATATCATTTACGAATCTATTATCCAGTTCACAAAATTTTATGGCTAATTTACTGGTATATAATAACCTGTAAAAACTAAAGTTTTTTTTATAAACAAAATGTATTTTGAACATGCATTTCATGATTTTTGTCCAAGGTGACCAATTTGCAATAGTAACATTTTATAATTGTGTGTCTAACTCCCAGTACAGTTT
This sequence comes from Thalassophryne amazonica, assembly GCF_902500255.1. Taxonomy (NCBI): domain Eukaryota; kingdom Metazoa; phylum Chordata; class Actinopteri; order Batrachoidiformes; family Batrachoididae; genus Thalassophryne; species Thalassophryne amazonica. The sequence goes on along the minus strand of NC_047111.1, from coordinate 117,807,786 downwards.
CAGTCCATCTTTAGCCACCTTAGAAAAATGATCATTCGTTTTAATGCAACTGTTGCAAAGAATGCACAGTTCTCCCTCACTGTCTCCCTGGCTCAAGAACGGTTTTGCTACCATTGCAGTAGCTTCCACAAAAGTCTATTTCTTGTCCACGCCAACATTCTCTGATAAAATCACAGCATCACACAATCTGCAAAGAAATCTTAGTCATTTATCCCATCAAAATAATGGCGAGAGCAGCCCCATGATCAATCAAAGACACACAATTATAAAATGTTACTATTGCAAATCGGCCACCTCGGACACAAAAAAAAAAAACAAAAATCATGAAATGCATGGTCAAAATACATTTTGTTTATAAAAAACTTTAGTTTTTACAGGTTATTATATACCAGTAAATTAGCCATAAAATTTTGTGAACTGGATAATAGATTTGTAAATGATATTTCAATGATTTTAGTTAGTACTAAAAACTAACGTACCAGGAGTGTCGATTGTGCAAATCAGAGATAAGCTTTGCCGCCAATCTAATACTCAGAAATGGGACGAGAACCCTTAAATTGAATTGAAAATATGAATTCACCAAACTATGCCCCTTGATCACAAATTATTGCTACATCAGCTTTAGAGCAAGTCCTAGACCATTTACTATAGTAAAGCAACGGCTTTGGCAGCCATATTGAATTTTCTGATAGACTGTATGATCCGATTTGCAAAATACTGGTGGAAATGGATTCCTTGACCATAAAAACCTATGGATAGACACCAGAAGTGTGGCCGTAGTCCTTCTAGAATAGGAGATATGACACTGTGAAGTTTAGGGGACAGCACCCGGCAGCCATCTTGGATTTGCACGATGGAAACGCCTGGTTATGATTGCTAAGCTAGTAATTGTTATTTCCTTTGTCATAACTCACCAAATCATGCCAAAAAAAAAACACCAACAACAACAAAAAAAACCCAGATCTTTAGACAAGTTCCTATCACTTAGGCCCAACTTTATGTATCTTGGTGGCCATCTGGATTTTTGGCAGCCATCTTGGATTCTGGACAAATTTTAAGATGGCACAAAATCTTATTTTGATTAGCATGGTTTGAAGTACAGGAATCCATTGAGAAAACCTTGACAGGAAAAAAAATGGCAGTTTTTACCTGCCTCAGCCCTGTCTAACACACACACACACACACACACACACACACACACACACACACACACACACACACACACACACACACACACACACGCAACCTGGTCGGCATTTGTGCATGCATGTACTACCAAAAAAAGGCCGCGTACAACCTCAGTGCAGCGAAAAAAAAAAAAAAAAAAAAAAAAAAAATCACATCAGAAATTAGTCCAGCTTGTCATTTCAACGTCCTGCCAAGATCCTCCAGACAGCACCGTGGAATTGTTTTGTGTTGTGTGCATGCATGCGCACCCACACATACACACGTACATGCACGTGCACGCACGCATGATCACGTGTGTGTGCGTGCATGCACGCACACATGTGTATGTAGAGTGCAATGGTACCAAACGTATGGAACCAAATTTGTACTCTAACTGGAACCAAGCTACACTCTAAATGCAATGAAACACAAATGGGATGAATTAATCCATGACATGTGACATACAAAGCACCAATCAAATGACAAGGATCCACTCAGCCATTATATAATAAGAACTATTAATGTTTAATTATGAATTCACTAGGAGTGGAAGAATTAATAGATATGAACTGAAAATCGATTTTAAAGGCATAGATTCAGCTACATAGATTCAATGACTTCCGCATCTTCAAACTCTCAAACCTCTGGGTTTCTGTATAAAAGTAACATGTTTCTCATACAGTGGGGAAAAAAGTATTTGATACAGTCGATTTTCCAAGTTTTCCCACCTACAAAAACAAGGAGATGTCTGTAGTTTTTATTGTAGGTTGACTTCAACTGTTACAAAAAAAGCAGAAAATCACATTGTATGATTTTTAAAAGATTAATTTGCATTTTATTGAATGAAATAAGTAACTGATCACCTAACAACCAGCAAGAATTCTGTCTCACACAGACCTGTTAATTTTTCTTTAAGAAGCCCTCTTATTCTGCACTCTTTACCTGTATTAATTGCACATGTTTGAACTTGTTACCTGTATAAAAGACACGTGTTCACACAATCAATCACACTCCAACCTGTCCACCATAGCAAAGACCAAAGAGCTGTCTAAGGACACCAGGGACAAAACTGTAGACCTGCACAAGGCTGGGATGGACTACAGGACAACAGGCAAGCAGCTTGGTAGAAGACAACAACTGTTATGATTATTTATTAGAAAGTGGTAGAAACACAAGATGACTGTCAATCTCCCTCGGTCTGGGATTCCATGCAAGATCTCACTTTGTGGGGTAAGGATGATTCTGAGAAAGCTCAGAACTACACAGGAGGACCTGGTCAATGACCTGAAGAGAGCTGGGACCACAGTCACAAAGATTACATTAGTAACACATGATGCTGTCATGGTTTAAAATCCTGCAGGGCAGCAAGGTCCCCCTGCTCAAGCCAGCACATGTCCAGGCCCGTTTGAAGTTCACCAGTGACCATCTGGATGATCCAGAGGAGGCATGGGAGAAGGTCATGTGGTCAGATGAGACCAGAATAGAGCTTTTTGGAATCAACTCCACTTACCATGTTTAGAGGATGAGAACAACCCCAAGAAAACCATCCCAACCGTGAAGCATGGGGGTGGAAACATCATACTCTGGGGGTGCTCTTCTGCAAAGGGGACAGGACGACTGCACTGTATTGAAGGGAGGATGGATGGGGTCATGTATTGAGAGATTTTGGCAAACAACCTCCTTCCCTCAGTAAGAGCATTGAAGATGGGTCATGGCTGGGTCTTCAGCATGACAATGAACCCAAACACACAGCCAGGGCAACTAAGGAGGGGCTCCGTAAGAAGCATTTCAAGGTCCTGGAGTGGTCTGGCTAGTCTCCAGACCTGAACTCAATAGAAAATCTTTGGAGGGAGCTGAAACTCCAAACCTGAAAGATCTAGAGAAGATCTGTATGGAGGAGTGGACCAAAATCCCTGCTGCAGTGTGTGAAAACCTGGTGAAAAACTACAGGAAACGTTTGACCTCTGTAATTGCAAACAAAGGCTACTGTACTAAATATTAACATTGATTTTCACAGGTGTTCAAATATTTATTTGTAGCAGTAACAAACAAATAAATTATATATATATAAAAATAAAAAAAAAATCATACATTGTGATTTCTGGATTTTTTTTAGATTATGTCTCTCACAGTGGACATGCACCTAAGATGAAAATTTCAGACCCCTCCATGATTTCTAAGTGGGAGAACTTGTAAAACCGCAGGGTGTTCAAATACTTATTTTCCTCACTGTAAGCCTAATTGGTGCTGGGGATTCCCTGCAGATCGTTTAGCGCCTCCTGACTGTAGCCATTACATACATAGAATGGCTTTGTCCATTTTATACATATATCGGACTTTGATTATAACGGACAAAATTTTCTTGTCCACCTGAATCCATTATATGCACGTTTTACTGTATTTGTTTTGGAATTCCCCAAAAATGAATATGTTCTCTTTATTAAAATGAGCTGTAATTTTACAAGATGAAAAAAAAAAAAAAATCACAACACCTCTAAATAGTAATTTCATTGCATCAGCTCAAGCTGCAAATACAGTGACTGAACAATCCATGATAAAGGGGAACATTTAAATACTGCAAATGCAGAAAGAAGTTGTGGCATGAAGAAGTGAAAATGAGAACATTTATTTGTTGTTGCGGTTTAAATGGTAAATGGATGGACGCGCTTTTCCATCTGCATCAGACGCTCAAAGCGCTTTACAATTATGCCTCACATTCACCCCAATGTCAGGGTGCTGCCATACAAGGCGTTCACTGCACACCGGGAGCAATAGGGGAATAAAGACCTTGCTCAAGGGCCCTCAGTGATTTTCCAGTCAGGCGGAGATTTGAACCGAGGATCTTCTGGTCTCAACACCTTAACCACTAGACCATCACTTCCCCAGTTTAATTTACTTTTTAAGTTGTTATCACAAGAGTGCTCTGAGAGCACAATATGCCCCGCTGGCTAATGCTGCTTTGGTACACGTGCTTGGTGCATTCTGATAACATTTGTTCTGTCAACACAAATCAGCACTTCTATCAAAGACTGTAAAATTAACTAATGTTAGTGAAGAATTTCTTTCATAAATCAACAGAAACATTTCTTGCTGATGACTCACAGGATAGAATAATAAACAGATTACTTTTCAAAGTTAACCTGTTGATTCAGACTGCACCAAAAAATATCAATGAAAAGGAATTTTCGATGATGCGCCTCAAGTTGAACAATATGATAATATGTATATTACTAACCTATAACACGATCTTGTACCAAATTTCACAAAATTCCTCCTAAAAGTGTGAGAGGAGTTGATTTCAGAACGGTTATACCCTTTTAGGAAGGGATGGATGGAGGGACACAGACAGACAGGCGGAAATCTCTACGACATAATCCCATTTCAGGTCTTCGGCCAGCGGGGGATTAAAAAAAGTAGCAGAGTGTACGTACAGTATCCGGTGGAGATGAGCAACCTCTGAACTGCTCATCTAAAGATATGCGAGTTTGCAGCATCAACGATTAGGAATGTGTCAACTTTGTAATGATTTATCGTAATGACGTAAGAGTTTCTCTGTAATAGTGCTGGCAAGGCCAAACTGAACATTTCACCCTCAGATCTGTACCCAATCCAGAGGCCAAGTCCCAGCAATGAAGAACTTGATTAAAGGGCAAAGTACATAATCACAAGTTCCTGTGCAGTTTCTACTGCAGTGTGCACATTTTGTGTTGTTAGCGTCATGTTTCAGACATCCTAAACATGAGCGTTGACTGCCAAAAATCAAACACATTCACAAAGAAAACAACCAGGAAAACAAACAGAAAATATATTTTCATCAAGATTGTTATTGCAGCATCTTCTATTTAAAATGCTGCCGTTTAGCAGAAACTCAACATTTTCACATCATATCAATATGACAAGATGTGGCAAAAACCCACATGGGCAAGTCCACAGCAACATGTCTCATGGTTGACATCATGTTTCGTGACAGAACAGAATCACGTTTCCCCATCGAAACTCAAAATTAGAAAGAGCGTGTTTGGCACTGCACCTAATTATTACTTGAATACAGGGATGGGAAGCTGCGTGTCATAATGAACCAACAGAGTGCACGTATGTTCACGCCAGCAGGTGATTTCACTGATGAGCTCCACTTTGACTTGAAGGGAGGGGCTACACAAGGCATTCGATGAAGATTGGATGGTAAAATGTGAAGCACAACTCAGTCAGCTGTTTATTTTAGTCTTATATTATCATTATTGTTATTATTATTATTTAATTTAGGACCAGATCCCAGGATTAGACGCAGGTGAGGTCAAATCTGAGAGAATGCCCTGGTGCCACATGCCACCAACTTCTACTATACTGCAGAACCACCTTGGGTACTGGACAGCAACCACTCAGAACTTTTGAAATTAAGACTCCCTGAGTAACTATTTACTACACATAAAGTTACTCCAGTTGGGACCCAAAGAGCCTTATGCCGCGTTCACACCGGGCGAGATCAGACACTACAAATTCGCGGGGGTCGCGTAGCGACAGACGCGCCTCCTTCGCCCGGTGTGTCGCTCGGCTTGGGTGGACGTTCTCTGCAAAAATTCGCCCTGGTGCATCATCAAATAGGAGGAGCTTCCATTCCGCTCGGCGTCAGGTCATCATGACGGACCTTGATCACATGGAGCGAGTTGTTGTGAAAAGCTCCCAGTACAGAGAGTATCATTATTTGCTGCAGGAGCTGTGTCTGGATGACGGCCGCTTTCAGCGGTCCTTCGGCCTCTGCGGGACCCAGTTTGAGGACCAAATGTCCTGTTCACGCGTGCACATGTAAACAATAAAAAAAAAAAAAAGAAACTCCGCTCCCCCTGCTGTGGTGCTGCTGCTCGCTCCAAAAACTCTCTCATAATTGTGAAATAAAGGACAAAGGAGACATAAGTCCTGCTCACAGGCTGCTACCAGAGACAGGACATGTTCACATCTTCAGTCAAACTCCAGACATCTCCACGTCACTACATATTCAGTCCCTGATTGGTCATCGCGGCGCGAAGAGACAAAAAAGTTCAGATTTTTCAACTTGGGGAGGAGGGCAACACGACGTGACGCAACGCAATATCGCGCTACAAACGCGCAAAACGCTCAAAATCGCTTCACTTGCGTCACTTCACTCGCGTCCATCGCATCGCGCTGCGCAGTTTGGTGCCAAAACACATCATTACATAGGAATTACATGGCAACCTGTGGATGCAGTCGCTCGTGTCGTGCCCAGTGTGAACGCATCATTAGACTTCAAATTAAATTAGGAAGGGAAGCACCCAGACCCCTCCAACTTTTACCTTTCTTCTCCTGCAAAGATATCAGCATCCACAAACACCTCTGTCCTGTAACCTCACGACAGCCAAGGCTCTGCTCAGGCATCTCTCAATTTGAAAGGCTGAGGACCCAGAGTCATAATATAATTGCCAAGACAAATAAATATCTCTAGTACTTTGACACTTTCACCACTTACAAATATACAGTAGTGTTCAGAATAATAGTAGTGCTATGTGACAAAAAAGATTCATCCAGGTTTCGAGTATATTTCTTATTGTTACATGGGAAACAAGGTACCAGTAGATTCAGTAGATTCTCACAAATCCAACAAGACCAAGCATTCATGATATGCACACTCTTATGTTATGTTGTTGGTTTGGAACCAAGATTTTGCTGGTTTACTAGTGTGCTTGGGGTCATTGTCTTGTTGAAACACCCGTTTCAAGGGCATGTCCTCTTCAGCATAAGGCAACATGACCTCTTCAAGTATTTTGACATATCCAAACTGATCCATGATACCTGGTATGCGATATATAGGCCCAACACCATAGTAGGAGAAACATGCCCATATCATGATGCTTGCACCACCATGCTTCACTGTCTTCACTGTGAACTGTGGCTTGAATTCAGAGTTTGGGGGTCATCTCACAAACTGTCTGCGGCCCTTGGACCCAAAAAGAACAATTTTACTCTCATCAGTCCACAAAATATTCCTCCATTTCTCTTTAGGCCAGTTGATGTGTTCTTTGGCAAATTGTAACCTCTTCTGCACATGTCTTTTATTTAACAGAGGGACTTTGCGGGGGATTCTTGCAAATAAATTAGCTTCACACAGGCGTCTTCTAACTGTCACAGCACTTACAGGTAACTCCAGACTGTCTTTGATCATCCTGGAGCTGATCAGTGGGTGAGCCTTTGCCATTCTGGTTATTCTTCTATCCATTTTGATGGTTGTTTTCCGTTTTCTTCCACGTGTCTCTTTTTTTTTTTTTTGTCCATTTTAAAGCATTGGAGATCATTGAAGATGAACAGCGTATCATTTTTTGCACCTGCGTATAAGTTTTCCCCTCTCCAATCAACTTTTTAATCAAACTACGCTGTTCTTCTGAACAATGTCTTGAACGTCCCATTTTCCTCAGGCTTTCAAAGAGACAAGCATGTTCAACAGGTGCTGGCTTCATCCTTAAATAGGGGACACCTGATTCACACCTGTTTGTTCCACAAAATTGACAAACTCACTGACTGAATGTCACACTACTATTATTGTGAACACCCCCTTTTCTACTTTTTTTTTTACTAATAGTCCAATTTCATAGCCTTAAGAGTGTGCATATCATGAATACTTGGTCTTGCTGGATTTGTGAGAATCTACTGAATCTACTGGTACCTTGTTTCCCATGTAACAATAAGAAATATACTCAAAACCTGGATTAATCTTTTTAGTCACATAGCACTACTATTATTCTGAACACTACTGTACTTTAGGTGGCCGGGTCCAGGATGGATCCTGGATCTTGGTCTTGATCTAAGACAATCGCAAATGCGACAGCCCTGATTTTAGCTACATCATGATGAATTGATTAATGCATAAATGGGTGCAGTGTGTGTGGCTCAGCGTGTGATGAGAGAAGCCTGAACACCCCCCTCTCTTTAAGTCTGACCATCTAAGCTAGCAGGCTAACTGTTTGGGTGTTTATTAAATCATATTTTTGGGGACTGCGCTGTGGTTTTCCAAATTACTTACTTTGGTGTGGACACTAAATCTTAGGTAGTGCTGTTAACCCCCAAAACGTGAATCAGCCACAAATCATGATTATCCGCAAACCGTCCATCCATCCATCCATTTTCTTCTGCTTTATCCGGAGTCGGGTCGCGGGTGCAGCAGCTCAAGCAGAGCCGCCCAGACCTCCCGATCCACACACACCTCCTCCAGCTCCTCCGGGGGAACCCCAAGGCGTTCCCAAGCCAGCCGAGAGATGTAGTCCCTCCAGCGTGTCCTGGGTCTTCCCCGGGGCCTCCTCCCAGTGAGACGTGCCCGGAACACCTCTCCAGCGAGGCATCCAGGGGCATCCGGAAAAGATGCCCGAGCCACCTCAACTGACTCCTTTTGACGTGGAGGAGCAGCGGCTCGACTCCGAGCTCCTCCCAAGTGACCGAGCTCCTCACCCTATCTCTAAGGGAGCACCCAGCCACCCTGCGGAGGAAACTCATCTCGGCCGCTTGTACTCGCGATCTCGTTCTTTCGGTCATGAGCCAAATCTCATGACAATAGGTGAGGATCGGAACGTAGATCGATCGGTAAATCGTGAGCTTTGCCCCCCTACTCAGCTCTCTCTTCACCACGACGGTCCGATACAGCGACCGCATCACTGCAGATGCTGCACAGATCCGTCTATCGATCTCACGCTCCATCCGTCCCTCACTCGTGAACAAGACCCCGAAATACTTAAACTCCTCCACTTGAGGCAAGGACACTCCACCGACCTGAAGAGGGCAAAGCACCTTTTTCCGGTCGAGAGCCATGGCCTCGGATTTGGAGGTGCTGATTTTCATCCCGGACGCTTCACACTCGGCTGCAAACCGCCCCAGTGCACGCTGAAGGTCCTGATTTGACGAAGCCAACAGAACCACATCGTCCGCAAACAGCAGAGACGAGATTCTGTGGTTCCCAAACCAGACCCCCTCTACGCCCTGGCTGCACCTAGAAATTCTGTCCATAAAAATAAACCGGTGACAAAGGGCAGCCCTGGCGGAGGCCAACGTGCACTGGAAACAGGTTTGACTTACTACCGGCAATGCGAACCAAGCTCCTGCTGCGGTCGTACAGGGACCGGATAGCCCTTAGCAAAGGACCCCTGACCCCGTACTCCCGGAGCACTCCCCGCAGGGTGCGCCGAGGGTCACGGTCAAATGCCTTCTCCAGATCCACAAAACACATGTGGACTGGTTGGGCAAACTCCCATAAACCCTCGAGCACCCGATGGAGCGTGTAGAGCTGGTCCAGCGTGCCGCGACCAGGACGAAAACCACACTGCTCCTCCTGAATCCGAGGTTCGACCATCGGTCGAATTCTCCTCTCCAGTACTCTGGAATAGACCTTACCGGGGAGGCTGAGGAGTGTGATCCCCCTACAGTTGGAACACACCCTCCGGTCCCCCTTCTTAAACAGAGGGACCACCACCCCGGTCTGCCAATCCAGAGGCACTGACCCCGATTGCCACGCGATGTTGCAGAGGCGTGTCAGCCAAGACAGCCCCACAACATCCAGAGACTTAAGGTACTCAGGACGGATTTCATCCACCCCAGGAGCCTTGCCACCTCGGTGATTTCGGCCTGGGTAATGGATGAGTCCACCTCCGAGTCCCCAGTCTCTGCTTCCTCTTCAGAAGACGTGACGATGGGATTGAGGAGATCCTCGAAGTACTCCTTCCACCGCCCGACAACATCCCCAGTCAGGGTCAACAGCTCCCCACCCGCACCGTAAACAGTGCCGGTGGAGAGCTGCTTCCGCCCCCTGAGGCGTTGGACGGTTTGCCAGAATCTCTCCGAGGCCGACCGACAGTCCTCCTCCATAGCCTCCCTGAACTCCTCCCAGACCCGAGTTTTTGCCTCTGTGAGCGCATGGGCTGCGGCACGCTTGGCCTGCTGGTACCTGTCAGCTGCCTCCGGGGTCCCACCTACCAAAAAAGATAAGTAGGACTCCTTCTTCAGCTTGATGGCATCCCTTACTTCCGGTGTCCATCACCGGGTTCGGGGATTGCCGCCGCGACAGGCACCAGAGACCTTGCGACCACAGCTACGAGCAGCCGCATCGACAATGGAGGTGGAGAACATGGTCCACTCGGACTCCATGTCTCCAACCTCCCCCGGGATCTGGGAGAAGCTCTCCCGGAGGTGGGAGTTGAAGACCTCCCTGACAGAGGGTTCTGCCAGTCGTTCCCAGCAGACCCTCATGATACGTTTGGGCCTGCCAGGTCTTAGGGGCTTCCTACCCTCCCAGCGGATCCAAGTCACCACCAGGTGGTGATCAGTCGACAGCTCTGCCCCTCTCTTCACTCGAGTGTCCGAGACACGTGGCTGAAGGTCAGATGATACGACTACAAAGTCGATCATCGACCTCCGGCTCAGGGTGTCCTGGTGCCACGTGCACTTATGGACACCCTTGTGCTCGAACATGGTGTTCGTGATGGACAAACTGTGACTAGCACAGAAGTCCAACAACTGAACACCACTCGGGTTCAGATCGGGGAGGCCGTGCTTCCCGATCACCCCCCTCCAGGTCTCACTGTCGCCGCCCACGTGGGCGTTGAAATCCCCCAGGAGAACAATGGAGTCCCCAGTCGGGGCGCTATCTAGTACCCCTCCCAGGGACTCCAGGAAGGTCGGGTACTCTGCACTGCTGCTCGGCCCGTAGGCCGAGACAACGGTGAGAGACCTGTCCCCGACCCGAAGGCGTAGGGACGCGACCCTCTCGTTCACCGGCGTGAACTCCAACACTTGGCGACTGAGCTGGGGAGCAATAAGCAATGCGACCCCAGCTCTCTGCCTCTCCCCGTGGGCGACGCCAGAAAAATGAAGCTTCCAGCCCATCTCCAGGAGTTGGGTACCAGAGCCCAAGCTGTGCGTGGAGGTGAGCCCGACTATCTCTAGTCGGTGTCTCTCAACCTCCCGCACAAGCTCAGGCTCCTTCCCCCCCAGCGAGGTGACATTCCACGTCCCAACAGCCAGGGGCTGTGAGCATGGACCGGGCCGCCGGGCCACCCGCCCTCGGCCACCACCCAAACCTCTCTGCACTCGACCCCCATGGCCCCCTCTGCAGGTGGTGAACCCACAGGAGGGCTATCCGCAAACCGTTATTTTTTTTTTCACTAATCACATTTTGCAAATATCTGCAAACCCTTATTTGCAAAATGTGATTACTGAAAAAATCTCACAAAACGTGAATATCATTCTATATGTGTGTGTGTGTGTGTCCCCTTTGCATGTGGCTCTCTGATACATTCAGTTTAAGTAGTTTATGGATTTCAGTTCATGCATCAATTACTGCAGGAAATCTTGATCGCAAACCCCATCACCGCAAAACATTCATTTTTCTGGCAGGGATGGGGGCAAGTCACTACAGCTGGTGAGGTGAGCCGTAAGCAGCTCTCGCTTCTGGTGGGACGCGACTGGTCCCGCTGGGCGTGTCACGCTCCAAGGACAGTGACTCAAACTCAGGAAGGCTAGAAACCTCACCTGGAGACTCCGGTAAAGACACCTGCCAAACAAAACGGTTCTGCCAACGGTAGAAGCGTAAACCAAGCCAAACTTAACCTGGTTGATACTGCACTATACTGTACAGCACCAATCCAGACCACTCGGTGGAAACGGGACTGTCAGCATACACTGGCTAAATCGTCAAGGTGTGACAGCTGCATAATTTATCAGACGTACACTCGTGTATGCCAGCGTTTTTAATTGTCAGCATACACAGGCTAAATTGTCAAATTGTGACAGGGCCCTAAGAAGTTAGGTAAGAAAAGAAAAAAAAAATCACCCCCCATTAAGTTGTCATAGAGAGAGAAAAAAAAAAACTACAGTATTCGAGTGTCTGAGAACCCTGGGTGTTCCATGCCAAATTCTGCTTGAAGTGGGGGCAGGCCTTTGTACAAACTCGTCAAAATATTATATTTGTTGGACCATGAATTTCATTAAAATATGATTTCCTCACAAAAAAAAAGAAAGAAAGAAAAAGGATACATTCTGTGTGTTGGGATTTTTTCCCCCTATCCTTTTGTCATTCATTAAATGTGTTTTGTCAGCTGATGTCTGGCACAGGGAAAAAAAAGATGACATGACATGCAAGGTCGGTTTTTAATATGAACCACACGGACACTAATTTACTTCACTGAAGCATTTTGCACAGCGTTTATATTAAAACAGAAAACTCTGGCTTTAATGAAGGCTTCAAAAAGTTCCTGCCTTTTTAAATCCAGACGACTCCACAGTTAATCAGTTTGTTGCTGTCTGTACAAAGCTAGCCACATTTTCACACAACACTTCTATTTCTTGCATGAGTCTTACACAGTAAGAGCATAAGCCAAAGGGATGATGAGATAAACATTGCAAAAACTGTGTTTTTTGCTTTTTACAATAAGCTGGGGGTCAATAAATTTATTTTAGCTGGACATTTAATAAACTTTAATTTAAAAAATTATTTAATTCTGAGTGGGAGTTTAACCAACTTTTTTTTAAAAAAAAGGGATGGGCAGATGCTCAACCCTGGGCCCTCACACGCACGAATACGGTATCTGTAGAAACCAAACCAAACCGCTTTTTGTTTATTTCTGCTCTAAAGTTGGACATCTTAACATGGACTCCTATGGGAATGTGCTCCTTTTTGGGGCCAGCCTCCAGTGGCCATTCAAGGAATTGCAACTATTTCTTCTTCTGGTAGAGCTTCATCTGAGGTCAACAAAACTTTCCAGTTGGTTGTGAGAGAACACCAGCTACAGTATTTTCTTTGGAAATGTTCCAAGAGACAGCTGAATCTCAGAATCGAGGACCCCAGCAGCTGGACAAGTCCAAGAGATACCCAAGTTTCACTTAGCTGCAGCAGACAGATTGCTATTTTTAACAGGTGGAGGTGGACCTGTTGTCTGTCTGTCTAGTTGGCTGCCATCCAGGACCAAAGGCTGTTCCATAGGTTTGTGGATGCAGCACAAGTGCATGCGCTCAGAACTGACTCAGTGAGTCCAGAGCCAGGATGAGGTTGATAGTTGATTTCTTCAGTGTAAAGTCAGATAATATCATCATCCTCATCATCATTCATCTTCAACGCTTTTCCGGGTTCTATGTACTCAGATAATATCAGAGTACATAAAAATTCTCTCTTTCATAGTCAAATTTTCACAATAGTCAAAACCATTTTAAATTTTAATATATTATGATTGAGAAATTTGCATTGAAATAGTTTTTTTTTTTTCTACAAGTAGTTGTGCATACAACACCACCACCACCACCACCACCACCACCACCACTGGTGAGTGCCGGGATTGCCTGTTGGTACTGTTACCGTATTTATAGAAACTGACAGTTACAGAAAACAATTCTGTTTATATGACACCATAGTAGAAATGTGTTCATCCAAAACAAAACCTTGTGCCCTGACTCACCACCATCAAATCCAAGTAAACATCTGCAGTTATAATTATGTGTCAGAAAAAAGGAAAAGCATTACAAAATTTAAAAAGCAACATTTTTTCCCCTCAGCAAGTTGGGAAATATCGAATGACAAACATAGCTTTTTGGGTCACGTTTTACTGGCTGTTATCAGTGTTAAGAAAGTGATGCAGCTGAATGTTGAGCACCATTCTCACTTCAGCAAATATGCATCTGTCTATAACTCTGACACACTGGCATGTGAAAGTCATACAAATGTGTGTTGTCCACACATGTGAAAATATCAGACTTAGACAATGTCATGGAAGCAAGAACAACCGCAGCCCGACAGTAATATAATTACCCATAACGCAATGTATCGTGAAACAACTGTGAAAAACTGAAGTGTTCCACTTCATGCTGTGCTTGTTACTTCGAGTTATTATATTGAATATTCAAGCAAAAATGCACTGAACAACACATAGCTGTTGACTGTTCCCTAAGCCGTGGTTATCTTAAGATAGACATATTCCTGAAAGATCTGAAATCTTAGCATTGAAAATGTGGCTCAACAGAGCAAAACACATGCCAGAGCTCTTCTAAAGATTTTAAATGCATTAACCTTTCCATAGAAATATGTTATATTATGGAAAATTACAAAACTGATTGTTTTAACACATGTGACTTAGGTAATGAGGTGTGACAGGAGCAAGAAGAACCTGAAAACACGCAGTGTGTCGTGTCCTGAGGACCAGGATTGAGAGTCACCATCCTACTCAGTAATATTTTGCCTGTACCTGTTAATTACTCAGAATGCTTACTCTCGCTCCTTCTCAGCAAGTCTGTCTGTGATGGTGTCCTTGATGGACGAGCGTGAACCCTTGTGGATGACTGGATACCGAAGAGGCACATGCAGGAAAAACGAGATCATCAGGATCAGGTGTGCCGTGTAGCCCAAGGCGACTGCCACACTCCCATCATCCTTTGCTGTAGGGCAAAATAAATAAATAAATAGATTTCGCTAAAGACAACAATGGGTCATATGAATACACATTACAGAATCAAACATATGGTGTTATAATTCTCGTATTATTTTGACAGTATTTTGACTGACTGACAGTGACATAACCATATCATCACAGCATCCATGTCTGCTTTCTTTGGAATACACTGGAATTACATAAATAACAGCAACTGCATGGACACACTCACGTCTACATCTCACAAATTCAAACAAAAATGTGAAAGATGAAACAGCAGACAGCGTCTCAACCAACTGTTTATAGAAAGATGAGCAGCTGCATTTATGTGGGAATATGTTATGAAAGTGATACAACATGTGGCAGACGCACACGATGAAAAAGGCTGAAGCACAACACAATTTCTTTCAGATATCTGAAAAGCAAAAGCGTCCCATATAACCATCCACTCTGAGCCCAAATAAAACTTTAGGGTAGAAAAACTGTGTGCCTTTGTGAATATTGCAGACAAGGAAAGAAACAGCAAGTCATCTCATTTCAAGTATGAGAAATGGTTTCAAGACAACATGCCAAGTGGTTTCACATTGTCAAACAGCAGCAGGATACTGCTCGAGGCAAAGACTTAACCGTGGTTTTTATCTTCAAGCTTTGAAATAATAGACTATGGCAATAGCGAGTGGTGGACTCTTTGGCTCAAACTGTGCATTTTTCAACTCAGCAGAAAGTCTGTTTAGCATAATTTTTGTACCTCACAGCTGCTGAAGCACCTGGTGCAAAGAACTTTCTTGCCTGTGGTGCTTTTGAGGTTGACACAAACAGAGTAAGATTAGGTCAACGAATGAACGTGTGCACACGTGACACCTCTGTGTGCAACGCTGTTGGGCTGAGGTGACAAGTCGAGGGGAAAAAACAAACAAAAGAATAAAAGAGAACGGTGGGTTCAGCACAGTGCCAACCTGTTGTACTCTGAGCTCTTGTATAAATTGAGGCTTTTCACTAAAATGTCAAACTGAAACCAGACCCAAGACTTTGGGTGTTTTGGTTTTAAATTAGAACTACATACTGTAAGAGCCTAATACCTGCAAACAGACATGTGACCGACGTTACTGAGTATTGTAGTCTGAATCAATAGAGGAAAGTATGCAGGTTCATTTCAGTAAATTTGGGTGCCATTATATTTGTATTACATTTAATACACCAGGCTAATTGGGGAACTGAAAAAAACCCATGTGAAACTTGAATTGTTGCTAAGAGATTCATTGGAGAAGAGCAGAAACAATGAAGAAAACTATGGCTTATACATTTTTGGGAGAGTCCAGTAAAGGAAGCAACAATATTCATCTATGCTGGAAATTTCTGTTTCAATCTGAAAGCCAAAACCATAAAAACTTGCAAATGAAGTAAACAATGGTACAATTTGATCCCGCTCCAGATCACTTGTTTTCACCAAACCAAAAATTGGATGATGGTTTCAGGAGCTTCTACACCCTCGAGGATCAAACTGAGATATCCAAACTTTTCAACCAGTCAGGGTAGGCGTGAAAGCCCCCTACGACATTCAATTCAATTTATTTAATTTATATAGCGCCAAATCAACAAGTTGCCTCAACAACAACAAAGTTGCCTCAAGGCGCTTCACACAAGTAAGGTCTAACCTTACCAACCCCTAGAGCAAACACACAGGCAACAGTGGTAAGGAAAAACTCCCTCTGATGATTTGAGGAAGAAACCTCAAGCAGACCAGACTCAAAGGGGCAACCCTCTGCTTGGGCCATGCTAATGACACAATTGACAATATGAATATACAGGAAATTCTGGGAGTACATGCCGGTGCACAGGACAGGAGGCCTGCAGAAGAAGACACCACTCCCATCTCTGGATGGAGCCGCATCTCAAACACAGAGAAAAAACAGAATCAGGCATCAGAAAGACAAGAAATACAGTATAATTTGTCAGCATTAAGCAAGAAATACTAAGGTGATCGCTGGCCAGTAGCCCTAAGCTTCATTAAAAGACCCAGACATTAGATAAAGTTGAGGCCGCAGCACACTCTCTTTAGTAATAAAATTAATTTAAAGGGGTAGGAAGCATAGTAACATACTATGCCAGTATGCTAGCCATACAAAAGGGAAAGTGTGTCTTAAGTCTGGACTTGAAAGTCTCTACAGAATCTGTTTTATTGATGCAGGGAGATCATTCCACAAAGCAGGTGCACGATAAGAGAAAGCTCTGTGACCCACAGACTTCTTATTCACCTTAGGGACACAAAGTAGTCCTGCATCCTGAGAACGTAAAGCCCGGGCCGGTACGTAGGGTTTAAATAGGTCAGCTAAGTAGGGAGGTGCTAGTATGTGAGTAATTTTATAGGTGAGTAACAGAACCTTAAAATCTGATCTCACAGGGACAGGAAGCCAGTGAAGAGATGCCAAAATGGGTGTAATGTGCTCAAACTTTCTGCTTCATGTCAAAACTCTGGCAGCAGCATTTTCAACCAACTTGAGACCCCTAATGCTGGACTGTGGTAAACCAGAAAATAGAACATTGCAGTCGTCCAATCTAGAAGAAAGAAATGCATAAATCAGGGTCTCAGCATCAGCCATAGACAGGAAGGGACAAACCTCTATATTTTGCAGGTAATCTCACTAATGTGGAGGTCAAAGGACAACATAGGATCAAAAATTACCCTAAGGTTACTCAGTTTGTCAGTCTGATGTATGACACATGAGCCTAGGCTAAGCGTTAGCTGGTCAAATTGATAGAATAGAAAAGAGCCTTTATTGTAATTGCACATATATATACATATACATACATATACACATAAATACGAGGTCTATTAGAAAAGTATCCGACCTTATTATTTTTTTCAAAAACCATATGGATTTGAATCACGTGTGATTACATCAGACATGCTTGAACCCTCGTGGGCATGCGAGAGTTTTTTCACGCCTGTCAGTTATGTCATTCGCCTGTGGGCAGTCTTTGAGTGAGGAGTCGTCCACCCGCTCATCGATTTTTTTCATTGTTTAGGAATGGCTCAGAGACTGTTGCTTTGTTTGATAAAAAATTTTTCAAAACTGTAAGGCACAACTGAGTGGACACCATTCAATAAATTCAGCTGGTTTTCGGTAAAAATTTTAACGGCTGATGAGAGATTTTGGTCTGGTAGTGTCGCTTTAAGGACGGTCCACGGCGCCTGACGGCGATCTGCGCTTCGAGGCGGCAGCGTCTCGCCGTTTCAAGTTGAAAACTTCCACATTTCAGGCTCTGTTGACGCAGTAAGTCGTCAGAGAACAGAGAACTTTCAGAAGAAGTCGGCATGAGGAGTTTATTCGGACATTCCATTGTTAACGGTCATTTTGTAATGAAAGAACGTGCGGGCAGAGTCGCATGTCGGGCTGGACCCGACCGCGGGGGGTCGCGGCAGGAAAAACACCTCCGTTGGAAATCTTAACGGGCAAGTTGGAACATGCCCAAGCTGTTAAACAATTTCTCAGTTACTCACTTGTTGAAAGCCATTAAAAGCCGCCTGAATTCTACAAATGGTTTTCAACACGGAGGTGTTTTTCCTGTTGCGGCGCACACAGATTTGCCGAGTCGTCACGGAAACGACTCGGCGAATTTGCCCGCACGTCTTTCATTAAAAAATGTCCTTAAACAGTGGAATGTTTGCATAAAGTCCTCATGCCGGCCTCTTCTGAATCTTCTCTGTTCTCTCACGATGTCCTGGGTGAATTAAGCCTTAAATTAGGATGTTTTCAGGTCGAAACAGGCCGACGACGGCGCCTGGAAGCGCTGCGCGACGTCCTGCTCCGTGGGAAGTCCTTACAGCGACAGAAACACCCCATAATGTCTCATCAGCCGTTAAACTTTTCACCGAAAACCAGCTTAATTTCACGAATAGTGTCCACTCGGATATTCCTCACAGGTCCAGAAAAAATTTTGATAAAGCAACGCGCGCCGTCTCGAGCAGCGTGTGAAACAAAGGAATTCAGCCGAGAGGGCGGGACCACATCTCACTCAAGGCCTGCCCACAGGGAAATGACGTCATGCAAAAAACTCACGCATGCGCACGAGGGTTCAAGCATGATTGGTGTAATCGCACGTCATTCAAATCCATATAGTTTTTGAAAAATAAAAAGGTCAGTTTATTATCTAATAGACCTTGTACAACGAAAATTGGCCTCTGCATTTAACCCATCCTAATTACAGTTAGACACAATCTAACCACTAGCAGCAGTGGGCAGCCACAGTCCAACTCCAGATGTAGATGCTGCCTTGGTCAGGGGCGGAGAAAAGAGAAGACCCTCAGCATATTTTTGATTGTGGGAGGAAACCGGAGTGCCCCGAGGAAACCCATGCAGACATGGGGAGAACATGCAAACTCCACACAAAGTCCGGGAATCGATCCCACAACGACCTTGCTGTGAGGCACCAGTGCTAACCACTAAGCCACCAGTGATGCCACTTGTGATGCGGATGTCTCACTGGACCAAGAACCATCATTTCAGTCTTATCAGAGTTTAAAAGTAGGAAGTTGCTACACATCCAGCTTTTCACTGATGCAAGGCAATCTAAGGATTTTATGATTACCAGCAGTTATCGGCATGTATAACTGAGTATAATCAGCATGGCAATGAAAGGTAATCCCAAAGCACAGCAATATGTACCCAAGGGGTGCTATATAAAGGGAGAAAAGCAGGGAGCCTAAGATGGATCCCTGTGGAACCCCAAATCTCATGCCACCGAGGTTAGAGGTAGTGTTACTGTACAAAACACAGTGAGAACGACCGGTCAGGTATGATGTCAATCATGCAAGGGCACTCCCAGTAATCCCAAAATGATTTTCCAGCCTATCAAGTAGAATATGATGATCCACTGTATCAAATGCAGCACTGAGATCTAACAGCAACAGAACCGTAGTGATGTCCGAATCCATTGTAAGCAGAAGATCATTCACCACTTTAGTGAGAGCCGTCTCTGTGGAATGATATTTTCTAAAAGCAGACTGCAGCGGCTCAAAGAGATTATTCTCAGTAAGATAGTCTACGAGCTGCCGTGACACCACTTTTTCCAGAATTTTAGAGAAAAATGATAGATCTGATATCAGCCGATAGTTTGTTAATACACTAGGGTCAAGATTCGGTTTCTTAAGTAATGGTTTAATGGAAATTTCAGATGAATAAAGGCTTATCTAATCTAATCCAATGCAATCACTGCAGATCTGAAACATTTAGGAACAGATCCAGAAGTTAATGAGAGATTAATAATTTCCAGCACAGTCGGTCCAAGAGTGGGCTACAGGTCCTTAAACAGTTTTGTTGGTATAGGATCAAATAAACAGGTTGTGCTTTTTGTAGACGTTACGAGTTTTGTCAGCATGCCTAGTGAGATACTATCAAATTCTGTAAATCTAGGTAATACCTCAATGATGGCGCCCACCTCAATATCAGGGTGTCGTGGCTGGGTTAAGGCATGCCGGGGAAGCCTCACAATATGGGCAGAGCTATCTGTCTACACTCTGTGCACATTTTGTGTTTTGTTTTTTTCCCATTTCTGCTGGCATTTTGAAATCTACTTCAACAATTAGCCTAGACATCTTTGGACTCACAAATGGAAGGAAACAATACCTACATGACACCTGAACAAACCACAAGAAGCAGATGCCAGGCAGAGTTGTTAAATGCAGAAATTTTATGAGGACTTTCTTTGTTCGCCCTTTTTTTTTCCTCAATGCAAGCACAGTTATTTATTCACTGTTAGTTTTCTACCAGATCCCCAAACAGGCCTGCACATTTTTGGAACAAGTGAATGCTTTAAACACAAATATTCTGACAACACACACTACTGTCCTTTCCCTGTGCTCTAAAAGATGTCAACAGGTGGAGTGTGACGGCAGGGAGCAGTGGAGTTTGTTTGTGGTATTTTGACTTATGGACTCAGACGCCTGCTTGGTCCCACCCGCTGTGAGGAAGAGGACGTGGAGAATGTTGAGTAGACCGTGGCGGATGTGTTCCATCAGATGAACATGCACTACCCATTCAATGTGACCCCTCAATTCATCTGAGGTCTTACAGGTCAGGAAAGAAGGAGCGGCCTTTGCTGTGAAAGAAAATTCATAACACAAGAGCCTGTCCAACTTTAACGTGCTGTGCCAACACAAATAATAATGCCTTTGTGCTCAAAACTGCTGGTTTTTCTTTGTATGTTCAGTTACTGACAGTTTCTTTGATATTAATATGAAATAATGTGGGTTTAGTGGTGGTACCAGACACAAAAACCATGTGGTGACAAGATCCTACATGTCTGTGGTAGTACTAAACAACTCCATCATCAAGAGGTCAAAAAGGCTGCTTTCACATATTTCCTTTTCATTCCATTCCTCCTCCACCGCCCCATCGACCCCCTCTTTCCCACCCCTTCACACACAAATGTTTTTTTCTTCTACCTATTTGCTAACAGGAAAGTATGGATCCCAATCAGTCATTTAATACTGAAGTAGCTGTCCACTAGTTCTATCCACCCCCCCTCCCCAAACATACACAATATATAAAATCACCACATAAAAAAGTCAATCTAATTTATATATATATGACAACAACTCTGCATTGTATGAAGGACAAAACTCCCTGTAATCCAAAACGCTCCTAAATGTTTTCATTTTTAAAGTAAACAAAGATAATTATATATAGTTAAATACCTGTTATCAATTCCGTATAGATAAATGATAGATTATTCATCCCAAAGGATATCTTAGACATACAATAGCTTATACAATTAAATACATTAAAACTTTAAACCAGGTTCCAAGAGGAGGCAAAAAAAGTCTGTGCAAAGGGCTAACGTAGCCAGTACAAGCTAGACAAGGGTGCAGCATTGTGGTCATGTTCACATCAAAGAAAGGGGGTGTGGTGATTATGGTATTCTACTTCTCTGCTATCAGACAGAAGAGAAGATAGTAGAAGAAGGTAAGACTGGGCACAAAAAAAAATCCACTGTGAATATGGAAATTACAAGGAGTGACACAAATTGTTAAAGGGAAATGAAAATGGTTGGTTTGAATTCACCAAAGGGCTGGAACCTAACAGGAAATGTTAACAGCAATTGGCAAGCTTTCAAACAGAAAATCTGACTAAATATTGAGGCCACATGGCTGGGCTTGAATCCAGAAGTGGCATCTGTCAAAAATAGCCTTGGTGCCCATTTGAAGGAAAGCAGAGCATAGACATTCTTTTTAAACACCACTCAAACACACCACAACATAGTGACTGAGCACTGAACAGATTGATGACTATTAGCTCCATTGACACATCACTCGCACACAGACCGACCCCGTGCATGTAAGCAGTAAGATGAGTTTATTAAAACTGATACTGAGCCATTAAAAAAAAAAAAAAAATGCCCACTGGCCCAAATACCAAACTTAGAGATTATTACATTTACTAGTGACTTGTTATATCACTGCATTAAAAAACAAATAAAATAACTCAATAAAAGAATCATGAGGCATGTTGGTAATAAATAGTATTACAATCATATACAGTAACGCAGGTAAGGCAACAGAGACAAAACATTAGTTCAAAATGGTTTTACTGCAGCTAATCATGCTATATACACACACTGTACTGTAGCTTTTCACAAATTACCTTGAAAGTCATCAGAGTTTGGCAGCTTCACTCCACAGATGACATAATCCGATTGATTCACCTGTGAATTTTAACAATATTTCATATTACAGTGCACTGAGCAGAAACAGACAAATATTTTGTGAGACAAAATGCAGCTGCTGTGTTTTTTTTTAATGAGGATTTATTTCATTCATTTAAAAGAAAAACAGAAAAGCAAAATTAACAAAACATTACAAATCATTGAACAAAAAGGAGCAGTTTGGAAGAACAAGTCTTATATGTTCTGCCCCTTTTTACAATACAATCTTGCAAAGCATCATCAATCGACATCATTGCATTTCTATGACTTTGTCACATGCAACCGACTTCTTTCCTAATTTTAACCATTATTTAAAAGACTACATCCCTAATAGATTACATTTTAAACTTCAAACATTTTAAACATTATTAACAGATTACATTTTTGGCTTTATCACAGCCCACTGACTTATTTCATAGTTTCACACTTACGAAATACATCAAGTTTAATATATTTTTTAAATAATTTAAGCGACCTTGATTCTTTGATTTCTTTGTTGAGGTTGTTCCATAATTTTACACCATTCACTGCAATACTCCGTTCCTTTATCTTGGTTCTGAATCTTGGTTTTTTAAAGACCTCTATGCCCTTCAAATTATAACTACTTACTCCTTTTTCAAACATATTTTGAATGTTTATTGGTAAGGTATTGTTATTCGCTTGGTACATTATTTGCAGTAATTTCAAATCAACTACATCATGAAATTTAAGTACCCTATACTTAATGAACAATGGATTAGATGGATCTCTAAATCGACTGTTGCCAATCACTTTTAAAGCTCTTTTCTGCAAAATAAAGGTTGTGTATAAGTTGTACATGTTGATCCCCAGATTTCTACACAATAAGTCAAATATGGAACAATCACTGAATTGTACAATGTTAATAATCCATAACTATTTAATGAATATGTAACTTTATGCAAAACAGCAATGGCTTTCGCTATCTTTCCTTTTATGTAATTTATGTGACTTCCATGTAAAATCTTCATCAGTCATAACTCCTAAAAATTTCGTTTCTTTTACACTTTGAATGTCCATTCCATCCATTTTTAATGACACATTTTTTTTTAACTCTGTCATTAAACAATATGAAATTTGTTTTATTAAGATTAAGTGGCAATCTGTTTATATCAAATCAATATTTCACTTTTTCCAACTCTGTATTTATCACTTGTGCTACTTCCTGTATATTTGATCCAGAGTAAAATAATGCTGTATCGTCAGCAAATAAAATGCTACCAAGTACCTTAGATACATTCACAAAATCATTGATATACAAAATAATGAATGAAAAGCAATTGACTAATAAGGATATTTCAGATTTATTTTGTTGGCCAAGTGTTTTAGAATCCAATTAAAAATTAAGAAATATATCAGATAAGAACTAAGTAAAATATCAATGTTATGACTGAACATCTTCCTACAATACAAAGAATCGATATTGAATTGAAATAACATACTACCAGCTCCACATCTGCTTCAGCCTTTGTGTGTCTAATTTTTTGCAGGACTTGTGAACAATGCATTGTTTAACAGCATTGCCGTGTGCACCTCACCACATCAACGGGGTAGATGTAGGAAAGCTCAGAGAGGAGCTGACGACAGCGGAAGGTCAGCTGGGCATTGGTCTTGAGAAACTGCTCTCTGGGGAGACAAAGCCAGACACAAGGATGACACAATGAGTCATTCAGCTTCACCAACAGGGAGAACAAGACAAAACCAGTTAAGAGTGGAGGACATATGGAGGGTAACAGCAAAGGATGAACTCAAGGAAAAGCGGGGATGAGCCTGTAGCAGAAGGAGGAGAGTATCTGGAGGGAGCCGAGAAGATAAAAATTGTACCAGCAAGATGGTAACACGAAGGCCCCAATCATCCACCATGCACAAAAACAGCACGAGGCAGCACAGGTGTCATTGCTAGTTCTTCCTAGTATTCATGTGGAAAATGCTACCCGACTAGTCAGTCATATTCCATGTGCCATCAGTCAGAAATAGACGGTGCACATGGCTGTGGGAAGAACATTTGGGTTAGAGGGTGTTCCAACACAGTGTCCTGGTAAGCCAACAACATCAATAAAAGAAAGAAAGAAAGAAAGAAAGAAAGAAAGAAAGAAAGAAAGAAAGAAAGAAAGAAAGAAAGAAAGAAAGAAAGAAAGAAAGAAAGAAAGAAAGAAAGACAAGCTAGTGATGCAACTAAAGCTAGCAGATTCCATTAGGCTTTAGTATTATAGCATATTTATTCAGATTTATTTATTCATTTCAGATTTATTCAGATACAAGTAAGCCTGCAGTCTGAGAGCGAAGCGCTCTATTGGAGTGATATGGTACTATGAGGTCTCTAAGATAAGATGGGACCTGATTATTCAAAACCTTATGAGTAAGAAGAAGAATTTTAAATTCTATTCTAGAATTAACAGGAAGCCAATGAAGAGAGGCCAATATGGGTGAGATATGCTCTCTCCTTCTAGTCCCCGTCAGTACTCTAGCTGCAGCATTTTGAATTAACTGAAGGCTTTTCAGGGAACTTTTAGGACAACCTGATAATAATGAATTACAATAGTCCAGCCTAGAGGAAATAAATGCATGAATTAGTTTTTCAGCATCACTCTGAGACAAGACCTTTCTAATTTTAGAGATATTGCGCAAATGGAAAAAAGCAGTCCTACATATTTGCTTAATATGCGCATTGAAGGACATATCCTGATCAAAAATGACTCCAAGATTTCTCACAGTATTACTAGAGGTCAGGGTAATGCCATCCAGAGTAAGGATCTGGTTAAACACCATGTTTCTAAGATTTGTGGGGCCAAGTACAATAACTTCAGTTTTATCTGAGTTTAAAAGCAGGAAATTAGAGGTCATCCATGTCTTTATGTCTGTAAGACAATCCTGCAGTTTAGCTAATTGGTGTGTGTCCTCTGGCTTCATGGATAGATAAAGCTGGGTATCATCTGCGTAACAATGAAAATTTAAGTAATGCTTTCTAATAATACTGCTTAAGGGAAGCATGTATAAAGTGAATAAAATTGGTCCTAGCACAGAACCTTGTGGAACTCCATAATTAACCTTAGTCTGTGAAGAAGATTCCCCATTTACATGAACAAATTGTAATCTATTAGATAAATATGATTCAAACCACTGCAGTGCAGTGCCTTTAATACCTATGGCATGCTCTAATCTCTGTAATACAATTTTATGGTCAACAGTATCAAAAGCAGCACTGAGGTCTAACAGAACAAGCACAAAGATGAGTCCACTGTCTGAGGCCATAAGAAGATCATTTGTAACCTTCACTAATGCTGTTTCTGTACTACAACCCCTGGCAATAATTATGGAATCACCGGCCTCGGAGGATGTTCATTCAGTTGTTTAATTTTGTAGAAAAAAAAGCAGATCACAGACATGACACAAAACTAAAGTCATTTCAAATGGCAACTTTCTGGCTTTAAGAAACACTATAAGAAATCAGCAAAAAAATTGTGGCAGTCAGTAACGGTTACTTTTTTAGACCAAACAGAGGGAAAAAAAAAATATGGAATCACTCAATTCTGAGGAAAAAATGATGGAATCATGAAAAACAAAAGAACGCTCCAACACATCACTACTATTTTGTTTATCATCCCCAAACATCCTTTCAATTGATGGGATAAGAAAAGTGCCCAAAATATCAACGTAAACTTGTGCATTTATTGATGATGCAATGACAGCCATCTCCCCAGTGCCTTTACCTGACATGCAGCCCCATATCATCAATGACTGTGGAAATTTACATGTTCTCTTCAGGCAGTCATCTTTATAAATCTCATTGGAACAGCACCAAACAAAAGTTCCAGCATCATCACCTTGCCCAATGCAGATTCGAGATTCATCACTGAATATGACTTTCATCCAGTCATCCACAGTCCATGATTGTTTTTCCTTAGTTCATTGTAACCTTGTTTTTTCTGTTTAGGTGTTAATGATGGCTTTTGTTTAACTTTTCTGTATGTAAATCCCGTTTCCTTTAGGCGGTTTCTTACAGTTCGGTCACAGACGTTGACTCCAGTTTCCTCCCATTCGTTCCTCATTTGTTTTGTTGTGCATTTTCGATTTTTGAGACATATTGCATTTTGCAACATTGCGTGATGATTTACCGTCTTTTAAGAGTCTGATAATCCTCTCCTTTGTTTCAATTGACATCTCTCATGTTAGAGCCATGATTCATGTCAGTCCACTTGGTGCAACAGCTCTCCAAGGTGTGATCACTCCTTTTTAGATGCAGACTAACGAGCAGATCTGATTTGATGCAGGTGTTAGTTTTGGCGATGAAAATTTACAGGGTAATTCCATAATTTTTTCCTCAGAATTGAGTGATTCCATATTTTTTTTTCCCTCTGCTTGGTCTAAAAAAATAACTGTTACTGACTGCCACAATTATTTTTCCTGATTTCTTATAGTGTTTCTTAAAGCCAGAAAGTTGCCATATGAAATGACTTTAGTTTTGTGTCATGTCTGTGATCTGCTTTTTTTTCTACAAAATTAAACAACTGAATGAACATCCTCCGAGGCCGGTGATTCCATAATTATTGCCAGGGGTTGTATGATGAATTCTAAAACCTGACTGAAACTCTTCAAATAGACCATTCCTCTGCAGATGATCAGTTAACTGTTTTACAACTACCCTTTCAAGAATTTTTAAGAGAAAAGGAAGGTTGGAGATTGCCCTAAGATAGCTAAGATAGCTGGGTCAAGTGATGGCTTTTTAAGTAATGGTTTAATTACTGCCACCTTAAAAGCCTGTGGTACATAGCCAACTAATAAAGATAGATTGATCATATTTAAGATTGAAGCATTAATTAATGGTAGGGCTTCCTTGAGCAGCCTGGTAGGAATGGGATCTAATAGACATGTTGATGGTTTGGATGAAGTAACTAATGAAAATAAGTCAGAACAATCTGAGAGAAAGAGTCTAACCAAATAACCAAATACCGGCATCACTGAAAGCAGCCAAAGAGAACGATATGTCTTTGGGATGGTTATGAGTATTTTTTTCTCTAACAGTTAAAATTTTATTAGCAAATGAAGTCATGAAGTCATTACTAGTTAAAGGAATACTCGGCTCAATAGAGCTCTGACTCTTTGTCAGCCTGGCTACAGTGCTGAACACCAGACATTTATAAAATGACGTTTGATGAACCAATAAAATAGATCGATTGGCAAATGTTGCAGGTTAACTCATTTGTCTCACAGCAACAAGGTTCTGAGTTCAAGTACCCAATGCCCAGTTCCTTTCTGTGTGTAGTTTGCATATTCTCCCCATGTCTGTGACGGTTGACTCCTACCATCAAAATATGAACATGAGGTTCTGTTTCCTTGGAGAAAACGAGTAACCCCTCCACTGGAGCAAATTTTGGCTGAGATATAGAAGAGGCAGATCATCTGGTCCAGTACTGTATCTCTCATCGCTTAACATCAGATTGTATTATTTAGCAAAACCCAATGGCAAAGCCTTCAAAAATCCTTGGCTGATCCAAGACATGCAGCTTCATGTTTTTTATATAGCAACATAAAATTTGTGTTAATCTGCATCTTTGATAGTGTAAATTAAAAAGTATGCCCATCCTGCCTTCTGAGAATGTTAGTTGGAAAACCCAGATACGTGAATAAAATCAGGTTAAAGGGGAGGGAAAAAAGTACCAATATAAGTAACATTATGTTCTCAATTCCCTCAGGTCTACTGAAGATGTTTTCTGGGGACACTGAATCTTACATGGGACAATGCACGGAGAATCTAAGGATAAGCAGGTGGTGAGTAGGGGAGCAGTGTCCCCTTTTTCCCATTAGGTTTGATATTCTTTTTGAGGCATGTCGTGTTCATTTTGTTTTGAAAATTTTTTTTAATTCAACAAAAAGTATGAGTCACAAAAAAGAAACAGAGGGGTGCCTGGCCAAGCGGGTAGAACATTTGACTATGCTACAGAAGGTGAACGATTTGAATCCCACTCAGACTAATAACTGGATAACTCTCTTTCAATCCAGAAATGAATGCGGATCTAATTCTTTAAAGTTTGTGAAGGTAACGTGGCAAAGGGAGAGTAGCTAGGCACCATGCTTCCTATATTGTGCCATAGAAGTGGTGGGACTCTATAGCATCTATCATTTCTATGGCCAACAGACGATGGGACTACTACTAAGTTTTATTTATTTAACAACAACAACAAAAGCATAGAAGCTGTTGTGTGGGCCGCTGAAGAGAAAGTACTGCTGGCCCACCACCAGAGGGTGCCCTGCCTGAAGTGCGGGCTTCAGGCACGAGAGGGCGCCGGAGCAACCGGGAGTGACAGCTGTCACTCATCAACAGCACCAGCTGTCACTCATCTTCACCTCAAACCACTTCACCATAAAAGCCAGGCAGTATCTTCACCTCGCTGCCGAGAAATCGTCTACCTGTCAGGTAAACCGCTCAGCCTGAGTAAACACAA
Source organism: Thalassophryne amazonica (assembly GCF_902500255.1). Lineage (NCBI taxonomy): Eukaryota > Metazoa > Chordata > Actinopteri > Batrachoidiformes > Batrachoididae > Thalassophryne > Thalassophryne amazonica. Next base: position 117,779,048 of record NC_047111.1, on the reverse strand, counting down.
CAGTACTAACATCTTTGCTTCTGTGTGTAACATTACTTTTGCAGACGAACCTGTTTGTACGTAAGGAGTAGTCGTGTGTTGGGGAGTTGGCGTACTCCGCTCCTCGGTTGGGGACTACTAAGTATACCAACAGGATCTGCACTTAATTCTGGAATATTGTGATTAAGAGGTGGAGGTGTTTCCCACCCTCTTCTGACTGTTTGCTGGGTGTTCACGCACCCACCATCACCTGTCTGTTCTTCCTGCCAGCAGTACTAGATCTGACAGCCGGAAGCAGTGGCCACCTGGAGACTCGGCGCTTGGTGGCTCCGGGGTGCTCCAGATCCACTGGCAGTGGAAAGCGTGTGGGATCCGGCTCTTCTCTGGACAGGCGTCTTCTATCCTCGAGCCTGCCCACACGTCACCTTGAATTACTGACTGCTGTTCTAAATTGTGTTGTCTGTTGTTCTGTTGTGCACATTCACAACATTAAATTGTTGTATTTTTGCTAATTCCATTGTCCGTTCATTTACGCCCCCTGTTGTGGGTCCGTGTCCCTACCAGTGATGCCGGTAACGCGTTACTTAGTAACGCGTTACTCTAATCTGACCACTTTTTTTTTAGTAACGAGTAATCTAACGCGTTAATCTCTCCAAATCAGTAATCAGATTAAAGTTACTTCTCCATGTCACTGTGCGTTACTATTATTTTTCATTGTGGGTCGATAGCAGCATTAAACTTGGTCTGTGGGCAGGAGGTCGGGGTTCAACTGAACTGCCCACTTTCAGCGAGCTGTGAGCTTTTCATCCACGGTTTTTTGCAGCTGCTCGACTCGTCCTCTCCTCTTAAAGCACGGTGATCAGCACACCTGCACTGAGCTTTACAAAGACATTTTTATACTTTTTTTCCTCCTTTATTTAGAATTCTGATCTGATCCGCTCCGTATCGTCTCGTTAAAAACAGCTGATCCTCCGCGACGCGTCAACAACTAACACTATTTACCACTCAAATGCACCTAAACTTTCTTTCTGAGGACCACATGATGTGAAAACGCAATAAAACTTTCTTACCTGTAAATCTGGTCATGTTTTCTGCATAAATAAATGTTATCCATTCTTTGTGCTCAAACACCAAAGCAGGGACGAATCCAGATGGAATGGGGGCGTGGGGGAGGGATGTGCCCCCCCCCCCCAACAACACCCCTAGATTAAAGGTCCAGTTTTGAAGCCGTTTTTTACTACAACTACTAATACTGCTTAAAATAATAATAATTTCGACAAGTAAAATGTTTAGAGAATTTAAATGTTAGAAAAATGTTAGAATTTAATAGTTACATTTATAAACAATGTAGGTTTGAAATTGCAAGTTTTACTGTTACAGTGCTGTCAACAGTTAAATATGAGGTCAAGAAAGAGGTCTTTATTTTACTTTTTATAAAACAAGTATTTGTTTTCACTGAAGTCAAGAAAGGGTGACTATAAAGTGAGTTTTGGCAAAACAGGTATCATTGTCATGTTGACGTGGCAGAGGGTTGTTGTCGGCAGCTGGGGAAAGTAACTAAAAAAGTAACTAGTAATCTAACTTAGTTACTTTTACAATTGAGTAATCAGTAAAGTAACTAAGTTACTTTTTCAAGGAGTAATCAGTAATCAGTAATTGGATTACTTTTTCAAAGTAACTGTGGCAACACTGGTCCCTACACTTTCACAACAGGATTTCTCGGCCAGCGTCATGGATCCCGAGGGGCGTCAACCATCGAGTAAACCACCAATGGAAACGCAGGGTGCACAGGCGTCGGCAGGAGGCGTGTTAAGTGAGCTGCAGCAAATCTTAACCGCCTTCACTGCTCGGTCGGACTTCGTGACCGAGCAGAACGTTATACTTAATCGGAGGATGGAGGCTCTCACCGCCCAGGTGGAAGCGCGCACACAGGGCGCTGTTGCAGCACCTCCTCCTGCTGACCGAGCACTGAATACAGACATTCCAGTGGTCATTCAACGAACCCCCCCCCATCCCCTGAAGCATACATAAGCCCTCCGGAGCCGTACGGAGGTTGTGTCGAGACGTGCGCAGACTTCTTAATGCAGTGTTCGCTCGTCTTTTCACAGCGTCCCGTCATGTACGCGTCCGATGCCAGCCGGGTGGCTTATGTTATTAATTTGCTTCGAGGAGAGGCACGCGCCTGGGCTACGGCGCTCTGGGAGCAAAATTCACGGCTCCTAACCACATATACTGGGTTTGTGAGGGAGATCAAACAGGTGTTTGATCATCCCAATACAGGCGAGACCGCTTCGACTGTGCTGCTGTCAATGAGACAGGGACATCGGAGTGCAGCCGAGTATGCAGTCGACTTCCGCATCGCGGCTGCGAGGTCCGGCTGGAATAACGTTGCACTCCGCGCCGCCTTCGTAAACGGACTGTCTCTGGTCCTGAAGGAGCACCTGCTGGCTAAGGATGAGCCGCGGGATTTTGACGGGCTTATCGACCTGGTCATACGGTTAGACAACCGTTTAGAAGAACACTTCTGTGCTTCTGTGTGTAACATTACTTTTTCTGATGTGGGTCCGTGTCCCTACACTTTCACAACAGAAGCCGCATTACAAGAGTGTGCGATCCATTTATCTTTTGTCCTTAAAGTTAAATTAGCAGCTTTAAACAGTGTTAAAGCAGCGTGTCGGATCCACGTTGTTGGCGTAGGCTGAAAAGTGGAAAAAAAGCTCATTTCTCCAGCACAGGAGTGGAAACCGCACATTGCATTTGCGCTGTAACTTTTCCAACAGAATGTAAAGATCCCAAAGGACGTGCTGAGTGGACTAAGTTATTAGTTTTACTTTTATCTGTTACATATCCAAATAAACCCGGAGAAATATTTGATCATACAGACCACGTGCTGAGATACTGAATTGACTTATTAAACATGACAGTGGCAGATATTTCCATCTACATTCAGCAGATGCTCAATGTTTGTGTTCATTTCAATTTGCTGGTTATCTTGGCCTCTGCTGGCCTTTCAGGGACTCTGATTGACCCTCAATGACTGCCAAATATTTTTCCTTCAAACAAAGCTGTACCCTGAATCGACATTCACTATGTTTTCCTGCAGGCCAAATCAAACAGACCAACATGGTTTTTTTAACACAACGTTCAAACTTTCTATTGAGAGCATCCGCCACAACAACACCCACCTTATTTTACGAACAAGGTGGGAGGTAGATAGAAAGGTGTAATCTTATCAATCTTAGGACAGTTGAGTAAAACATGAGGTCGTACCATTCTCAGAGTAATATCTAGCTGGCTATAAAAGGCATTCAAGTAGAGTGTTGTGTCTGCAGAAATTAAACTAATTACACGTTCGCACTTACCTCGTAGCAGTGCATTCCTTCTGCAGTTTGGTGAGAGAATCTTTCTCCTCTTTCAGTCGCTCATACTGCTCGGAGAATGCTTCTTCTGACAGACACAGCAAGAAATAAAAGAAGTATTTTAATTATCAGGTGCACGTTCTGTTGTGCTACATTTGAACAGACTGGTGGCCTTGTTTGTTTGGCTGCCGTCCACTGGCAGAACAGAAGTACCCTCAAACCTTTTTGAATCACAGCAAAACCAATGTCCTTTATGACAGCAGATAAAACCAAGCAACATATCCGTGAAGATTTGTTAAGACTACATAAATATACAGAAAGGGAAATGAATGAGCTCAGATAAAGGACAGTGATGTTGCAACTTGTGGATGTAGCTGCAACACTGTCACAGCCACATTAAGCCACCAGACCGCGCATGCAGAAAACAACAAATGCAACCTTTAGACTGTTGCAGACAGTGTTCCTTATCTTGTGTTGTAAATGAAGCAGTAGAAATCAAATTCAAAACAATCCATTTTTGTACTACAGAAATTACAGCAACTGACAACTAATCCAGAGTGCTGCAAAATAATGTAAGGCAGCAAAGTGAATTGCAAAAAAATTGCGGCATTAAGCATCAGTATATACAATATAGAAGTACCACACAACTGGGAGCAACACAAAGATAATGAAATTTCTTCCATAGCACAATAGAAAAATAAAAACGGTCATAAGCAGTGATAAGAAACATTCATCCACAATTGCATCCCCTCACGGTACTACAGTGACAACTGGTATACTTCGAGCGTGCACACATAAACCAAGGCTAATCAGCCCGTGATTTAAGATTGACAGGCTAAGTATTGTAATTTATGTCTCCCATGTCTGCATATGTGATTTTCATGTCTCTGGGACTTCTGACATCAAGAGACACCTGGAAGAGCTTATGACTTCATAAGGTCCCTGGGAAGAGACATTCTGCAGTGCCGATAACTTCCAGAAGGAAGGTCCACGCTTCAAGGGTCCAGGTGCTTCCTGTCTTACTGTATGTTTTAAGACCTGCATGCAAATCAGTTACCTAAGGCAAAGAATGGATGTCTTGGGTACTATAACAGGTCTCTTTGGAGGATCCTTGGGTACCACTGGAATGACCGTGTTGAATGAACGGTTGCTTAAGGAGACTCTGTGAGGGAAAGTCAACTCCCACACTTTGGGCTTGCATACCTGTCAACCCTGTTGAGATATGTGTCTTACTCTGGGACCTGTCAGCCCTTACTGGGCCATTGAGAGTCTTAGGGCCCCTTCACACATAGTGCGAAGTTTGGACGAATCGTGTGCAAACTGTGTAATGTCATCCCAGCCTCTAACACCTTGTACACCTGTTGCTACAACTATTTGTGCACACAAGCACCTGAAAGACAAAGTGTGCACTGTGCAAACCCATTGCACCCTCTCGCGGCAGGTGGTGGCCAAATTCCAGGTGACATGCACGAACACCTGACACCGCTCACATGGCACTTAGAAAATGTGTGGCCAGTCGCACTCTTGGCATGACAACAGACTGCAGACGACCACTGTCGTACTCACAGAGAAATTTGTCTAAGTCCCACACGAGTGTGACTTTGGTGTGTGCACTGAGATGACAGGAGGTGTGTCTCCATCTGGACATTCCAGCTGGACACCACGTACTGTGTTTGGACGGACATGGACAAACAACTGCTCACTGTGACGTGTGTATGTGTGTTTGCTGTTATCAAGTGGACATAAATAAAAACATATCACTGTGGCGACGTGCTGCAGTGAGCAAGCGCATGCATGGCGTGGACATGGACAAGCTGCTCCCAGGGTGAAACGGACCATCAGATCAGAACACGCAGCAGGTGATCTCACTGTCATGCCACCCACGTGAGCTCTGTTCCACATGACGTGGTGTCCTGCAGCACATCGTCTACAAGATGATGCGCGGCCAGTTGGAGCTGTGCCAGCAGATGTGGACATGAATGAGACAAGCGAACTTTCTCATTCATGCCATTTCATGAGTGTATGTCTGTGACCATGGGTCATTTACAGAGGAACAGACGGATCATATTTGTACTGCTCACTTGATAAATGTGGTGTTTTTATATGGTGTGTGAGTTTACTTTTATTTTTTTTTGTAATACTTCCACGTCCTTCCTGATATGAGGCAGATTCCCACAGCTTTCAAAATACAGCTCCATAGCTCATTGGTAAAGTCTCTGACTGGCAATCAGAGCTTCTGGACGGCACAGGTTCATGTCCAGTGGGTCGTATGTTACAACAGCAAATGGTACGAATAATCCATGTCACATGACATACAACCCACCAATCAAATGACAAGGATCCACTCAGCCGTTATATAAATAACAATAAGCAACACTGAACCGCCTCAAACAATGTTGGTTGTTGAACTTACAATGTTGTCTGACCTTGATTATATGTGCATGTGTAACACATGCATGTTGTTTGCACATACACAATGTTTGAAACATCACATCTCATCATATATTGATTATATTCAGTTAGACTGACTAGACAGCCACCAAATTTTGATAAACACTGTGAACATAATCAGGGTGTTGCAGTTATCACTTGCAAAACCATGTTTGCACATGGAATGTGCGTCTGTCTGAAATAAAAGTGAAGTTGTATTATAACTGCCTGTACATGAATCTAAAAAAAAAAAAGGTATAATTGAAATGAGATCAATGAAATGACACAAACAACAGGTACAATGAATACATTTCACAATAAGATTAAATCTTACTGTGAAATATTGTTGATGGATGACTTCATGGTCTCCGCATTTCTTTGATTTCAATTATCAAAACTGGTTAGCATAAAATCTTGGGGGAAAAAAGCGAGAATAAATAAAGATCAAGTGATAAAGTGGCAACAAAGCAGCAAGTTTTGAAATACAGAGACTGAAAAAGAAAAATGTGAAAATATTTCAAAATAGGATTAAAGATGAAACACATGAAAATGTGGTGATATGTTACAATATGATCTCTATTTATTCTTATTGGATCTAAAGTGATTTCATTCTTAAATCTGTCCACTGAACATTAAACTCTGGACAAAGACGCCATGAATCAAACATTTTTACACACTCATCTTCAACTGCTTACTCCAGTTAAGGGTCATGGGACTGGAGCTTATCCCAGCAGTCACAGGGCGTGAGGCGCGATATACCCTAGACAGGACGACAGTCTGTCGCAGGTTCACAAATAGACAAACACATTCACACCCACCCACATACACCCCTAGAGACAATTTAACGTTTCCAATCCACCTAACCTGCATGTCCTTGGATATGGGAGGAAGCCGGAGCACCCGGAGGGATCCCATGCAAATGCGGGGAGAACATGCAAACTCCACACAGAAAGGCTTCAGGTGGGAATTAATCCCATGACCTTCTTGCTGTGAGGCAACAGTACCAACCACTAAGCCACTGTGCTGCCTCGAACATTTTTAGGCCATTTTAAACGTGTCGGAGCTCCGTGAGTCTGTTTGATTAATGATCGCTAAAGCCGAATGTTAGGGTTAGGGTTAGTAAAACGTTAGTAAAATGTTAAACGTTTAACGTTAGTGAACGTTAGTAAAAGCACAAACTCCCATATTTAAGATTTAAGAATCACACTTACTAAAGAAAGTTAACTTTTGGTATGAAAAGCACTGAACCTGCATGTGTGGCTGTTTTATTTGTCACAGTAAGAAAAGTTAATCCATGCACAGTTGATGTACTGATAATGTTACTTTTCTTGGCGTCCTTAAAAAAAAAAAAAAAAAAAGGAAAAAAGAATAAACCTCTGGTCTGGTGCAGTTTAAACAGTACAATAAAGTTTCAGAGGGTACAGACATCTAACCCAGTTATTGTTCTCTGTCTGTACTTACCGGCCAAATCAATCAATCAATCAATCAATTTTTTTATATAGCGCCAAATCACAACAAACAGTTGCCCCAAGGCGCTTTATATTGTAAGGCAAGGCCATACAATAATTATGTAAAACCCCAACGGTCAAAACGACCCCCTGTGAGCAAGCACTTGGCAACAGTGGGAAGGAAAAACTCCCTTTTAACAGGAAGAAATCACTAAAGTCAAAACAAAGCGGAACAGCGTTTCCATAAAAAAATTAATTAATTAACAAAATAATAATAATAATAAACAAAACAAAAAATACATGACTTTAAAATTTTTAGTTTCACTATATTGGTCCTACACCATACTGGGTGAAAAAAGACTTTACCCAAAAATGACTTTAGCCCATACGAAATACAGGTAAACCGTACAGACCGACAGGTATGAGCTTGTGGCATGTTTGCTTTGGCGCTTCACACAAGACCTTACTTGTGTGAAGCAATTTTTGGCAAATGTTTTTTAAAGTTAAATCAATTTTTATTTGTTTTATAGCACTGTGTTATGTATTTTAGTATTAGTATTTACTGTATTGCTGTGTTTATTAATGATCTTGTTTTAATGTGTACAGCACTTTGGTCAACTCTGGTTGTTTTAAATGTGCTCTATAAATAAAGTTTGAGTTGAGCTGAGGCACCTTGAGGCAACTTTGTTGTGATTTGGCGCTATATAAATGAAATAAATTGAAATTGAATTGCACTATCCAGCAGACAGGGGCCTCAGTGTTGAGGACCTCAGAAACTGTAAAAGGTCAAGAGGATGCCCTGGTTGAAGCACATAGATAGCTGCTTCTGAGAATAAGGGAATGGGTTGGTTGCTCTGTAATATGGTAGATGTGGTGACAACTGGCACCAGTCATGTTCCCAGACCTGAATGCTAAACATACAATTAACTCAAGAAAATCTGCTCAGAATTTGCTGGTTTGCTTTTGAGAAACAGTTCAAGAAGATGGATCGGTTTTCTTCCTATGTTGTTGCCATTCAGGGCCCAAGGCAGTTCCGCAGTGTGGTTAATGTAGCAATGCGTCACAAGTGCATTCTCCCAGGCCTTACTTGACCTTCAAGACGTCAAAAGAAAAACTGCCTATATTAAAGCAAAAATAATAACAACCATCTGCATTCTGAGCAAAATCATTTTGATGGATTCTTGTACCAAATGTGAAGGACTTCACATGAGAACTTTCTGCCTTAAAATGGTGAGACAGAACAAGTACAAAGTACTTACAATGCTGAACACAACATCTGTGGCTGTAAATGTCAGGACTGCTGGTGGGAGATCACCAACAAGACAAGGTAGACATTCTGCAAGCAAGAGATAACTGAGCGCTAATCTACCCCAAGGTAGGAGTAGATTTTAATACTTCACACAAGTGGTGTGTGTGTGTGTGAGAGAGAGAGAGAGAGAGAGAGAGAGAAAGAGAGAGAAAACAATGAGGCATTGATGTGGATCATTTTAAGCCTCATGGGGTAGTTATCTACTGAACTACTTATATTCAAGTTTGACTGGATTGAAGTGCAAATCCTCAAGAGGTGCAGCAGCACGTCGGTGAGGACAAGAACACTGAGAATGCTTAAATTTCTTTTGGGCCAATCAAACCGCGATCTAAACCCACAACTGGAAAACACATGCGTGTCTGGGTTTTTGAATTTCTACTGGAGCAGAAAAAGCTGGCACAATAAAATTTCTATCAACCGTTTACTGCGGGGAAAGTGGCATAAAAACACAACCACTGGCAGCAATTACATCTACTAACCCTATGGAAAAAAGAAAAGGTTAGGAACTAAACTGCGAACAAAATGTCCTTAAAGCTTTAGATTGCTGGAAATCAGCCATTAAAGAACAATATGGATATGCCATATTGACAAATATGATTCTTGTTCTATGGAAAGCTGCTTCATTTATCAAACTGGGAAACCACATGCCAACTCTCACAGCCGCTGTGCTCAGCCCGTGTGTGGATAGAGAAAAACACACCATGAGGACTATACACCAGTATCACCATCAGATTAGTCACTATATTAGACACACATGAGAGAAAGTTTGGACAAGCGATCCCTCAGCTGTATGTGAGGACTTCAAGTGAAATCAGACTCTTCTCTTACTTTTACACAATACCCAGTTCTGCACTCTTCCATCTTTTCACTCTGCCATGTCTTTCTGTGTGTGCGCGTTCATTACCTACCAGCGTTGTATAGTAACGAAATAAAAATGCTTCACTATTGTACTTAAGTACGTTTTGGGAGACTTTGTACTTTACTTGAGTTTTTTTTTTTAATTCAGCTTTCTTTCACTTTTACTTCACTACATTTCCGACCTTAATTGCATACTTCTACTCCGATACATTTTCTATGTGCCATGCTGTTACTCGTTACAAACACACACACACACACACACACACACACACACACACACACACACACACACACACACACACACACGAAAAAAAGTCGTGTTTTCACCCAGAGACAGGCATGTCCGGTAGGCTTTGTTGCAGTTGTGCACTTGTTTGTCAGGAAAATTATCATTTCTCTACATTGATTACAGACCTGCAGCGGGTCTATAATCAACTTTTCTGCAGCGCGGCTTTGCTTTGAACCTTGAACCAATCAAAGCAGTGATACGGATCGAAGCAGTGCTTTATTTTGTTTATTCCATTGTTTATTTCACTTTATCCTACTTTTTTCCCGCTAAAACCCTGAAGAGCATATGTCTATGAGTAATATTTAATATTTTTATGTTAAACCAACCTGTTATGGTCTTCTGAAACGGTTGATAGATGTATTTTATAACTTAAAAACAGGACCGATGCTAACGCGTTAGCATGTCTATGGCGTCTTCAATGTTAAAGTTAGCATTAAGCTGTTCGCATCAGCACATTTGTGTTTTGTTTTCTGTATAATTAATGGCTGGGTGTTCATTGTTGTAAAAGAGTCAAATTGTAATTTTTTAAATTTATTTTTATTCATATATTAATAATAGCAACAACAATAATAGTCTACATAATAGACAATATTAGTCAATAATAATATACTAATAATGTCACAATACAATTTTAGAGAAAGAGACAAAAAGAACCTAATGAAACAAAACAACAGAAAAGATAAAACCATGTAACAATGAAAATAAATAAATACATATAGAAATAAATAACTGTTTCCTGTGAACACCTAGTGAGTAGTCTACTGTCGTTTAGGTTTTGAAACCTTGTTTCTGAAGTGTTTTGGTGTGATGTGCACAATTTTCAGTATTTTGACTAATACTACCAGTCATTTACAAGACAAGATAAACTGTAATATAAAAAAACAGTCTGTTTTTGATTAATAACATTTACTTGTACTTTTACTTTCAATACTTGAATACATTTAGTTGTACATTACAATACTCATACTTAAGTACAATAAATACTAGATACTTTAAGACTTACTTGAGTAGCATTTCAATCGGTGACTTGAACTTCTACCAAAGTCATTTTTTAATGGGTATCTGTACTTTTACTTAAATGTGATTTTCTGGTACTTTATACAACACTGTTACCTACCTAGATAAATGTTTGCTCATGTCACGCTACTAAAATATACTGATACCGTGCTGCTACAAATGTCATCCTCTGTGTGGGATACAAACTGTACATCTGCTTATTTGTAGAAATGCAAACTTTATTTAAAAAAAAAAATACATGAATAAAAAAAAAACAACCATACAAGTAATTTCCTCTAAGGCTAACTTTTTTGTTTTCTTTCAAACATATGGAATTAGGATAAACTGCTTTTCTGAGTGAGACCAGTTTTCTGTCATATAATTCAAGAGTGTGACATCAAGTCAATTCTGGATTTGAAAATAATGCAGATGAACGCAATGAGTAGCATTGGAATAACAAATTAAAAAAAAAATATTTTTAAAAATAACTACAGCCCAAGATTACTCATATAGAAGAAGTGTTTTACAATTCTATTAATGGCAACAATTTTATATAGAATTAAAGAAGCATCGGTACTTGCCAAAGTAAATGAAAATATTTGTGTAAGTGAATGCACTGTAAGAAATATTCCTGGTGTTATTGTCATGATACAGCTGGAAAAGCCAGACGAAGATCACTCCTGCTCTAAAAAAATCCTAATTTATTTTCCCTCTGTGACTCAACTGATAGATAAGATTTGGATGCTGTTTTATGGGGGGGGGGGGGGGGGGGGGGAGAACAAGCTTTAGTCAAACTGAGAAAATCAATTATTGACTGACACTACTGATAAACAGATATAATCAAAGTTGTCAATGTGAGAAAAATTATGCACAGCATCATAAAAAAGTTTTAAATAGTCTTGTATTTCATAATAAAGCATTGGGCTGCTGTGTTTGACTCTCTAAAGTCACTGAGTCAGCTTTATGAAGTGATGAAAAGAAAATCTCCCCCTCTCCTCTGCATTGAGCAGAATGACTGGTAGTTGAGACTCTACAGATCTAAAAGCTCCCTATGCAAGAACAGACAGACGTATGTGGATTCTTGTTTGACTATGTTACTAGCATTTTTTGCCTCCAATTGCGATTTCTGAATGCATTTCTGGAAAGTAGTTGCCCTCTGCCATTTTGCAAAATAAATAAATTTAACTTTCACAGAAGAGGACTCAAATGCACTAAATGAACACAGGAAAAAATCTCACGGGCTAAACATACACATGCAGCACGACAGAGAATGTTAATAGTGGACAGAGAAGCCCAGACAGCTCTTTGCACAGGACACCATGAAGAGCTTTACATTGAAAAGAAAGTTTCTGGCTGCTATATTATTGTTTAAAGCATCATTCCTATTGACCACTGTATGTCAGGAAACATTTGAAACTATATATATATATATATTTTTTAAGACTAAAAGTAAACAGTGCTGTTTCTGGTTTTCTGTGGGGGGGGTGCCTGGCACGTCAACAATGCAATGAATTAACCAATATTAAAAATAAATAAATAAATAAAGCACGGAAAATGTAGAAAACATCCTTGTGAGCCATTTGGAAGAGTGCTGGACTTCAGTACCTGTCAACCTTTGCCCCCAAGTCAATATGTCGGCCAACTGAAGGATGTGGATGTGTAAAGTTAAGATCCTGGCAAAAGACAAACACCTCCACAGTGTGTACAGTCTTGATAATTCACACCACTGACATTTATTGGTCAGGAGCTCTGGCTGTGTGACAAAGCATGACAATAACTACTGTTACCAAGTACAATAAATGTCCTTAACTGACATGATTTATGCACCAGTTGGGAGAGGAGAAACTAGGCAGGAGGAAATTTTGACAAAAGTGCGACCTCACCAAAACCATTAAGTCTGGGAGTGGAAAAGATTTTTATTATATCTACAGCTGTAAGGAAAGGTTTCATAAAAACAAAAACACCCTTTTACCGTGAGTTTGCATTGAGGAAACGTGGAAAACAGATGCTTTGTCAAAATTACACTGTTGCTGTTCTCCATCATTACTGTAAATCAGCAAGTAATGAACAACTGGTCATTAACCAGTCATCAGACTGATGATGTCAAGACATCCGTTAACAACAGGGTATAGCAGAGTGCAGCATAGTTTTAAAATTTATATATATATATGTGTGTGTGTGTGTGCGTGCACTAGTGTGTTGCACGTGCTCAGACCAGAGAATTTTGTTTCTCATGGTCTGAGAGTCCTTCAGCTGCTTTTTGCCAAACTCCAGGTGGGCTGCCATGTGCCTTTTAATAAGGAGTGACTTCCGTCTGGCCACTCTACCATACAGGCCTGATTGGTGGATTGCTGCAGAGATGGTCATCCTTCTAGAACAGGGGTGGCCAAGTTCGGTCCTCGAGAGCCACCTTCCTAACACTCTCAGTTGTCTCCCTGCTCCAACACACCTGAATGCAATGAAAGACTCGTTAGCAGGCTTTTAATGAGACTTTCATTGGATTCAGGTGTGTTGGAGCAGTAAGGCAACTAAGAGTGTCAGGAAGGTAGATCTCGAGGAGCGAAGTTGGCCACCCCTGTTCTAGAAGGTTCTCCTCTCTCCACAGAGGAATGCTGGAGCGCTGACAGCGTGACCATTTACAGATGATGGAAGCCACTGTACTCATTCAAAGCAGTAAAAATGTTTCTGTACCGTTCCCCAGATTTATGCCTCAAGACAATCCTGTCTCAGAGGTCTATAAAAAATTCCTTTGACTTCATGCTTGGTTTGTGCACTGACATGCACTGTCAACTGTGGGACCTTATATGTAGACAGGTACGTGTCTTTCCAAATTTCAATTTCAATTTATTTGAAAGGGACCATGTGCAATTAAAAACATAAATGTCATCATTTGATGCATTGCACCAGAGTTAGCCTTAGGCTAATTTACATCTGCAGTCCCTGATCACAAATAAATATGACACATATAAAATCATCAAATATCACAAATAAATACAACCAAGATGTTAAACATCACTTAAATAAAAACATACAGCGACACTACATATTGTAAATAGAATGCCCCTCATAACACTCAAACATATACATAATCATAGGGTGTAGTAGCATGCACAGCACACAACACTGCCCCCAGTCACACACACACACCCCTTATGGAGAAAAAAAAAAAAAAGCACTAACTTATTAGTGGGTGCATTGTTGTGAATTCTTTAAATATTTTTAATATTAACTTTAAAATCACAAAATGAGCCGCAATTTTTTTATATTGTCTGGAATGGCATTCCGTTGTGTAACAGCTTTAACAGAAAAAGCTGCCTGCCCAAATGCTGAATAGCGAAGGGGTAAAACACAATCATGTATGGAAGCTATTCTCGTAGACCTTACAAAGCCACGATAGTAGACAAACTTGCACAAACAGGCGGGAGCCAAGCCGTTTAAGATTTTGTAAACAGCACATAAATTTGAAAATATCCTAAAATTTTCAAAAGATAATAGATTGTACTTATGTAATATGCTACAATGATGATACCTCAGAGGCTTTTGTCAAAAATTTTCAGGGCCTGTTTGTACAGGGATTCTAAGGGCCTAATTGCTGTCTGGCTAGCCTGACCCCAACAAGTAATACAGTATGAAATATGGGGGAAAATTAAAGCATGCAAAAATATCTTGGCAGCCTCTGTAGATAAGAAGGATCTAATTTGTCTAAATAGGGCCAGCTTATATTTAATAGTTTTTGTCATTTTTTTGATATGTTTCTTATAGCTCAAATTCAGATCCAGTAACACACCAAGATATTTGAATTCAGTAACAATCTCAATTTGTTCACCCCAATGCAAACTTTTACATCTGAGATGTTCAATTTCGTTTTGGAGAAGAACATACCTTTAGTTTTACCTACATTTAAAGTGAGACAGGAGCGGTCTATCCACTCAGCCACTCCAACCAAAGCATTATTTAATTTCTCAGCAGCTTGTTGAGCTGACTTAGCATGGGTATATAAAACAGTGTCATCAGCATAACATTGCATCTCCACATTACGACAAAACTGTGGAAGGTCATTAATGTAAAGACTAAAAAGTAGTGGACCTAATACAGATCCTTGTGGCACACCCATTGTGCACTTCAAGTAGCTGGAATATACATCTTTAATTTTCACACACTGGCTCCTATTAGATAGGTATGATGACATCCATGCAAGTGTGTTAGCTGAAAGATTAAAGCTGGAAAGTTTGGATATCAGAACTGTATGGTTAACTGTGTCGAAGGCCTTAAGTCTAAGAACACAGCTCCAACAACTCCAAATGTATCAAGACAAGATCGAATTTGCTCTGTTAGATGTAAAATGGCCATTTCTGTGGAGTAATGTTTTCTGAATCCAAACTGGGCTGGATTTAGACCATGATTACAACTGTTAATGTGGTCTGTGAGTTGTTTTATGACCACTTTCTCTGCTATCTTGGAGATTACTGGCAATATGCTTATAGGTCTATAGTTACCAACTATACAACGATCACCATGTTCATGTCCAGTCAACTGAATGTACCCCACGTAGACTCCAATTAAGCTGTAGAAACAACAATGATGATCAGCAGAAACAGGATGCACAAATGAATTTCATCCACTTTGGAAAAGGCTGTAACATAAGAAATTTGGAAAATGTGCAGCGCTGTGAACATTTTCTGGATATACGGTATATTTTTTTTTTAAAACACCATCACCACCACCACCACAACAACAACCACCACCAGCAGCCAAAGAAACAGAAATGCTAATCACCAAGCTACTCTTAAACCAGTAGTACATGCAATTGCACACATCTGTAGAACCTCCACTTTCTGTTCAGGTTTCATGGGTCAGTTGTTTTTATGTGGACAGTTTCCTGAAAGGGCAGGTTGATGGGGGTTACTTGTTAATGTGAACTATGATGCCTTTGAGACACGGAGAAACTACATGGTTAGACACAAATGACATCCTAAAGAGTATGGATTAACAATCCATATGGGATGCCCTTTAGCAACCTAATCAGTGAAGGTTCTCAATCAACCAAGCAGGAGATAACTAGAACCTTAGCAGAAAGCAAACTGATTTTCTTGTATAGTCAGCAAGATGTTTAGCCACTCATTCAAGTGATGAAACATCTGCAGTAAAGCTGTTGAAGTCACTTAGATAAATTACCTTAAGTAAACTTGGATACAAATACAGTATGCAGACCAACTATCCCCGGTGTTCACCGACATCTTCAACACCTCACTGGAAACATGCCAGGTGCCAGCATGCTTCAAGGCCTCCACCATCATCCCAATCCCCCCCAAAAAACTTCACGTCTTAATGACTACAACTCATTACTCTGAACTCTGTGGTGATAAAGACCTTCAAGCCCTTGTCTTCACACACCTTAAGGCCATCTCTGACCTTACCTGGATTCTCTGCAGTTTGCCTACAGAGCCAACAGCATCTGGACTTCCCAGGAACCTATGCCAGGATGGACTTCAGCTCTGCTTTCAATACTATCATCCCGGCCCTGCTGCAGAACAAGCTCTGTCAGCTTGGCGTACCCGACTCCACCTACAAGTGGATTATTGACTTCCTGTCCAATAGGAGGCAGCACGTGAAGCTTGGGGGGGGGGCACATCTCCAACACACGGTCCACCAGTACCGGATCCCCCCAAGACTGCGTTCTTTCCCCCCTACTCTTCTCCCTGTACACCTACAGCTGCACCTCCAGTCACCAGACTGTAAAGCTCCTGATGTTCGCAGATGATCCAATTCTCATTGGACTCATCTCATCAATGGAGATGAGTATGCCTACAGACGGGAGATCAATCACCTGGTGTTCCTGGTGCAAAGAGAACAATCTGGGGCTCAATGACCTTAAGACAGTGAAGACTGTTGTTGACTACAGAAAGAACCCAGTCCTGGCCAACCCCATCATCCTGTGTGACTCCCCAGTTGCCACTGTGGAATCCTTCCGCTACCTGGGAATCACCATCACTCAGGATCTCAAGTGGGAGCCGAAAGTCAGCTCTCTCACAAAGGGAGGACAACAGGGGATGTACTTCCTGCAGCAGCTAAGGAAGTTCAACCTGCCAAAAACAATGATGGTGAACTTCTACACTGTCATCACTGAGTCCATCATCTCCTCCTCCATCATCATCTGTTGCGCTGCCGCCACTGTTAAGGACAGGAGCAGACTGCAGCATATCATCCACCCAACAGAAAAGGTGATCGACTGCAATCTGCCATCCCTACAGGACCTGTACACCTCCAGGGCCATGAGGTAAGCAAGGAAGATTGAGGCTGATCCCTCTCACCCAGGAAAGAAACTTTGTCACCCTCCCCTTGAGGCAGATGGCTGAGGTCCATCAGGATTGAAACCTCAAGACACAAAAACAGCCTCTGTCTCCACCCCTGCACCGCCACGCCCACAAAGTACACTCCGATAATCCCTGCACTGAAAGGTACTGTATATCTGCATGCCTTTGCACAGCCCCGTTCTACTATGTTATACTTAATTTGAAAATGAACTTAGTTTTACCTATTGTCTATTTGACTCCTTTACTTCTTACCAAAACATTTTTCCCTTTTTATTATTGTTAATGCATCAATTACTTTTTACAGAAGTATTATCCCCTTTTCTTTCTATTGTTGTTTATGCACCAACGACACCAGATCAAATTCCTTGTATGCGAGAACTTACTTGGCAATAACTTCGACTGTGATTAAATAGTTACTAAAATTACAAAGAAACCAGTCGCATCAGAAAAAAAAGCTATTGATTCACAGATTCTCACCACTGACATTACATCATTATTCCAAAACCAAATGGTGCATAAACCATCTGTCTTTAACCTCCAGCTTTCTGATCAGCAAGCTCCAGCAAATGTCTGAAAAAGTCTAATTTAGCTTCTTCAAGCCTGTGTGACAGTCAAGCCAGAGGGGGAAAAATAAAAATAAAAATCAGGAAATCTAAGCTGTAACTGAGAACTGTACATAGGAACAAAGTCCAAATTGAAAAGTAATATCATATAAATACATTCTGATGGCTTTTTAAATACAATCACAGTCAGCTGCTGTATGAAATGTTATCAACACTCATCTCCATTGGCCGTTTGCCAAATGAATGTCAAACTTTTTTCAATTATGAAATTAATGTATATGAAAAGGTTGGTTATGAGAGTTGAACAAGAAGCTGGAAACACAGCAGAGTTCAACAGCATATGGCTTTTGGGTGTTTGAGACATAAAGCATGGGGCGGGGGCACGGCTTTCAACAGAGACCAGTGTGGTTGCACAATCTCAGTTCATCCAAGAGACATATTTTGCTTTTCCAACCAACTGAAGGATTTTATTCTTTTGCAATTTTTAATAGCCACCTGTCCAGTCTGCCAACATGAATGAAATCTAGAGAAAGCCAGCAGCAAGTTCTTTGGTCTGTGGATGAAGTGGTGACAGGTATAGAGGTAAGGAGGATTACCAGGCATATTTTAGGAATGTAATAGAAAGGAAACTTTGCCTGTTACTACTCTTACAAACCTTACCTCAGTCAGGTAGTTTAGTAAGGTGTCCTGACCAAATAGAAAGTTGACCTAAGAAACATAAAATTACTTTTGCGAGCACCTGGCCTGATTTAAGAAAATTCTTTTGTGATAAAAACATGACTAATGGCCCAGTCACATGGCACACGACAATTCCTGAATGAAGGGAAAAAGTAAAAAAAAAACTGCAAACAGAATCTGTGTGCACGTCGGTGGATCCACCTGCTCTGGTTCCTCATCCAGAACAAAAGAGGGATCATCTCCATCATCATCAGAATCCACACTGTCCGTCGACACGCTGCGCGCTCCATCTTCCTCCAATTAAAAAAAAAAAAAAAAAGTGTGCTGTGGTCACTGCTGTATCACAGTATTATGTTCTAAGCCATATATATTGATTTATAACAGAAAACCGTCAAAAAGGAGAGAAATATAAGTGTAAAGATGATTGAATATATCAGAGCAGTAAATTAATCAGTGCGTGTGAACGCGCGCATTGACTCACGTGCGGTTATTTCCACCAGCTGATCACTGATCCACAACGTGAATTCTTCCTTCAGAACAGCTCTTTACATCATTTTGATTCATCTACCTGTTGCCACATGTGCAGAAGGACTGGATTGTCATTCCTACACTCAGATTGTTATATTTAATGCAAAATAATAAGCGCACGCAGGAGCTCCTGCTGCCGCTAATGCTGCATTCAAGTACCGTCAGAAATTATACAACTTTTTTGTTGTTTCAAATTCAACAGTTGCTTGTGGCAAAATAATTAATTATATCCACACAAAAGATTAATTCTGGCCTATGTAAGGTGCCTGAGCCCATTGAAGCTGCCCCCCACCGATAAAAAAAATCCAAGCAAGCAGGCTGAGTTTGCCCTGTAATTTCTGACGGTACATGAAGCAGCAGCAGCCTCGGCGCTCACAAACCGGCTTCTGCACTGTGTGAAAACATTCAGCTGCTCCAACGAAGTCAAATTAAACAATAACGTTACAAAAACTACACAAACAATTAAAACACGTCAAGAACGACAGCAAAACGAGACACAGATGAATTGAGGTTTTCGTTGCCCTTCGTTCAAATTTTTCAACAGTTTAAAAATCCTGACAAAGCTCCAGCTGCAGGAACGAAGCTGTGCGAAGGTTAAACGATGCCAACGAAAGTCAACGAAAGTCCAGATTTCTTGTTTCGTCAGGGCTTCGTCACCCTTCGTTAAGTGCTGTGTGACTGGGCCATAAGCTCCATTAAGTCAGTTTTGTATAACTGGACAGAACATGGTCAGCAAGTTTATGTAAAACAATAACAGCCTTTATAAACAAAAAAGATGACTAGAAATAAATTACACAAAATTGCAGATGGGTATTTTTTTTAAGTAAATAAAGTGAAAAGAGTGTCCTAAAGGACCAGCAGCTCCCCCGAATTTCCACTGTAAGCTAGAAGTACTACAGCATTTAGTGACATTACAATCTTCAATGATTTGACCCAGAAAATGCAGAGTGATGATAATATCCACTATACTCCCAAAAGAGGGTTGTGAGATGAAGTTATATGTCAAATATTTTGGGTCTGTGGCGATTTGAGGTCAGGTAATTGAGGAGTGAATGCCTATTTTTACACCTTGATCCAAACTGTACCTGGAAAAACATTGACCAAAGTCAGTGCCCTCAGAATTGTCCTAAGAGGATTTAAAAATTAACTTGTACAGTTTACTAAATATCAGGGGTCTGCAATGATTATGTCTCAAATAATCAAGCAGTGAAGGCCACAGATGTCCAGACAGATGGACAGAGTTCTTTCTGTAGTGACGCATGTACGCAGGACATGGATGTCCCCTTGCTCTTCTTGTTCCTGTGTATAGGCTGTGGGGTGTGCACAGCCTATACGAGGTCTGTTAGAAAAGTATCGGTCCTTTTTATTTTTTTCAAAAACCTGATGGATTTGAATCACGTATGCTTGCATTTTCTAACAGACCTCATACTCAGGAACAGTGGGTGCAGGATCTCACTTCTTCTCAGTAAACAATGGCATTCATCAGGTATGACAATGTTTACATGGGCTGGTTGCTGGGTCAGGTAAGGGTTAGGGGCTTGGGGTACTGCTGGAATAACTAAGAAGAATGGTTTATTTAAGAGAGCCAGAAGAGGAGTACCACTTGCACTGTCCGGAAATATCAGCTATGGCATTTTAGCCTGTGGAGTGTTTCTCTGGGCATTGTCCAATATGCAAGTGCCTTTCAGGAGTAGGAGAAGACCAAGGGGACATCCACATTTCACATGGCTGTGGCACATAGAGGTCTACTTTTAAGAGGTGCCTGTGGAGCAGTAGTATGCCTGGGTGGTTTCCATCCAGGACGCAAGGCCTTGATGTACTGTGGTATATGTGGTGACAAACAGGACCAACCCATGCTCCGACCACTGACCTGAGACATACAAACTGTACATAGCAATATGCATACAGCAGGAATAGTGTCGACTTCAGAAGAAATGCGAAGGAAATTCACCAACCAGTTGCTGAGATTTTGGCCAGACAGTGCAAAAATTGTCTTTTATGACCATCAGACTGCCATTTAACAAACACAAAAAAGGACTAAAATTGTGATTTATGATATTACATCTGATGGTGAACATCCCTGTAAGTACACCCGTTTGTGTTTTTCTGTTTTCGTATTTGCTTAATCAAGAATCACTAACATAGAGTAAAAGGCTGCAGACTTAACAGTGTTAAACACTGCAGAAACATGACTACTTTAGCAGTTTGAGGACAAGTGCATTAACCACAGGTATAGCAGTAATGTGTTTATACTGTGCATTATTTGAACGTGCAAGTGTTGTGTGACCCTGGTTCTCAAACTAAGTGCGACACAGAACACAGCAACACACTTTATACTGCAAAACATGCAGTGAACACAGCCAACAAACACAGTCTACTTATTGTATCATTCAGCACTGAAAGATTAAAGTTTAAAACTGGTGATTCCTTTAAAACAAATTAAAATGTTGAAATTGACAACAAAATTTTTAGTAAATGACTTTGCACTCAGAGTCTAATGCTCCTTATGAAGCTTTGACTCAAAACAAGACACCAACTGTAGATTAACTAAGATATTATACCCATTTATCGAATGATGGCATTAGATATTACAGTAGGATATCACATAATACAAAGCAAAGATTGCAGCCAAAGCACTCTGGAGTATTTGAAACTCATCTCACAGGCTGAATCCTACACATACAGCATCTTCATCAATCTTCCCATATTTCAACTACATCAGACATGTCCATATATAGCCAAACATAGCTTGAATAACACACTGTAAAAGGCAGCCTGAACAGTTTATAGCAGTTCTACGCTGTGATCTTTAAATACATAAATTATTGTGACGACACGTGTGTGACAGCTTGCGTGTGAGAGAGAGAGTTCACAAGTTGACTGTATTTGGTGACAAATATACATTCAGGTGCCAATTCATTAGGTATGTCTACTGAAAAGTAATGTAGCCCTGTAGGAAATCCCTTTCATAAAGAAGTGAAGGTGTGCCCTGTTAATGTTAAATCACCACCGCCAAATGCCACTGCATACAGTGGGATTATTTTTAACATTTATAAAGACACAATATAATTGGATTTTACTCACTGTATGAGGACTGAGTGAATGTGCTCCAACTGAAGGTATAATAATAAACCAGAAATTTGCTGCCAAAAAAATAATTTATTTTGTTGTCTTTCTACTGGAGACGTAGAGATTAATCGATACAAATCGATATCTAGATACAAACGTGCGCGATGCAAATGTATTGATTCATTCAGTGTGCATCAATTCAACTGGCGAGTGAAATCGCGATGGATTGGTCGCTGTGTGCTTGCATCAGTTTTTTTCCTGACGCATACTGAATGCACCACAGACAGAAGCCTGAAAGCACAATTCTACCACAACAAATCTATTTCAAAATGGAGGCCCGCAACAACGGCACAAGCAATTGTAGGAAATTTTTGACGCACCTACAAACAAATCAGGCATTTGGAATTATTTTGGCTCTTTTTAAAAAAGATGGGAAACGACAAGACGCAGATGGTTTGGAAAGAATACCGTGGCTGCCGCTGTGCCCCGTAACTCAGCAAGACTGGTAAGAAAGTATCTCAAATGACTTTTTCCAAGGCGGTACTCTGTCAATGAATGACTCACTGTAAGTCACTCATTGACAGTCACATTGTTTTACTGTTAAGTTCTGACAGTGTGATCAGACAGGTTCCAAATATGAGGGAACCGATTCCTGTTCCTTAATGTTAATGTTGTAAATTTGCTGCTTATAAGGAATAAAACAAATCCTCTGCCTGTAGTAGAATCAGAAGAAGAAGAATAACACAGTACCATACTGAATTACAGCTTCTTATTTTCTATTTAAATTTTTGGTATAATTTCTTTGCATCGTATCACACCAAATCGCATCACGAGGAGGTGAATTGTCGTGAAATACATATCAAATGGCACTGAATTAGGAACAGGGATGAATCGTATCACATCGTACCATCATGTATTGCTATATGTATTGTACTGCTGGTAGTGGATCAAGATGCATATCGAATTGTCGTCAGTGATGAGATTCATATCCCTACTTTCTACCCAATTATCACCCATGATCCACCACCATCTGCCACATTCTTCTTTTTATCTCTGGCCTATCCACAGAGCCCTCTATGAGTACTAGAGTGTGCAGTTGCACTGAGACATGTCCCACTGTAACAGTATCTTCCTCCCTGGATATCTTCCTCTCCCCCCGCATAGCAAGTCTGTTGCAGTATTATCACACATTTCATCCTTCATTCTGAAGTGTCTGACCCCTTTTTGTGTAAATTCTCTCAATTCACATCTATAATTTCTTCCCTGCTCATGTATTATTTGACCTCCCCTTGACCTCTTATGATTAGGTGGGGGTAAGATATCCTGACCTGGATATCTTACCCCCACCCTTGCAAAGCAAGTCTGTAGAGTATATTTGGAAGGGGGATTTAAAGATACAAGGTCTGTCCATCTGTCGCGGTGGAGCCGCATGGCGCAAAGCAACGCCGTGATGAACCCTCACAGGACATGTTGGGGCATGTCCAGCTCATGCACAATTTCTCGGATACTCACACAACTGAAAAGCCACCAACAGCCATCTGAAAGCCATCTGAAAGCCGTCGACGACGTTCTGGATCAACAAAGCTTTCACGTTGGAAATGATCTGGTTGTTTCAGCGGGGTTTGAGCCTGTCGATCGGCGCTCGGAGTGCGCCGCGCTCTCAGCCGCTGTGGGCGGTCTTTAAACCGGCTGGAGCACTCCTTAATCTGTGTAATCCCCATAAAATCGTCGCTGAAAGCCATCTGAATTTTCCGAATGGTGTCCAGCTGGAGGTCTCTCACAGTTTCTGGAAAAATTTGATGCAGTAAAGCTCCAAATCGTTCAGACATTTATTCGCAATAAAATCCAACGAGAGGGGCGGACCAGTGCTCACACAAAGCCTGCTCACAGGCGAATGACGCAACCGACAGGCGTGAAAAAACTCACGCATAAGCACGAAGGTTCAAGCTTGGCTGATGCAATCACATGTGATTCAAATCCATATGGTTTTTGAAAAAATGAAAAGGTCCAATACTTTTTGGACAGACCTCGTACTTCAGAATAGGAAATATACTGTTACACAGGTCGCGGTATCTTACCACCCACCCCATCATGGACAGATGTTCTGTCATATTTCAGGTTGTCAATCTGGTCCATATATTTGTAGAGTAAATTTGGAAGGGGGATTTAAAGATACTTCAGAATAGGAAATATTACTATTGTAGATGGCTATAGATACATACAGAAAGAATACCAATATTGTTCACCGTCAGTCAAACTGTGCTTCATCTGGGACCATAAAGCATCCATGAAATATAGATTTGCAGGGGTGCCCAAGTTCGGTCCTTGAGATCTATCTTCCTGACACTATTAGTTGTCTCCCTGCTCCAACACACCTGAATCCAATTAAAGACTCATTAAAAGCCTGCTAACACGTCTTTCATTTGATTCAGGTGTGTTGGAGCAGGGAGACAACTAAGAGTGTCAGAAAGGTAGATCTCGAGGACCGAACTTGGCCACCCCTGGAAGGTTGCTCTATCCTGATTGGGCCTTATCAAGGTTTGGCTAAGCTTTAATTAGTGCTGCTCTGTAGGAATGTTGCCATTCCGGGGGAACCATTTTGGAACAGGGCAACTCAGTAAGCAGCACGCACTGACGCTCAAAGCATCTCGTCAAGAAACAGGTGCAAAATGCTGGAAAGCTGCACATGTTGGCAAATCCACAAACGGAGGAAGAAGGGAGACAACATTTCCTTCAATAAGTAAGCAGTTTTGGTTATTCTTGTTACTTTTTCCTGTGACTTTTGGGTGATAAGCCGGTGTAAAGCATCATGCCTGTGTACTTAATCTGAGGCTTTAGAAAACACCTGCAATTTTATTCAAAGCTGAATTTATTCAGTATGATGCAAAAATAGATTTAATTAATGCAGCCTGTGTACCCACTCTGAATTGTGTGATATTGTGCCTTCATAGCTACAGAATTTGGAAGCTGGAACATATCGGATCTGTTTAAACTTTCAACACTAAAATGAAATAATTTCATAGCCAATGACGCATTTGCTTTCAGAACTATTGGCTGATGAAACCATTCACCCATAGAATCAGAAGTCATTTACAGCTGCAGGTTGTCTCGTCCATGTCACGCGGTGGAGAACTCATTTGGAATCCTCTCAAAGTTAGTTATTTATAATATATAAATTATAATAGATTGAGGCACTGCGCTGCACTGAACACAGATTTACTGCAGCTGGAACAGATCGGATCCATGTAACTTTCAACACTAATATTTTGGAATGTGTGGGAGTCAATGTAAGTTTAATACTTTATTTAATGTAAATTAATTTTACTGGCTTGATATCCAGGTCAGAACTATATTTTAACATGTATTTTGCGAGTTTTTCCCCGTGTGTGCTCACTCGCATATCTGCATTGAAAATGCACATGAAACATTTCACATCCGGGCACTTCGTCAATATTTTGCCCGGTTAAGAGGTATCATGTCGCTCTCCATGAAGGGCCATTCGCAATTAATAGGCAACTTTGGGAGTGCACACTCTAATACTCACATAGGGCTCTGTGGGTCTATCCAATCTAGAGCAGTACTGACTCCTTTAATGGGGACTGCCTACTAAACAAGGGATCATATCTCATCTCTACTTGAGCAAATCCAGTATGAAACATCTGAAATTGTTTAGCGCTGCAGAAAATCTGTTCAAAATAAGTTTACACCAGTCTATTCTACACATGAACAAGTTCAAACTCTGTCAAAACCCATTTACCTTAAATAAAGCACAAATGGAGCCACAACCTCTGGCTAAAATTATGGACTCCCCACTCTTATATGTTGGTTATTCAGCTTCTTTTTTGTGGCAAATGGACAAACAGAGATATGACACAAAACCATTTTTTGTTCAATCGCTGAAGATTCTGGCTCAATGAAAAAGACATCAAACAAACAACATTTAATTACTTTATGGCATATTTTTATCCAGCTCAAATAGAGCAATAAAATATGGAATTATTACGTACAAGAAAATGCAAATCATTGACCAAACGATCTAGTCTAACCCCCTTGTACATATCCCCTGAAGATAAAACCCCCCAAATCATGCATTCTTCACTCCAAAATGCTGTCTGGCAATGACAAAGAGCCTATAAACCAATAAAGAAACCTTTTTTAGTGGCATTTTCTTTTATCACACACAAAAATAATATTACAGAAACATTGTACATATTGTGAGGTTTGAATAATGTGAGCATTTATGTCCATAAGGGTCCATTTCTGAACATGTCGGTCATAGTCCATGCGGAGCTTCTTGTGCTCCTTCAAGAGGTGAAACATCACTCGATTTCGGCAGGGAAAGCCGAGCATAACAAACCTCCAAGTAGAGATGTCCTACCTTCGCCAGGCAGCATTTTGGAGTGAAAAATGCATGATTTGGGGGGTTTAAACTTCAGGGGGGATAGACTAGATCAATTGGTCAATGATTTGCATTTTTTGGGTTAGGGTTAAAAATAGCTTTCTTTAGGGGTTTACAGGCACTTTGTCATTGCCAGGCAGCATTGTGGAATGCAAATGCAAATGTATGTACAGGGGAGATAGACTAGATCAATTGGTCAATGATGTGCATTTTTTTTTGTTCATAATAACCGCTCCCATATTTTTAAGAAGATAATACACCGCAACATTTAATTTTGCAAAATAGTACCACCCCCTATTACTAGACATAAAGAAGCGCACCCCCAACAAGTGAGCTGCCAGCTGATACAATGGGAATGACTATGTCTCGAAAATAGAAAATGCACAATAAATCAAATGAAAACGAATGTAATAAAAGTGCAAGAAATGAACTGAATGAAATGGGATTTACATACAGTAGCCTAAGGCCAAATGAAAATATCTAAAGCGAACACTACAACATTACAGTGGGTTCGAGAGAAGCAATTATGGAGTGAGGATGACTGGATGAAAGTGATATTCAGTGATTAATCTCAAATCTGGATTAGCCAGAGAGATGACGTTAGAGGTTTTGTCTGGTGTGAAACTGCCTGAGCTCAACAAGCATGTTTCACCACCCATTTATTACAAAAGGGAATTTACCTCAATCATAAATCCACAGGCGTAGGAATGAAAGTTTGTACTTTTTTTTTCCACTTTCCACTGAGTGAAAATTGTTTTGGTGATCAGGAAAGGCTCATCGATTCAATGACAGCAAACAGTCCAGATCTTACTCTGAATTACTAAAGTACAAACCTTGAGGATTTCAGGTCATCATAACAGCCAGAGGAGAATCTACAAAATACTCATTGTGGATTATTTTATTGATTTATTCTTGATGATTCTTTTTTCCACCCGGACATCATGTAATTTGACAATTTTTTTCATGCTATTTAATGTAGAAAAAAATGCATTCATAAAACTGTAAATGTAGCTCTCATACACTAGAAGCTGGAAGTCTCAATAAACAGCTCTAAAAGACAAACAGCTGATGTTTCTTGGATGACAACTATTAAAATTAAATGTCTAATGAAGAATCAGTGAAGATTCTTCAAAACTGAATGAGTTTTATTACAGTGCGTCACCTCTGAGTGGGCACATAATACATTTCCATTATCATTTAAAGTGCTTTTTTTTGCGCTGTGGTTGTAATAAATAATGCAGATAAGGACATACACCCATCTTTTTGTGACGTTATAAATTAATTCAATGTAAATATGTCTATATTTAGTAGTTAACCCATTTATGCCCAGATTTTTATTTTATTAAGTGGAAAAAGTTGCATTAGTACCTTTGAGATTTTTTATTGAGTAGAAAATGACAGTGATACACTTTGGCAACAACAGTTGCCAGTGGGGCAAAAGGGGTTAAACAGGATAAGTGGAAGAGAATAGACAGATGAATGGACTACATTAACAGGCACATAGTTCAACATGCACCGTTACCTTTCTTCTGAACCTGCATCATCTCCTTCTGCCGCAGGTCAACCTCCCTGCCAAGAGCCTTCCTTTGCCTCTGTAGTTCACTGCGCAGCACAGCGATGCGCAGCTGCATGCACTCTCGCTCTTTTTTCTGCGTACAGCAAACACAGACACAGGAAAAAAGAAACAAAAATGAAATGATTTAATGAGTGATCAGTTTTAATTTCCATCATCATTCCTATAAGTGAAAAAATAAATAAATAAAAACAAAAAAAGGAGGTTTGCAACACTCACCATGAGTTATATTTGTCATGTTCATAGGTTTGTTTTTAATGTGATTATTAGGAATGTCCCACTGAGGTGTTTTTCTTGTTTGGAGGGCTTTTTGGCCTCAGATCCAGATGCAAGTCATTTAATATCAAATACCGATCAGATACCTGTATTTTCCTTGATTTTTTTTATACTTGCACAGAGGAAAATACAAGTGAATCCATTGTATATACTTCCATGCAGATTAAAGGCCAGTTGTTTTTCCCTTTCATATGACTACTAGGTTTGTGTTATACTCGGTGGTGGGCACAGATAACCAAAAAATTAACTTCGATAACAGATAATCAGATAACTGAAAAGTTATCTTTGATAAAGATAAAACGATAAACCACCCAAAAATGTATCGGAAGTTACAGATAGCCGATAACCGATACATTCCAATATTGTCTCTGGTACATTTGCAACTACTAATAAACTGAATTTGAGTTTTAACGCCACAACAGCTTCTAGTAATATTAAAAGTGACAACAGACCCAAACAATGAGGCCACACTTTTGTCTTTGAACATCCTGCCCCTGCTGGAAGCACTTGTTCACTACAGAGCTCCCAGTAGAAGCACTCAGAGCAGCTATAAAGCCAACTCTCTAGCAGTCACAACGCTCCGATCAGGCAGAGGTCTTGAAAAATAAAGTCATGCTGACTTATGGTTTTGATTTATAAATAACATTAATACTGATAGAATAACTCCATTAATGTCAATTCTGTCATTTGTACAAAGTTAAAATATAACATATCTTTTAATGTTGAATAATGCACTAATTCTGAGGTTTTGTAACAAACACAGACAGATCGCAAAGGATTCTGGGTTAAAGTGCCTCTGCTAAACACTGACTGGTTCAGTCATTCATTATGTAAACCAACACGTTAATGTGACGTGTGTCGTGTGTTGGTGTTTACAGATAAATGTGCTTTTGTAAAATATTCCATTTTTTATTTGTAAAAACAGGCATTTTTATGGAGCCCTGGAAGTGTCATCGCAAAATGTTTTGCATGTGGAGAGAATGTGTGCACGTTTTATTAGTGCCATGCGCACGTATGATGATGTTGTAAAACGTGCACTCAATAGTCTTGATACATAAATGCTGGCTTTACATTGTGAGAGTTTTGGCCCTTTTTCAGATGATTTTTCATTCGTGCAAGAATTTTTTGGCCCGAGTTTCAGGTTAATCACGCGTCCTGTATCGTGTAGTGTACATGGAGTAACAAGCTCCGTTCAACCTCTCATGACCACCTCCTGATCGCCGATCGTATGGTCAAATGAAAATCAAACCTGTTTGATATATTATTCTGGTCGGCTGTCATGCGGTTATCCTGTTGCTGAGGGGCTACAAGCGTCCAACCGCTCGCACTGTGCCTGTGCAAACACTGCAGAGCTGTCTTGTAATGTTATTTTTTTGCTGATGTTTTTGTTTTGTTTTTAAACTTAATTTGTAAAAAAAAAAAAAAAAAAAAAAAAAAAAAAATCCATTTGCAAAGCCAAAAAGTTGATTTGACCACCATCTGATATAACCAGGGTCAAAATAAATAGAACACTGCCATCTACTGGTGCCCAGACGCTTAGTACTTAGGGCGAATACTGCCATGAACACTACTGGCCAGTAGATGGCAGTAAAGGCCTGAAACACTTGCCAAAACAAAATCCCAGATAATCCATGTCTGCTACATTTAAGATGCGTGGAATTTAACAAACGCGAATACAATAACGTCTATAAACCCAGATAATATATTCACAAGAGTTTTAGGCACTAGAGTTTAATGCTGCGGTACGTGGAGCCTGAACAGAGTGTCTGAAATGCATTTGTCCTGTCGTGAACGTACTGAGATTAGACTATCCTACCCATAATGCACTGCTGGGCACAGCATGTGCTCACTAAAACCTTAAAATTAGCACATTACTTTAAAACTAAAACATATATCTGATATTTTCACTTTATAAAACTTCAGACATGACAGTAATTTTAAATAACTTGTCCAAAATTAGTTTGGTTAAAATTTGAAGCATAAGTTAAAAATGTATGCCTCTGGATGACTTGGATGATATTGCCAGCGTATCAGTATGGTGTTAAAGGAAATGATTTTTTTCTTTTTTTTGTGAGACCAGTTCTCTTTTGCCTGCATAGGATACAGTGGTTTCTTCTGGAAGCAGCTCTCTTCTGTTTGCAGTGGGTAGAACTATGCATCTATTAGGAAACTTAACAGCTAGGTCTCAACTGATTTTAAATTTTAAAAGTGTTTGTCACTGCTGATCTTTGTTTACTATGTTATCAGTCTAAAAGTTATTGGACAAAAATGTATCGGAAGATAATTAGTCCGATAATGGTTTTTAAAGTTATGTAAAAAGATAATCCGATAATGAAAACATTATCTTCGATAATTATTTGTTATCGGATTATCGGAACTGTGCCCACCACTGGTTATACTGAACTTCTTTCCCCTCCATTTTAAATTATGTTACTAATAATTGAGCTGGACTCAGTTTCATCATATCTAAATTCTGGAACTGTTAGTGAAACAAGGAGCTAGCTGCCGATCACATTAGCATTGTGTCTGTTACTTTGCTGCTGTTCTATGAGTTGTTTGATCCAAATGATTGATTGCGCAGTCATTTAATGACTTTTTTGAATTTAAGAATTTTTGCATTGAAGATTATTTTGAACATAAAAGAAAAAATAAAATGGACAACATAAAATTAAAATTAGTTCAAAAAGGAGTGAGAAAAAGTCGAAACTTATCTAATCCCACCCCTTCTCCCTATATAATGATTTACATATCAATCCTTGTTTCCTTAAAAATATTACTGACAATCATGATAATAATAATCAAAGGAACAACTAATAATACCAATAATAATGATACAATACAATTCTAGAAAAAGACACAAGGAACCTGACAAAACAAAACACAACAGAAAAGATAGACCCAACTAACAAAAATAAATCCATAAACAAATACAGAAATAACTAATCAATAACAGTTTCCCGTGAACACCTAGTAACTCTCACACTTCATAGCTGTATTCCATGAAAACACATTCCTTATGTTTTGTTTTAAACTGTTGAATGTTTGGACGCTGCTTTAACTCCTCATTCATACTGTTCCACAGTCTCACCCCACAGAATAAAATGCAGAATCGTTTCTTGTTTGTGCAGATTTTGTTCATTTTGAAGTTGTATTTCCCTCGTAACTGATGTCCCCCCTCTCGATCCTTAAATAATTTCTGTATGTTTTTTGGTAAAAGGTCTTTTTTTTTGCCTTGTACAAGATCTGTGCTGTTTGGAATTTTACTATGTCTGTTAATTTTAATAGTTTCGATTTTAAGAAGAGTGAGTGAGTATGATCTTGATAGCAGACATTATGAATGACCCGTATTTCCCTTTTTGAAGAATAATTTGTGATTTCATTGAACTCATATAGTTATTACCCCAAATTTCTACAAAGTAATTGAAATAAGGTAAGACAATGGAACAGTATAAGAAACGGAGTGATTTATGATCCAGAACGTGTTTTGCTTTGTTTAACAGTGAAATGCTTCTTGATACTTTGGTTTGTATATATTTGATGAGTGGTTTCCAACTGATTTTCTCATCTATTATTACCCCAAGAAATTTATTTTCATCAACCATTTCAATCTGCACCCCATCTGTCTGTATTCATACTTGCTCACTGGTTCTGCAGTTCTCAAATAACATTAGTTTGTTTTATTTAACTTCAATGACAATTTGTTTCGGTCAAACCATATTTTCAATTTGTTCATTTCTTCAGTGATTTCCTCTACCATTTCTTTTAAATTCTACCCAGCACCGAAAATATTTGTGTCATCAACAAACAACACCACTGACACCTTACAAATATTAATATACAATATAAATAGTTTGGGCCCCAACACTGACCCCTGTGGTACCCCACAAACAATGTCCAAACATTCAGAACTGACATCACCCGTCTTAAACTGCTGTCTCTTTTGTAAATAGCTTCTAACCCAGTCTGATACAATACTTCTGATCCCATATCTTTCCAGTTTTTTAATTCATATTTCATGGTTGATTGTGTCAAAGGCTTTCTTAATGTCAATAAATATTCCAACTGCATATTTCTTTTGTTCAACGGCATTTGTGATTTCTTCAATTGCTTGCATTATTGTTAATGATGTTGTACTGTTTGATCTAAAACCATATTGGTTATCGGAGAGTAATTTGTCCTTTCCAATGAATATATCCAATCTATTATTAAAGAGTTTTTCCAGTATTTTGGAAAATTGTGGAAGTAAAGACACATTTCTGTAGGTGTTGATATGATGAATGTTCCCAGTTTTATACAGTAGAATGACTTTGGCTATTTTCATCTTGTTTGGGAATGAACCAGTTTGAAATGATAAACTATAGATGTATGTTAAAGGTTCTGAGATACCTTCATTTACCTATTTTACTGTTGTCATATCAATGTCATAATAAGTTGATGTTTTGTTTGTACATTTCTTAACAATATCTAATATTTCTTTCTCCTCCATCGCTTTGAGAAACACTGAATTGTAATTTCGTTCTATGAGTACATCCATGGTTTTCCCATGGTCCCAGGATCAGAGTTTTTTCTTGCAAGATCAGCTCCCACATTTACAAAAAATGTATTTAGATTGTCAGCCACATCATTTTTACTTACTACTTCTTATAATGCTGTTTAGTATACCCCACATTCCCTTTATATTATGGTTGTTATTATCTAATAATGTCCTATAATAATCTTTTTTGCTAGACCATATGATATTTGTTAACTTGTTTCTATATCATTTATATTTATTTTCTGCCTCTATTTCTCAGTCTTATGAATTCTCTGTATAGCGCCTTTTTCTTCTTGAAGGCGTTTTGTAAACCTTTTGTGATCCATGGATGGTTGACATACTTCAGTTTTCTTGTGTATTCTTTAATTGGACAGTATTTGTCATATAATTGCTTAAATGCCTTGAGAAATATTTCTTATGCATTGTCCACATTGTTTTCTTGGTATACTGCTTAACAGTTTTTCCCCAATAATTCATTCCTGAACAGTGATGCCGGTAACACGTTACTTAGTAACTCATAAAGTTACTCTCATTCTAGTTACTAAAGTTACTCTAATTTAACCACTTTTTTTAGTAACGCGTAATCTAATGCGTTAATCTTTCCAAATCAATAATCAGATTAAAGTTACTTCTCCAAGTCACTGTGCATTATTATTTTTGCATTGTGGGTCGATAGCAGCATTAAACAGGAAGCAGAGTTGTAGTCTTACACACCTCTCTGCAGCTTCTCTCCCCCTGCCATCCCCTCATTACCCCATCCCCGTAGAGACGGTGCCTGCTCCCAGACCACCAATAACCAGTAAAAATCTATTTAAGCATCAAAATTCAAAAAGAAAAAATAATATAGCACCTTCAACTGCACCACAGACTAAAACAGTTAAATGTGGTCTATTAAACATTAGGTCTCTCTCTTCTAAGTCCCTGTTAGTAAATGATATAATAATTGATCAACATATTGATTTATTCTGCCTTACAGAAACCTGGTTACAGCAGGATGAATATGTTAGTTTAAATGAGTCAACACCCCTGATCATTTGATCATCTGATCATTTCTTAATAACATTTACATTTACTCTGATGGACTACCCAGCAGTGGGGAATAAGTTTCATTACAGTAGAAGTCTTTCTGAAAGCGCTGTAACTAGGTTTAAGGATATGATTCCTTCTTTGTTATGTTCTTCAATGCCATATACTAACACAGTGCAGAGTAGCTACCTAAACTCTGTGAGTGAGATAGAGTATCTCGTCAATAGTTTTACATCCTCATTGAAGACACCTTTGGATGCTGTAGCTCCTCTGAAAAAGAGAGCTTTAAATCAGAAGTGCCTGACTCCGTGGTATAACTCAAACTCGCATCTTAAAACAGATAACCCGTATGTTGGAGAGGAAATGGCGTCTCACTAATTTAGAAGATCTTCACTTAGCCTGGAAAAAGTCTGTTGCTCAAGGAAGCCCTACCATTATTTAATGCTTCGATCTTAAATATGATCAATCTATCTTTGTTAGTTGGCTATGTACCACAGGCTTTTAAGGCGGCAGTAATTAAACCATTACTTAAAAAGCCATCACTTGACCCAGCTATCTTAGCTAATTATAGGCCAATCTCCAACCTTCCTTTTCTCTCAAAAATTCTTGAAAGGGTAGTTGTAAAACAGCTAACTGATCATCTGCAGAGGAATGGTCTATTTGAAGAGTTTCAGTCAGGTTTTAGAATTCATCATAGTACAGAAACAGCATTAGTGAAGGTTACAAATGATCTTCTTATGGCCTCAGACAGTGGACTCATCTCTGTGCTTGTTCTGTTAGACCTCAGTGCTGCTTTTGATACTGTTGACCATAAAATTTTATTACAGAGATTACAGCATGCCATAGGTATTAAAGGCACTGCGTGCTGTGGTTTGAATCATATTCATCTAATAGATTACATTTGTTAGATTTGTAGATTAGATTTGTTCATGTAAATGGGGAGTCTTCTTCATGGACTAAGGTTAATTATGGAGTTCCACAAGGTTCTGTGCTAGGACCGATTTTATTTACTTAAGCGCCCTGGGGCGACTTTGTTGTGATTTGGTGCTATATAAATAAAATTGATTTGATTTGATTAAACCTGGTCCGTGGGCAGGGGGTCGGGGTTCGACTGAACTGCCCACTTTAAGTGAGCTGTGAGCTTTTCATCCACGGTTTTTTGCAGCAGCGACGACCTGTCCTCACCTATTAAAGCACGGTGACAGCACACCTGCACTGAGCTTTACAAAGACATTTTTATGCTTTTTTTCTCCTATATTTAGAATTCTGAGCTGAGCCGCTCCATATCTGCTCGTTAAAAACAGCTGATCCTCCGCGACGCGTCAACAACTAACACTATTTTCCACTCAAATGCACCTAAACCCTCTGAGGACCACATGATGTGAAAATGCAATAAAACTTTCTTACCTGTAAATCTGGTCATGTTTTCTGCATAAATAAATGTTATCCATTCTTTGTGCTCAAACACCAAAGCACGGGCGAATCCAGATGGAATGGGGGCGTGGGGCTAGTAATACTACTTAAAATAATAATAATTTCGACAAGTAAAATGTTTAGAGAGAATTTAAATGTTAGAAAAACGTTAGAAAGAATTTATTAGTTACATTTATTAACAATGTAGGTTAGAAATTGCAAGTTTTACTGTTACAGTGCTGTCAACAGTTAAATATGAGGTCAAGAAAGAGGTCTTTATTTTACTTTTTATAAAACAAGTATTTATTTTCATTGAAGTCAAGAAAGGGTGACTATAAAGTGAGTTTTGGCAAAACAAGTATCACTGTCATGTTGAGGTGGCAGAGGGTTGTTGTCGGCAGCTGGGGAAAGTAACTAAAAAAGTAACTAGTAATCTAACTTAGTTACTTTTACAATTGAGTAATCAGTAAAGTAACTAAGTTACTTAGTAATCAGTAACTGGATTACTTTTTCAAAGTAACTGTGGCAACACTGTTCCTGAATGCCTTTATTGATTCCTCTGACCTCATTCTCTGATATTGTTTTTGATTATTTTTCTTTCTGTTGGTGTGGTTGTAATCATAGATGATAAAGACTGGTAGATGATGATGTCATTAATTAATTCAATTCAATCAATTTTTTTATATAGCGCCAAATCACAACAAACAGTTGCCCCAAGGCGCTTTATATTGTAAGGCAAGGCCATACAATAATTATGTAAAACCCCAACGGTCAAAACGACCCCCTGTGAGCAAGCACTTGGCTACAGTGGGAAGGAAAAACTCCCTTTTAACAGGAAGAAACCTCCAGCAGAACCAGGCTCAGGGAGGGGCAGTCTTCTGCTGGGACTGGTTGGGGCTGAGGGAGAGAACCAGGAAAAAGACATGCTGTGGAGGGGAGCAGAGATCGATCACTAATGATTAAATGCAGAGTGGTGCATACAGAGCAAAAAGAGAAAGAAACAGTGCATCATGGGAACCCCCCAGCAGTCTACGTCTATAGCAGCATAACTAAGGGATGGTTCAGGGTCACCTGATCCAGCCCTAACTATAAGCTTTAGCAAAAAGGAAAGTTTTAAGCCTAATCTTAAAAGTAGAGAGGGTGTCTGTCTCCCTGATCTGAATTGGGAGCTGGTTCCACAGGAGAGGAGCCTGAAAGCTGAAGGCTCTGCCTCCCATTCTACTCTTACAAACCCTAGGAACTACAAGTAAGCCTGCAGTCTGAGAGCGAAGCGCTCTATTGGGGTGATATGGTACTACGAGGTCCCTAAGATAAGATGGGACCTGATTATTCAAAACCTTATAAGTAAGAAGAAGAATTTTAAATTCTATTCTAGAATTAACAGGAAGCCAGTGAAGAGAGGCCAATATGGGTGAGATATGCTCTCTCCTTCTAGTCCACGTCAGTACTCTAGCTGCAGCATTTTGAATTAACTGAAGGCTTTTCAGGGAACTTTTAGGACAACCTGATAATAATGAATTACAATAGTCCAGCCTAGAGGAAATAAATGCATGAATTAGTTTTTCAGCATCACTCTGAGACAAGACCTTTCTAATTTTAGCGATATTGCGCAAATGCAAAAAAGCAGTCCTACATATTTGTTTAATATGCACATTGAATGACATATCCTGATCAAAAATGACTCCAAGATTTCTCACAGTATTACTAGAGGTCAGGGTAATGCCATCCAGAGTAAGGATCTGGTTAGACACCATGTTTCTAAGATTTGTGGGGCCAAGTACAATAACTTCAGTTTTATCTGAATTTAAAAGCAGGAAATTAGAGGTCATCCATGTCTTTATGTCTGTAAGACAATCCTGCAGTTTAGCTAATTGGTGTGTGTCCTCTGGCTTCATGGATAGATAAAGCTGGGTATCATCAATGAACAATGAAAATTTAAGCAATACCGTCTAATAATACTGCCTAAGGGAAGCATGTATAAAGTGAATAAAATTGGTCCTAGCACAGAACCTTGTGGAACTCCATAATTAACTTTAGTCTGTGAAGAAGATTCCCCATTTACATGAACAAATTGTAATCTATTAGACAAATATGATTCAAACCACCGCAGCGCAGTGCCTTTAATACCTATGGCATGCTCTAATCTCTGTAATAAAATTTTATGGTCAACAGTATCAAAAGCAGCACTGAGGTCTAACAGAACAAGCACAGAGATGAGTCCACTGTCCGAGGCCATAAGAAGATCATTTGTAACCTTCACTAATGCTGTTTCTGTACTATGATGAATTCTAAAACCTGATTCATTCAAGGTGGCACAACTGAGGGCGATTCTGGTTGGTCTGGTGATTTTTGGAATAGACTCATACTATACATTGCACTGATAAAATCATCTGTTGTACTATGCTTATATGGATTTAATATATCAATGTTGAAATCACCACATATGAAAACTACATTGTTGCTTTGCTTTGCAAATGTACCCTCTATCCATTCCCTGAAAGTATCAATATTTGTACCTGGTGTTCCGTATATGCAGCAAACTATAATATTCTTTTTCTTTTCTTCCCATATTTCAATAGTAAGTTATCAACCGCAGTTGTCATACTTTCAATCACTTTGTAGCTCAAGCTTTTATCCACATATATGGCAACTCCTCCACAACCTTTGCTTTTTCTGTCTATATTCTTGGGTTTAATTAAACCGATACGATGAATTTTAAAAATGTTCAGAATTTGGAAGCTAGATCCTCAAGCTGAACATTTCAAGCGCTGTCATCCCATCTTTTGATTTTTGTTGAAATCTTTTGTTCTGTGGAGGAAGCTCAACTCTAACAACCCCCTTACACAGTAATGAAGTCCCTTGTACGACTGCGCACGAAGGTTCAAGGTTTGCTCATGCAAGCACGCGTGATTCAAATCCATCAGGTTTTTGAAAAAATAAAAAGTTCGGATACTTTTCTAACAGACCTCATAAACCCGTGAAAAAAAAAGTACAGCTGCTGACTCCAATGGCACAGAGGTAGCAGAAGGATCGCTCAAAGGATGTATAGGTCGCTCATAGAACAGCAAAAAAATTTTTTTTTTACCCAAAAATGCATTTTAGAATGCAGAAAGAGCCCCCAAAGGACACTGGAGATTTTACGCAGAAACGTGTTTTTCACCCCTTCTGCGTCCCTGGCCATTGTTTTGGATGCACATGAGGGAAGTGTACCACTGCACACCTATTTATGAACTTTAACTTCTCAAACAAACCTCGTTTTGATGAGCTGAGCCCATGTAACATTGACTAAATACACACAATTCACACCCACGGAGCCAGTTGTCAGTCATCCAAACTCCACTAGCAACGGCATACGACAAGAAAACTGAAGAATAGTTTGGAGCTTCACAACACCCCACTGAGCCCTAAAATAGAGTGCTGAAGTGGTGGGAATGACTGGCTGCATCTTAACTGGCTGTCTGCCTGCAAACAGCTGCACTTGTAAGACATGAGAAGATGGCACAGTGTCAAAACCTGACACGAACGCTGGCACTGACTCTGCAGA
Source organism: Thalassophryne amazonica (assembly GCF_902500255.1). Lineage (NCBI taxonomy): Eukaryota > Metazoa > Chordata > Actinopteri > Batrachoidiformes > Batrachoididae > Thalassophryne > Thalassophryne amazonica. The sequence goes on along the minus strand of NC_047111.1, from coordinate 117,740,463 downwards.
TCAGGTTAGCAGCTGTGGTAGAGAAAAGATGTTTTGGCTACAAGAGAGTGTCACAATCAGAACATGTAACGCAATGTGTTCTTACGGTATTCTTGTTTTCTTCAGAGAGACTTTATATCTTACATGTGTCGAGGGGAGGAGGAGGGTGTGCGTGTCGCTGTCAAACATGTCATCACTAGGTATAGCAGCACAGCAGGACATGGGTTCTGTGTAAGACCCATAAAGGTGTTCAGCAGACACTGAAGTCACCACTGGGCTATCACAGTTTACATGAGTTATAAGATATGAATCATACTACAACTTAAGGGGAGAGAGAGTCATTAAACCTCCAAGGTGCTTGGGCCAATTCCAATTCCTACCAAATTTGCCATATGTATGTAGGCTGAACCCAGAATCGCCTTTAAATTGTTTTAGCAAATCACAATATCACTGGGATCAAAGATTATAATTATATATTTTTTTTCTTCCTTACTCTGATGTCCACCAAACTTGGTTCATATATACAGTGAGAACAATAAGTATTTGAACACCCTGTGATTTTGCAAGTTCTCCCATTCAGAAATCATGGAAGGGTCTGAAATTTTCATCTTGGGTGCATATCCACTGTGAGAGACATAATCTAAAAAAAAAAAAAATCCGGAAATCACAATGTATGATTTTTTAATAATTTATTTGTATGTTACTGCTGCAAATAAGTATTTGAACACCTGTGAAAATCAATGTTAATATTTGGTACAGTAGCCTTTGTTTGCAATTACAGAGGTCAAACGTTTCCTGTAGTTTTTCACCAGGTTTTCACACACTGCAGCAGGGATTTTGGTCCACTCCTCCATACAGATCTTCTCTAGATCTTTCAGGATTGGAGTTTCAGATCCTTCCAAAGATTTTCTATTCAGTTCAGGTCTGGAGACTGGCCAGGCCACTCCAGGACCTTGAAATGCTTCTTACGGAGCCCCTCCTTAGTTGCCCTGGCTGTGTGTTTGGGGTCATTGTCATGCTGAAGACCCAGCCATGACCCATCTTCAATGCTCTTACTGAGGGAAGGAGGTTGTTTGCCAAAATCTCTCAATACATGACCCCATCCATCCTCCCTTCAATATGGTGCAGTCGTCCTGTCCCCTTTGCAGAAGAGCACCCCCAGAGTATGATGTTTCCACACCCATGCTTCACGGTTGGGATGGTTTTCTTGGGGTTGTTCTCATCCTCTAAACATGGTAAGTGGAGTTGATTCCAAAAAGCTCTATTCTGATCTCATCTGACCACATGACCTTCTCCCATGCCTCCTCTGGATCTTCCAGATGGTCACTGGTGAACTTCAAACGGGCCTGGACATGTGCTGGCTTGAGCAGGGGGACCTTGCTGTCCTGCAGGATTTTAAACCATGACAGCATCATGTGTTACTAATGTAATCTTTGTGACTGTGGTCCCAGCTCTCTTCAGGTCATTGACCAGGTCCTCCTGTGTAGTTCTGAGCTTTCTCAGAATCATCCTTACCCCACAAAGTGAGATCTTGCATGGAATCCCAGACCGAGGGAGATTGACAGTCATCTTGTGTTTCTTCCACTTTCTAATAAATAATCATAACAGTTGTTGTCTTCTACCAAGCTGCTTGCCTGTTGTCCTGTAGTCCATCCCAGCCTTGTGCAGGTCTACAGTTTTGTCCCTGGTGTCCTTAGACAGCTCTTTGGTCTTGGCTATGGTGGACAGGTTGGAGTGTGATTGATTGAATGTGTGAACAGGTGTCTTTTATACAGGTAACAAGTTCAAACAGGTGCAATTAATACAGGTAAAGAGTGCAGAATAAGAGGGCTTCTTAAAGAAAAATTAACAGGTCTGTGAGAGACAGAATTCTTGCTGGTTGGTAGGTGATCAAATACTTATTTGCAGCAGTAACATACAAATAAATTATTAAAAAAATCATACATTGTGATTTCTGGATTTTTTTTTTTTTTTTTTTTAGATTATGTCTCTCACAGTGGACATGCACCTAAGATGAAAATTTCAGACCCCTCCATGATTTCTAAGTGGGAGAACTTGCAAAACCGCAGGGTGTTCAAATATTTATTTTCCTCACTGTAAATACTGTATTTCATTTGGGTAAAGGTCAAGGTATTTGATTTTCAACACCATTTGAACCAAATGTAGTAAACACTTGGGTGGATTTCAGGCCAGCCAGTGGTCAAATAGTTGAAGGTCATGGTTATTCCAGTCAAACGTCAGATTGGCGTATCAGTTACTGTCTTCATACCCACAGTTAGTTCTTTTGGTTTCTCCCATTTTCACTTGGGGTCACCACCATAGACTGTGGTGCTGGACTGTGGCTGCCCACTGCTCCTAGAGGTTGGCCTGTATCTGTAATTAGGACGGGTTAAATGCACAGGACAAATTTCATTGTATGTATATGTGCAAAGACAATAAAGGCTCTATTCTATTCCATATACCGGACAAAGCCTGCAGAACGCCACCTGTTGGTTTTCAGCCAAAATAACCCCCTTTTCTGGGTGTCGCCATGTTGAGAGCCCCACCCACACTGATTCATGATGAACTCATTAATACATAAAGGTGGAATGTGGGTGTGCAGTATATGATGAAAAAAGCCTGACCCCTGACTCCCCCCCCCCCCCCCCCCCCCCCCAACCAAGTCCAAAGCACAAGCTAACAGGTTAACCTCGGTTCGGGTGTTTATGAATTCATACTTTTGGGGACTGCACAGTGGTTCACCTAATGGTTTGCTTTGGTGTGGACAATTGTGGACCTATCAACAGCTGCTAAAAGTGCTAACACCATTAGCATACAACATTAAATAAGACAAGAGTCTCACTCAGCGTGACTGCAGCAACAGGGATGTCTTAGATGATCCATTAAGGCATTTCATTATGCAACAAGCCATACTATTCCAGGTGTTTGTAATACATTACTCCAAACAGTAACAACACAACAGCAAGTGGCTCTGTTACAGTCAGAAGCTGTGAAAGGAAATGCCGGTGGACCCAGCTGCTGTCACTCAAAGCAACCACATCCACAATTATGCAGAACCTAACCCTTAAACTAAGAAAAAAATTTACCACCCATACAGTTGTCAGGGAGCAGGAAACCATCTATAAAGACCAAAACAGTTTTTTTGTACCAGGCTGCAAACATGTTTATTTCTGCTCTAATTCTGCGTTTACACATAACGATGACAAGTCACAAATGCCACCAAGTTCACATTCTTGGCCGCTGATCACGAATGTGATGATTCGGGTCAGTGGCATCAGGTGTCCTCAGGAACTGCTGCAACCTGTTACCACACTTTACGATTAATGGTACATGTTGATGAAGAATTAGAAGGAACTATTACGCACGGTCAAGAATAGTGTTCCGCGTTGTTGCGCGCTATTGCGCATAACAGCGCATCGTTGTGTCACGTTGTGAACGAGGTGAATTGTCTCCACACACACACCCATATTCATCCAACCGAATTCAGATCGCTCCAGTTTTTTAGAAGAACTTTGTGACTGCATGCGTAGTTGGGCTCTGTGCCATGGAGTGGTGCAGAGAGGAGGAGGAGGACAGAGCCAGATGTGTGGCTTCATGCGGCTCTCGTCTGGCGCGTTTTCCCAAACATCAGGCACATGCAGCAGGTGGAACACCTGCAGGAGCGCACTGAAGAGCACTGAAATGACACTTTGAGCCGACTTGGTGTCAGCAATCAAACTGAATGCGGTGCAGCAGGGTTTAATTGCGCGCGCGCTTCTTCCTCCGCCGGACTGGAGGAGGTGCAGAGATGTCTGGCTGCACGTGAGTCTCCTCTCTGTCCTCTGGTTCCTCTGACTCAGACTCGTTCTCCCGCTCATAGGTTAAAAAGCAGGTGGAACACCTGCAGGAGCATCCTGAGGAGCTTCAGCAGGAACTGTGGAACGACATTTGGAGCCGGGTTTAATTGTGCACACGTGACAGAAAACTGATTTTGAGCTGCTACAGTCTGCTTTTAGGAAATATCACTCCTCAGAGACAGCGTTCACTAAAGTAGTGAATGATCTTCTGCGAGCAATGGACTCAGACACCACTACGGTTTTGGTGTTGTTAGATCTCAGTGCTGCGTTTGATACCGTGGATCATCATATTTTGCTCAATAGGTTGGAGAATTTTTTTGGGATTACTGGAAGTGCCCTTGCCTGGTTGACGTCATATCTGTCCAGTCACTCTCAATGTTTCTTGTATAATGGCACTGCCTCTGACCTTGCTGACATGAGATTTGGGGTTCCACAGGGATCTGTTTTAGGCCCCTTGCTTTTCTCCCTGTATGTGGCACCCCTTGGGCGTATACTGCAGAGTTTTGGGATTGCCTTTCCTTGTTATGCTGATGATACTCACTTGTACATGCCGATAACTGCGGGAAATCTCACTCCCATAAAATCCCTGGAGGACTGTCTTCTATAAATGAGAAGTTCGATGTCTAGTAACTTCCTACTTTTAAACTTTGATAAGACTGAAATGATGGTTCTTGGTCCAGCGAGACATCGGCATCAGTTTGTCCAGCTGGCGCTCAGCCTGGGTTCGTGTACATCATACAGACAAAATGAGGAACCTTGAGGTAATTTTTGATCCCACGTTGTCTTTTGACCTCCACATCAGGGATGTTACTAGGACTGCTTTTTTCCATCTGAGAAATATATCAAATCAATTTTATTTATATAGCGCCAAATCACAACAAACAGTTGCACCAAGGCGCTTTATATTGTAAGGCAAAAGCCATACAATAATTACAGAAAAACCCTAACGGTCAAAACAACCCCCTATGAGCAAGCACTTGGCGACAGTGGGAAGGAAAAACTCCCTTTTAACAGGAAGAAACCTCCAGCAGAACCAGGCTCAGGGAGGGGGAGTCTTCTGCTGGGACTGGTTGGGGCTGAGGGGAGAGAACCAGGAAAAAGACATGCTGTGGAAGAGAGCAGAGATCAATCACTAATGATTAAATGCAGAGTGGCGCATACAGAGCAAAAAGAGAAAGAAACACTCAGTGCATCATGGGAACCCCCCAGCAGTCTAAGTCTATAGCGGCATAACTAAGGGATGGTTCAGGGTCACCTGATCCAGCCCTAACTATAAGCTTTAGCAAAAAGGAAAGTTTTAAGCCTAATCTTAAAAGTAGAGAGGGTGTCTGTCTCCCTGATCTGAATTGGGAGCTGGTTCCACAGGAGAGGAGCCTGAAAGCTGAAGGCTCTGCCTCCCATTCTACTCTTACAAACCCTAGGAACTACAAGTAAGCCTGCAGTCTGAGAGCGAAGCGCTCTATTGGGGTGATATGGTACTATGAGGTCCCTAAGATAAGATGGGACCTGATTATTCAAAACCTTATAAGTAAGAAGAAGAATTTTAAATTCTATTCTAGAATTAACAGGAAGCCAGTGAAGAGAGGCCAATATGGGTGAGATATGCTCTCTCCTTCTAGTCCCCGTCAGTACTCTAGCTGCAGCATTTTGAATTAACTGAAGGCTTTTCAGGGAACTTTTAGGACAACCTGATAATAATGAATTACAATAGTCCAGCCTAGAGGAAATAAATGCATGAATTAGTTTTTCAGCATCACTCTGAGACAAGACCTTTCTAATTTTAGCGATATTGCGCAAATGCAAAAAAGCAGTCCTACATATTTTTTTAATATGCACACTGAATGACATATCCTGATCAAAAATGACTCCAAGATTTCTCACAGTATGTATTACTAGAGGTCAGGGTAATGCCATCCAGAGTAAGGATCTGGTTAGACACCATGTTTCTAAGATTTGTGGGGCCAAGTACAATAACTTCAGTTTTATCTGAATTTAAAAGCAGGAAATTAGAGGTCATCCATGTCTTTATGTCTGTAAGACAATCCTGCAGTTTAGCTAATTGGTGCGTGTCCTCTGGCTTCATGGATAGATAAAGCTGGGTATCATCTGCGTAACAATGAAAATTTAAGCAATGCTTTCTAATAATACTGCCTAAGGGAAACATGTATAGAGTGAATAAAATTGGTCCTAGCACAGAACCTTGTGGAACTCCATAATCAACCTTAGTCTGAAGAAGATTCCCCATTTACATGAACAAATTGTAATCTATTAGATAAATATGATTCAAACCACCGCAGCGCAGTGCCTTTAATACCTATGGCATGCTCTAATCTCTGTAATAAAATTTTATGGTCAACAGTATCAAAAGCAGCACTGAGGTCTAACAGAACAAGCACAGAGATGAGTCCACTGTCCGAGGCCATAAGAAGATCATTTGTAACCTTCACTAATGCTGTTTCTGTACTATGATGAATTCTAAAACCTGACTGAAACTCTTCAAATAGACCATTCCTCTGCAGATGATCAGTTAGCTGTTTTACAACTACCCTTTCAAGAATTTTTAAGAGAAAAGGAAGGTTGGAGATTGGCCTATAATTAGCTAAGATAGCTGGGTCAAGTGATGGCTTTTTAAGTAATGGTTTAATTACTGCCACCTTAAAAGCCTGTGGTACATAGCCAACTAATAAAGATAGATTGATCATATTTAAGATCGAAGCATTAATTAACGGTAGGGCTTCCTTGAGCAGCCTGGTAGGAATGGGGTCTAACAGACATGTTGATGGTTTGGATGAAGTAACTAATGAAAATAACTCAGAACAATCGGAGAGAAAGAGTCTAACCAAATACCGGCATCACTGAAAGCAGCCAAAGAGAACGATATGTCTTTGGGATGGTTATGCGTAATTTTTTCTCTACGAGTTAAAATTTTAATAGTTAAAATAGTTAAAAATATAGCGAGGATCCGCCCCATCCTGTCCATGGCTGATGCTGAGACCCTGATTCATGCTTTTGTTTCTTCTAGACTAGATTATTGTAATGTTCTATTTTCAGGGTTACCACAGTCCAGCATCAGGGGTCTTCAGCTGGTTCAGAACACTGCCACCAGACTTCTGACACGTAGCAGAAGGTCTGAACATATCACACCCATTTTGGCATCTTTGCACTGGCTCCCTGTCTCTGTGAGAGCAGATTTTAAGGTTTTGTTATTGACTTATAAGGTTGTTCATGGACTGGCGCCATCTTATCTGGCTGATCTGGAGTTCCGAGACAAGATGGTGCTGGTGTGTCTGTGTCGCCGCTTGGCTCTTCTCAGTTTTGTATGTTTTATGTTGATTTTAACATTTGCCATAAGGACTACTGACTCACTGCTGGTGTATAATCGCCTGGAGCTGTTAAAAATCAAAGATACAGTGCAATCGTGTGCCTTTTCGGATGCGAAGTGGTCAGATTCTTTCTATCTGGCGGATCTGCCTAAGTGCCTTCTTTGTCTGAATGTGATGAAGTAGCACTTCATCACATGAATTGTGTAAAGTAAATAATTGTATAGCACTTGGAATTGCTGATTTGCATTTTGGTTCATATTTTGTATTTTAAAGTTGGTATAAATGATTCTTGATTGGGAATTGGAGCATTTAGTAAAATGGGGTTTTGTCTTTCAGATCCTGTGAAGGAGAATATTGAGACTTCAGGGTCAGATGGGGGTAAATGAGTAGGATGAAGTTGATTGAAAAGGCCTCTTTACTTACCTGTCTGGTGCCCTCTCCAGGGAGTTCAGGCAAAACTTTTCTTATAAGCCTGGATCCCATTTAAAGGTTTTGGGAGAGGCCATCAGATGGGGATGGGGGGGGAGAATTGGTAGTTGGAGGTTTAGGTGTTGAAAAATGTTTTAGCATTTGTGTAGAGGGTTTTAGGTGTGTGTGTGTGTGTGTGTGTGTGTGGGTGTGTGAAGTTTAAAGGTAGTTTTAAAATGTTTGTATTTATGATAAAGGAGAAACATTTGCAATGGAGGAGGTGGTTCAGTCCAATCAGGAGCAGAGGATAAAAAGTGGTGCCAGCTGGCTCATTTTGGGTGCGGCTGTTGATGGAGGCTGAGCTACTCCTTGGAATTGCTTTGAGTACTGGGCTCCTGTTGATATTGAAGAATAAAAAGAGATAAAAAAAAAGACGGTTTCTGCTTAGTCATCACTGTTTCCAGCCGCTCACAGGTCGTCGATGTCACAGCACCTTCGCCCAGAAAGCGCAAACGCCGCGGGGTGCGATCTGGCTGGCTGGTAAAGCTGAAAGCCTTGCTGGCACTTTCTCCTAATGTGGTGTGGTCCTCTTCTCTTCAACGGGATTACAGAGATTGTCTTCACCGGTATGTCTCCCGACGCGCACTTGCTCCAGTCGGTGCTTGGCTGGTGCCCATTATTGGACTCCGGGAGGATGTCTGCGCGCTGCGCCCTTGCCACGTTTCTTTCCGGGGTTTTGGCGGCGTGTCCCCGGCTAACCTCAGGCCACTGAGCTGGGCAGCTCAGGCGGCTAACCTGGCAACGGCTTCTACGAGGTGTGCACTCGTCAATGCACGATCTGTGGTGAACAAGACTTTTATTTTGCAAGAGTTTTTTACTTCGCGCAGATTGGATTTATTGTTTTTAACAGAGACTTGGATCAAAATCAGTGAGTCATCTGCCTTCTCAGAGTTACTGCCTCCTGACTGTGGTTTTATAAGCACACCAACAGCTAGTGGTCGTGGTGGAGGTACAGCGACTGTTTTAAAGAACTGTATTTATCACAAAGTGATGTTGGAGTGGTCCTTCTCCTCTTTTGAACTGAGCTGTTTTGAGCTGCGACAAACTGTCCCAGTGCTGTGTGCTGTCATATACAGACCACCCAAATACAACAAAGACTTCATAGAAGAGTTTTCTCACTTTGTTGCTTCGATGGTGACACATTATGACAAGATTTTAATCGTCGGGGATTTTAATGTACATGTCTGTTGTCCATCTCTGGCAAGAGAGTTTTTGGACTTGATCGCAGCTTTCAGTTTGACACAGCATGTCACTGGCAGCACACAAGTACACGGACACACGCTGGACATTATTTTATCTCTTGGTCTTCCTGTCCGAAATGCTGTTATTGGTGACGCTGTGTTCTCTGACCACAGCCCCATCATGTTTGATTTTAGTCTGGACATTGACATGACGATGGCTGTTGTGCGTCACGGGCGTGTTAATAAGCCTGACACCGCTGCTGCTTTTATTCCTCTTTTTAGTGCATTTGAGCAGAATTTGTTAGATTCTGCTGCTTTTGGCACAGAACAGATGATGAACTCTTATTTCCACTTGCTCTGAGGTTCTGGATGTTGTTGCTCCCTGTAAAGTCATGCGTTCTAAGCTTAAGCAAGAACCGTGGCTTAATGACATCATGCACGCAGCTAGGCGTGACTGTCGGAGGGCAGAGCGCAGGTGGAAACAAGACCGTTTCAAAACAGATTCTTAAAGAGAGCTGGAATAATTATCAGAGGGTGATTAAAGCTGAAAAAAATAAGTATTTTTCAGATTTGATTTTAAACAATCTTGGCAAGCCTCGTATTCTTTTTAAAACGTTCGTTTTGACCATTGGGGTTTTTACGTAATTATTGTATGGCCTTGCCTTACAATATAAAGCGCCTTGGGGCAACTGTTTGTTGTGATTTGGCGCTATATAAATAAAATTGATTGATTGATTGAAAACAATTGATTCTGTTTTTAATCCCAGTCCGTCCACTTTACTGGAAATCACAAGTGAAACATGTAAAAAATTTCTCCACTTTTTTATTAATAAGGTTGATGCCATTAGGGCCAATGTCACCGTCCCGGTGTGTCATTGTGTAGCAAATCAGTGCTCGTGTGTTTTTAGTAAGTTTCAGCCTGTGTCAATGACTGTGCTGACAGGAATAGTTAGGAATCTAAAACCCTCTTCCTGTCCCACTGACCCAGTCCCCCCTCGCTTTTTTAAGGGAATTTGGGACACCATTGGCTCTTTTGTCATAGAAATTATTAATAGTAGTCTGTCTTGTGGAATTGTGCCTTCCTTTTGTAAAAAAGCTATTGTTGAGCCACTGATCAAAAAACCGGGTTTGTATCCCACGGCTTTTTCAAATTATCAACCTATCTCTAAGTTACCGCTTGTGTCGAAAATTTTAGAGAAATGCGTCTTTGCACAGTTGCAGCCTTTTTTAGACACAAACGGCACATTGGATCCATTTCAATCAGGGCACAAGGCATTTCACAGCACTGAGTCTGTACTTTTAAAGGTTTTTAATGATCTCCTTTTAACAACTGATTCTGGCAGTTCAGCCATTTTAGTGCTTTTAGACCTCACTGCAGCTTTTGACACAGTTGACCACGCAATTCTTTTAGACCGCCTGAGAGACTGTGTGGGTGTCAGGGGGACTGTTCTGGAGTGGTTCAGGTCGTACCTGTCGGAGAGGTCTTTCTCCATCAGGCTGGGGGACTCCACCTCGTCTTCAGCCCCTCCTCATTGTGGAGTCCCCCAGGGTTCTATCCTGGGACCCATCCTTTTTGCTCTTTATCTCCTCCCACTCAGAGAGATTTTTAAAAAACATGATGTGGCCTACCATTTTTATGCTGATGATTGTCAAATCGACATGCCTATCACTAAAAACAGCCTCTGCCCCCTGACACCCCTACTCGACTGTTTGTGTGACGTCAGGGCTTGGTTGTCACAGAATTTTTTGAAACTTAATGAGGGCAAGACAGAGGTTATGTTGTTTGGAAGTACCCTCGTTGACTTGGGACCTCTTAAGGATTTTGTACATCCCAAGGTGACCAGTGTTGGCGTCACAATAGACAGCGATTTTAAAGTTGATAAATAAATCAATGGTGTTTTGAAATCGTGCTTTTATCATCTTCGTCTTTTATCAAAGGTAAAACCATTTTATCTTTCAACCTTTTTGAACAAGTTCTGCACTCTTTCATTTCAAGTCGTCTGAACTACTGTAACGCACTTTATTTCGGCATTAGCCAACGGGCTCTTTCCCGTTTGCAGTTAGTCCAGAACGCTGCAGCGTGACTTAACAGGAGCCTGAAAGCGTGATCACATAACCCCAATTCTTACATCTTTGCACTGGCTTCCTATTAATTTTAGAATTGATTTTAAAATTTTATTGTTTGTTTTTAAAGCTCTGAATGGAATGGCCCCTCAATACATCACTGACCTACAAACTTACACTCTGGCGCGTGCTCTGAGGGCCATTTCCAGCTCGTGGTACCCAAGACGAGACTTAAAACCAGGGGGGACAGGGCTTTCTCTGTGGCTGGCCCCAGACTTTGGGACGCTCTGCCCCTCCATGTCCGAACAGCCCCCACAGTGGAGTGTTTTAAGTCTCGTCTGAAGACCCACTTTTATTCTCTGGTTTTCAACACTGCGTGAGTTGTGTGGTCCTCTGTTTTATTGGTTTTGTTTTTATTTTGGTAGATTTTATTGGTTTTATCTTTTGTATGCTGTATGTATTTATTTATTTATCTTGCACATTTTAGTTAATTTTATTGTTAATTTTCTTATTTTTAATTTTTGACTATTGGGGTTTTATCTATCGTGATTCTATTGTATGTGCAGCACTTTGGAACATTTTTGTTATTAAATGTGCTATATAAATAAAGTGGATTGGATTGATCTGGTGGAACTCTACGTGCCGGCCCGGGCTTTGCGGTCGCAGGATGCGGGACTTCTCTGTGTTCCCAGGGTGAAGAAGAAGTCAGCAGGTCAAAGAGCCTTTTCGTATCGTGCACCCACCCTGAGGAATAGTCTTCCTGCGACTGTGAGGCAGTCTGAGTCCATGGACATTTTTAAGTCAAGACTAAAAAACAACCTATTTTTATTCTCTTTCTTATGGCTAGTTTTTATTTTTATTCGTTTTATTCTTTTACTTCTGTTTTTATTTATGTATTTGAACTTTTTTTTATTCATTTTTAATTATTTATTAAATTTTATGTTGACTTGTTTTATGTAAGGCGCCTTGAGACGGCTTTTGTAGTGATTTGGCGCATTATAAGCTAATTAAATATAATTAATTAAATGAAATTTGTCGTGGCGCGCAGTGAAATATGACGCTGCGTTACAAGTCATGTCAAAACTTGACAGTTTCCGTGTCACTTCGTAATAACGCGTGACAGTTTGGGCTCCAAGAACCATCAGAGGAACCACTACGAACATTGTCACGTTCTATTAAGGATCAATACTCAAAGACGGATCAACATGCTCAGTTGCGACTTCCACGACGTGAGACGAAATGAGGGTGGTGTGTGACATTCGTGGAAGATTTTTTGACAGGCAAAAACGTGCTCCACGAATATCAAGAATATCACGCACCAACAAGCACTATTAAGAAACCTATTCAGATGCATTAAGTCACATTAAGAATGTCAGGAATGTGTCACGAATGACAGAAAAATGACATTCATAACGCATCTTGGTTATGTGTAAACGCACCTTAAAGTTGGACATTTTAAAATGGGCTTCGATGAGTATGTGCTTTGCTTTGGAGCCAGAGCCTCAAGTGGCCAGTCGAGAAACTGCACTTTCGAGTTGGGATCCAAACATGGCCTCAAATGTTGCTGCTTGGTCGCCACGTTTATCTGACAAGTTTTATGCCAGATGCCTTTCCTGATAACGCCACATTACATGAAGAATGGGCAGGGGTGTTCTTGAATAGGGTTGCGTATCGAGAACCGTTTTTTTTCCCGGTATCGTTAAGAATTGATTCAATCCACCGACATCAACAGTCTTTTTGCTTAATGATTCCCTTACCAGCCCTACAGAGTAGCCGTTGTGTTTGTCGGAAAAATGGTCATTTCTCTACATTGATTGCAGACTCTGCAGTGGGTCTGTAATCAACCGCTTCTGCAGCGCAACTCCACTTTGAAGCGTGAACCAATGAAGCAGTGCTTCGATCCCCTGGCTCGTTGGTTCTTTGATTCGCTGCTCTTCAGAAGCGACAAGTCCGCATCATAACCCCTCTCAAGGCATTTAAAACATGTCAATCGTGAGTCACTCTTGCGTGGATTAAAGTCACCAACTGGAACTCTTGTCTTGTTGCAGTCAAGAAACGAGAATCGTCCTCCGTTCCGTTGGCACAGCTTCAAACGCTGCTGGAATTAATAATTTCAAAAGGAACTGCTGCTTTAAATAAAATGACACAGCTTTCAATAAAATCAGAATCAGAATCAGAAGAAGTTTATTGCCATTGCCAGTGAACAGGATTCACAGACTAGGAATTTGCTTTGGTACAATGGTGCAACATTAAGAAGAGATAAAATGCTAAGATAAAATATAACGTGTCAAAATAAGAAAATCTAAGATAAAAAAAAAGAAATATGAAATATGAAAGGCTGTGTGCAACAGAAAAACAGAAAAAACAGTGCAGTGCGAGGAGTGCAATTAAAAACCAAAGTACACTGTCTAAAGTGACCAGTGATAAAATGATAAAGTGACAGAGTTAAGCTTAAGGTGACTGAGTTATGAGGAGTTCATGAGTCTAACGGCAGAGGGGAAGAAACTGTTCTTATGGCGGGAGGTTCTGGTCCGGATGGACCATAGCCTCCTGTCCGAGGGGAGTGGTTTGAACAGACCGTGTGCAGGGTGAGAAGGGTCAGCTGTGATCCGACCTGCTCGGCCCAGAGTCCTGGAGACGTGCAGGTCGTGGAGAGATGGAAGGCTACAGCCGATCACCTTCTCAGCAGAGGCCACAATGTGCTGCAGTCTGTGTCTGTCCCTGGCTGTGGCCCCGGCGTACCACACCGTGATGGAAGAGCAGAGGATGGATTCGATGATGGCCGTGTAGAACTGCACCATCAGCTGGACAGGCAGCTTGGCCTTCTTCAGCTGCCGCAGGAAGTACATCCTCTGCTGGGCCTTCTTGATGAGGGAGCTGATGGTTGACTCCCACTTGAGGTCCTGGGTGATGGTGGTGCCGAGGAAGCGGTGACAGACCACAGTGGTGATGGGGCTGTGGCTTTCCTGAAGTCCATGATCATCTCCACTGTTTTCTGGGCGTTGAGCTCCAAGTTGTTGTTGCTGCTGCACAAGGTCACCAGCCGGTCCACCTCCCTCCTGTAGGCAGACTCATCCCCATCCGAAATGAGTCCGATGAGGGTGGTGACACCTCTTTCCAAACATTGTAATACAGACAAACTAAAATCGACTAAAACTTTTTTCCTCCCACAGCTGGCTGCAAGAGCTCAGCTCAGACGTATGGAAAAACATTCATCCCAATAATGTCTGAAAGGAAATGCTTTTGGCAAAAACTACAGATTTTGTTTATCATTCATGTCCAGAGATCAAGGATCCACCCAATACAGTTTATTACATCCAGAGTTTAAGACTCAATAAAATGTTGTTGACATAGAAAACCCGTAAAGCCTACTTTTAATACACAGAAAATTCACAAGAGGTATCAATAAGGAAATCGATAAGGAATCGGATCGAAAAGCGGAACTGATAATGGTATCGATAGATAAAATCTTATCCATTCGCATCCCTATAACCTTCCTCTCCAGAAACAAGAGCACCAACTGACAGGCCACCATGGTATATGAAACATACATACAGATACGTAAAAAACAAAAATAAATAATCACACTACAATTAATCATAATAGTCTTTTGAACCCCAACATATCAGTTAGCAGCAAGCCCAGCACCTCTCTGAATCGATAAATCACTCTCGGTCGAGCGTTAACAGGTAAAGTCACCCCTGATTCCTGCAACATCATCACAGTCTGCCTCAAAAATCAAACAAACTCAATAAAGTTTCATAGAAATATGTGAGTTACTACTAACATGTTGTTCAAAGACTTAAAAAAATAAAAACACGGAGTGGCAACACGGGGGGGGGGGGGGCCTTTAACTGAGAAGACAATGGCACAAGCAAACATATGGACACACACACAAAACACTGACTGCAAACTCAAGAGAACCCGCAACAAAGCTCATGAAGTCCAGATAAGTGTTTGTCTGCATTTCTACTACCATTTTACCCACGGTTGTCTGCTGGCGTCTCTCTCACCACAGGCTCCCTGACCAGCAGCAACAGATTGCAGATCATTAATCAACATCTTGCCCTTTCTGTCAGCTGTCCCTTCATCAGGATTCGTGTCTCTATCTGAAAAGGGAGGGTGGAATCTTGCGTGAGCCAAAAAACTAATGAGGAACAGCACTAGGAACTCAGGCCGATGGGTATGGATACCCTATACAGTCGATGAAGGGCCGAGATCAGAGGGCAACAGAAATATACAGTGGAAAATTACGAGTTGAGATGAACTGTGAATGATGACAAAGAGATGTAAAAGCAGTTGGAAAAGAAAGACCGGGAAGGCACTGAGAGTGACATAAATATTAGAGAAATGTGAGGAGTGGGCCAGTTGGCAGGATCACACAGATTCAGTATTGTTATTCCTCCTGTAGTGTGCAAGCAAAGCCTCTGGCATCAAACGCACACTTAGCAATCACAGCCTCCATCTGAGAACCAGATATACCTCATCAAATCTTCTGAGGGCTTTGATGGGAAAACAGAGCGGGATATCAGTCACAGAGAGAAGAATGATAGAGCCTCCATCTTTCCAAAAGTGTTGCACCCTCATGCTTGCGTGTAAACCACCACTGCCTTTGGCACGAACCACCAGCCTCCTACACTTTCACCAAGCGGCATAGTTGACGAGTGGGTCAAAGCCCTGTGAGTGTGTGCGAGAGGAACAGTAACACACCACCAAGGCCGTCTGACTCCTACCAAACATCAAACAGCACTGGGTCAGCTGAGTAAATAAGCAGTAGGCGTGGGCGGAGCCTGTCAAGACCCTGTAGATTAATGGCAGGGTTATAAGAAGCTGGAGTGTGGGTGAGAAGGTGAAAGGGCCACGCACTGGGATTGGTTTTTTGATCCTCATACACATAAGGACACTACAGAGTTCTACGAAGGCAAAAAGGAAACCCTTAGTACAGCCACACAATGCTACACTTTCTCCAAAAGTTTCCAGGCTTTTAGAGAAAGGTAGAGAATGAGGATTATGTGATTTATTAGCTAAGGTGGACTCTGAAAAGGGCTTCACGGAATGTTTCACTAAAGGGGGAATATCAAACAAGGAGGTTTGAAGGAATGTTTTTGTGTCAAGGCTGCCAGGGGAGAAAGACACTACTTCAATAAAGACGCCAGTACACTTCGTAAGACAAAAACCACACAGCCCAGTGGCCACTTCTTTTAACAACATGCACAAAACAGTCCTTTTCAATGCCACTCCGTGTCAGTAAGGAACACGGAATGATTATAAATCCACTTATGTCAGTGACTCATAGAACCATGAGTAACAGCTTTGAACAAACTCGCTGGTGGTAGCATGAAGGGAAGCTTATAGTCAACAGTGAAAGAAGATGGCAGTGGCAACACTTCAACAAAGCTGTGGTCCCTTTGGACTTTTTTTATTATTATTATTTTAGTGAAAAGACCCTCTGGAGCTGGGTTCATTACCATGGACACTAACAAGTACCAATGACTCTGCTCCTGAAGAAAGACAAAGATCCTACTTCTTGTGGCTCTTACAGACATTTGTCTCTGCTTAATGCAGATATGAAGGTGTTGGCTAAAGTAATTGCATTTCGTTTGGAGATGGTGTTGCGTCATATTACTTCTGAGGAGCAAAACAGCTTTACTGAAAGGAAGACAATCAGGGTTTTTAATATTTGTGCTTTTTTAATGTTATTTACTCTAAACAATCACCCGTTCTCCCTGAGGTTATAATTTCCTTGGATAGAGAAAAAGCATTCGACCTTAGAGTTGAAATGCATTTTTGCAGTACTGGAGAAATTTGGTTTTGGAGAGAAATTCATCCCTCGGATCAATCTTCTCTATACATCCCCTCAAGTTAGTGTTGATACAAATGATATTTATTCGGACTACTTTGCCCTAAATCATGGTACACGGCACGGCTGCCCTCTTGTGTAATGGCTCAGAGTATAGTATCGCTGTATGCTGATGATATTTTGTTATACATTTCTAATCTCATCACTTCCATTCCTGCCATCTTCAAAAGTCTGGAGGATTTTGCTTGTTTTTCTGGGTGTACATATTAAATTTGGGGAAAAGTGAATGCTTTCCAGTTAATGCAGCCACATTGAAACTTGACCTGTCTATATTCCCATTTCAGTTTAACAGCACTGGATTTAAAATTCCTGGGTATTACTGTGACGCGTTCATTATCCAGTGTATTTTCAGCTAACTTTACCCCCCCCCCAATGCAAAGATTAAATTTGACATGGGGTGGGAAATCTCGCAAAAGTGGTTGGGGCGGATCGCAAAAGTATGACAACAATATAAACTGACTGGTGGTCTTGCTCTACCTAATTTTCTGTACCATTACTGGGCTGTAAACTTTGTTTTTGGGTTGGTTTGCCTAATAATTCTTGGTGTAAATTGGAGCTATCTTCCTGTAACAAATCCTCAATTTTGGCCTTAGTTTCTTCATCCTTGCCCATCAAAATCTCTTAATTTGCTGACAATCCTGTAGTGTTGAACACTCTTAAGATTTGGGAACAGTTTAGGCATCACTTCAAATTTGAGGCCCTCTTTCTTTTAGCACCAATTAAGAACAATCATTTATTTCCCCCTGCACTGTTGGACAGAAGCTTTTCCCTCTGGCATGATAAAGGTTTGAAGTGTTTGAAAGATTTATTTACTGAGGGGATTTTTGATACTTTTGCCAATTTGTCCACTACTTATGGACTTCCTGTAACACATCTGTTTTGCTACTACAAATCTGTAGCTTCATTTCTAAGACTTGTGCAAAATTTCCATCGATACCACTAAACAGTCCTGGGAGGATTTGCTCTCCCTTAATCCACAAGAAAAAGCAGCTATTTTGAAGTGTTATAATTACATTTTATCCTTTATGTTGGATTTGATCAGTAAAATTAAGATTGAATGGGAAAAGGAACATGGTATGCAAATGAAGGACACATTGTCCTTCATTTGCATCACCAAGGAATCACTACACTAGCGCTCTTGCTTGCCTCTACTGGTGGTTGGCTCTCACTGCGGTATTGTATCACTTCCTGTTCTGGAGCACAGCGGTGTTTTGCTGTATCTGTTAAATCTGCGCAGTTAGATTGATCTAGTTACCTAGATAACGATTTGTTTCACAGTGTAATCTTCACGTGCCTTAACTAAAGCACTCCCTCTGCTGAATCACCTCTAAATTATTTACACATTCACTTTGCGTGTTTTTAGGAATCCGCTAGCTTAGCGCAGTTACTAGCTCTTAGCCGGTTTAGCATGGCGGCTTCTCCTGTCTCTCCCGCACTTTTCTGCTCTGGGTGTGAAATGTTTAGTTATTCCTCGGCCTCCTTTAGCAGTAATGGTACTTGTAATAAGTGTAGCTTATTCGTAGCTTTGGAGGCCAGGCTGGGCGAATTGGAGACTCGGCTCCGCACCGTGGAAAATTCTACAGCTAGCCAGGCCCCTGTAGTCGGTGCGGACCAGGGTAGCTTAGCCACCGTTAGTTTCCCTCTGGCAGATCCCGAGCCGACTGGGTGACTGTGAGGAGGAAGCATAGCCCTAAACAGAAGCCCCATGTACACCACCAACCCGTTCACATTTCTAACCGTTTTTCCCCACTCGGCGACACACCCGCCAAGGATCAAACTCTGGTTATTGGCGACTCTGTTTTGAGAAATGTGAAGTTAGCGACACCAGCAACCATAGTCAATTGTTTTCCGGGGACCAGAGCAGGTGACATCGAAGGTGCACTGTTTCTTTCTCTTTTTGCTCTGTATGCACCACTCTGCATTTAATCATTAGTGATCGATCTCTGCTCCCCTCCACAGCATGTCTTTTTCCTGGTTCTCTCCCTCAGCCCCAACCAGTCCCAGCAGAAGACTGCCCCTCCCTGAGCCTGGTTCTGCTGGAGGTTTCTTCCTGTTAAAAGGGAGTTTTTCCTTCCCACTGTAGCCAAGTGCTTGCTCACAGGGGGTCGTTTTGACCGTTGGGGTTTTACATAATTATTGTATGGCCTTGCCTTACAATATAAAGTGCCTTGGGGCAACTGTTTGTTGTGATTTGGCGCTATATAAAAAAATTGATTGATTGATTGAAGGAAATTTGAAACTGCTGGCTAAGGCTAAGCGTAAATTTGGTAAGATTGTAATTCACGTCGGCAGTAATGACACCCGGTTACGCCAATCGGAAGTCACTAAAATTAATGAATCGTGTGTAACTTTGCAAAAACAATGTCGGACTCTGTAGTTTTCTCTGGGCCCCTCCCCAATCAGACCGGGAGTGACATGTTTAGCCGCATGTTCTCCTTGAATTGCTGGCTGTCTGAGTGGTGTCCAAAAAATGAGGTGGGCTTCATAGATAATTGGCAAAGCTTCTGGGGAAAACCTGGTCTTGTTAGGAGAGACGGCATCCATCCCACTTTGGATGGAGCAGCTCTCATTTCTAGAAATCTGGCCAATTTTCTTAAATCCTCCAAACTGTGACTATCCAGGGTTGGGACCAGGAAGCAGAGTTGTTGTCTTACACACCTCTCTGCAGCTTCTCTCCCCCTGCCATCCCCTCATTACCCCATCCCCGTAGAGACGGTGCCTGCTCCCAGACCACCAATAACCAGTAAAAATCTATTTAAGCATAAAAGTTCAAAAAGAAAAAATAATATAGCACCTTCAACTGCACCACAGACTAAAACAGTTAAATGTGGTCTATTAAACATTAGGTCTCTCTCTTCTAAGTCCCTGTTAGTAAATGATATAATAATTAATCAACATATTGATTTATTCTGCCTAACAGAAACCTGGTTACAGCAGGATGAATATGTTAGTTTAAATGAGTCAACACCCCCGAGTCACACTAACTGTCAGAATGCTCGTAGCACGGGCCGGGGTGGAGGATTAGCAGCAATCTTCCATTCCAGCTTATTAATTAATCCAAAACCCAGACAGAGCTTTAATTCATTTGAAAGCTTGACTCTTAGTCTTGTCCATCCAAATTGGAAGTCCCAAAAACCAGTTTTATTTGTTATTATCTATCGTCCACCTGGTCGTTACTGTGAGTTTCTCTGTGAATTTTCAGACCTTTTGTCTGACTTAGTGCTTAGCTCAGATAAGATAATTATAGTGGGCGATTTTAACATCCACACAGATGCTGAGAATGACAGCCTCAACACTGCATTTAATCTATTATTAGACTCTATTGGCTTTGCTCAAAAAGTAAATGAGTCCACCCACCACTTTAATCATATCTTAGATCTTGTTCTGACTTATGGTATGGAAATAGAAGACTTAACAGTATTCCCTGAAAACTCCCTTCTGTCTGATCATTTCTTAATAACATTTACATTTACTCTGATGGACTACCCAGCAGTGGGGAATAAGTTTCATTACACTAGAAGTCTTTCAGAAAGCACTGTAACTAGGATTAAGGATATGTTGCCTTCTTTATGTTCCCTAATGCCATATAACAACACAGTGCAGAGTAGCTACCTAAACTCTGTAAGTGAGATAGAGTATCTCATCAATAGTTTTACATCCTCATTGTAGACAACTTTGGATGCTGTAGCTCCTCTGAAAAAGAGGAGCTACAGCACTGTAGCCAGGCTGACAAAGTAATTAAAGTAACTAGTAATGACTTCATGACTTTCTTTGCTAATAAAATTTTAACTATTAGAGAAAAAATTACTCATAACCATCCCAAAGACGTATCGTTATCTTTGGCTGCTTTCAGTGATGCCGGTATTTGGTTAGACTCTTTCTCTCAGATTGTTCTGTCTGAGTTATTTTCATTAATTACTTCATCCAAACCATCAACATGTCTATTGGACCCCATTCCTACCAGGCTGCTCAAGGAAGCCCTACCATTATTTAATGCTTCGATCTTAAATATGATCAATCTATCTTTTTTAGTTGGCTATGTACCACAGGCTTTTAAGGTGGCAGTAATTAAACCATTACTTAAAAAGCCATCACTTGACCCAGCTATCTTAGCTAATTATAGGCCAATCTCCAACCTTCCTTTTCTCTCAAAAATTCTTGAAAGGGTAGTTGTAAAACAGTTAACTGATCATCTGCAGAGGAATGGTCTATTTGAAGAGTTTCAGTCAGGTTTTAGAATTCATCGTAGTACAGAAACAGCATTAGTGAAGGTTACAAATGATCTTCTTATGGCCTCAGACAGTGGACTCATCTCTGTGCTTGTTCTGTTAGACCTCAGTGCTGCTTTAGATACTGTTGACCATAAAATTTTATTACAGAGATTAGAGCATGCCATAGGTATTAAAGGCACTGCGCTGCGGTGGTTTGAATCATATTTATCTAATAGATTACAATTTGTTCATGTAAATGGGGAATCCTCTTCACAGAATAAGGTTAATTATGGAGTTGCACAAGGTTCTGTGCTAGGACCAATTTTATTCACTTTATACATGCTTCCCTTAGGCAGTATTATTAGACGGCATTGCTTAAATTTTCATTGTTACGCAGATGATACCCAGCTTTATCTATCCATCAATCAATCAATTTTTTTATATAGCGCCAAATCACAACAAACAGTTTCCCCAAGGCGCTTTATATTGTAAGGCAAGGCCATACAATAATTATGTAAAACCCCAACGGTCAAAACGACCCCCTGTGAGCAAGCACTTGGCTACAGTGGGAAGGAAAAACTCCCTTTTAACAGGAAGAAACCTCCAGCAGAACCAGGCTCAGGGAGGGGCAGTCTTCTGCTAAGGCTTTTTAAGGAACTTTTAGGACAACCTGATAATAATGAATTACAATAGTCCAGCCTAGAGGAAATAAATGCATGAATTAGTTTTTCAGCATCACTCAGACAAGACCTTTCTGATTTTAGAGATATTGCGTAAATGCAAAAAAGCAGTCCTACATATTTATTTAATATGCGCTTTGAATGACATATCCTGATCAAAAATGACTCCAAGATTTCTCACAGTATTACTAGAGGTCAGGGTAATGCCATCCAGAGTAAGGATCTGGTTAGACACCATGTTTCTAAGATTTGTGGGGCCAAGTACAATAACTTCAGTTTTATCTGAGTTTAAAAGCAGGAAATTAGAGGTCATCCATGTCTTTATGTCTGTAAGACAATCCTGCAGTTTAGCTAATTGGTGTGTCCCCTCTGGCTTCATGGATAGATAAAGCTGGGTATCACCTGCGTAACAATGAAAATTTAAGCAATCCCGTCTAATAATACTGCCTAAGGGAAGCATGTATAAAGTGAATAAAATTGGTCCTAGCACAGAACCTTGTGGAACTCCATAATTAACTTTAGTCTGTGAAGAAGATTCCCCATTTACATGAACAAATTGTAATCTATTAGACAAATATGATTCAAACCACCGCAGTGCAGTGCCTTTAATACCTATGGCATGCTCTAATCTCTGTAATAAAATTTTATGGTCAACAGTATCAAAAGCAGCACTGAGGTCTAACAGAACAAGCACAGAGATGAGTCCACTGTCCGAGGCCATAAGAAGATCATTTGTAACCTTCACTAATGCTGTTTCTGTACTATGATGAATAGTTCCATCCTATCCATGAAGCCAGAGGACACACACCAATTAGCTAAACTGCAGGATTGTCTTACAGACATAAAGACATGGATGACCTCTAATTTCCTGCTTTTAAACTCAGATAAAACTGCAGTTATTGTACTTGGCCCCACAAATCTTAGAAACATGGTGTCTAACCAGATCCTTACTCTGGATGGCATTACCCTGACCTCTTAGTAATACTGTGAGAAATCTTGGACTCACTTTTGATCAGGATATGTCATTCAATGCGCATATTAAACAAATATGTGGGACTGCTTTTTTGCATTTACGCAATATCTCTAAAATCAGAAAGGTCTTGTCTCAGAGTGATGCTGAAAAACTAATTCATGCATTTATTTCCTCTAGGCTGGACTATTGTAATTCATTATTATCAGGTTGTCCTAAAAGTTCCCTGAAAAGCCTTCAGTTAATTCAAAATGCTGCAGCTAGAGTACTGACGGGGACTAGAAGGAGAGAGCATATCTCACCCATACTGGCCTCTCTTCATTGGCTTCCTGTTAATTCTAGAATAGAATTTAAAATTCTTCTTTTTACTTATAAGGTTTTGAATAATCAGGTCCCTTCTTATTTTAGGGTCCTCATAGTACCATATCACCCCAATAGAGAACATCTCTGGCCTTCAAAATGTGAGGAAAGTGTCTCTAAAACCTCCAACAAGAGGTTGAAGGTGCAGAGGAGACAGTCATTTGGATAAATGTCTTGAGGGTCCAGCTCACCTGTCGTCTCTGAACTCTGCACTCTGCCGTCTTCCGTGTTTTGGTCTGATGCCGCATTTCTATTAGATACATGAAGCTACGTCACAGCGCGCAGAGCTGAAAGTTGGCCTGGGTTGAACTTTGACCGTGGCAGCTTGACGACAAGTACCAATCGCACTCCCGGCGAAGCGTCATGCTAGCTTGGTAGTGATGCCTCTCAATGAAAATAGTGGGTTTTAGAGTGATGCGTTCAGTATGAATAGCACTTCTCCCTTGACTGCTCAGTTTAGACGGGCGGCCAGCTCTAGAAAGAGTCGGCTTCCATTTACGCATGATTGAGGCCACTGTGCTCATTGGGTTCTTCAAAGCAGCAAAAATGCTTCTGTACTCTTCCCCAGATTTGGGTCTCAAGACAATCCCCTCTCAGAGTTCTATAGTCAATTCCTTTGGCTTCATGCTTGGTTTCTGTTCTGACATGCACTATCAACTGTGCATTTAAGTCATAAAAATAATTTTCTTCTGCAGTTATAATTTTTCTTCCTTAACCTTATAATGCCATACATATCATTTTGATGCATACATTTCTTGGGTCAGACATTATATGGTTAATATTCAAATAAAGGATTAAAATTTTTGCGGGATACCTGTTGGACAAGTAAAACAACACTCATGTTGGTCTGCTGTGCCAGTTGCCAACACTAATATTCATTACGGTTACAATGTTTTTACTGGTTTTACTCAAAATGTGTCAGCGGGAAAACTAACATTTTATGTGAGCTTTATTTTTCCTATTTGTAAATCAGAAATTCTGAGTTCCAATTTCCACTGAAAGAAACATGAATGTCAAACCTTATTCATCCACTTCTTTGTTCACGTCATCTACACAACCTTAAGGAGTGAACTCTATTTTTAACAAGAGTCATCAGAAGATGACACATCACCTTGGTTCCTACAAATCAGGAATACAACGTGCCATGGGATTACCCAAGTACACAGCTATAACAAGAGTGGCAATGACAATATTTTGAATATGTCGCTGTGACCTTGAAATTGACCCCAAGGTCACCATAATCGACTGGTGTCGGGGGATCACCCAAATACTCCCTTGCTGCATATGAATGAAATTTGTCAAGTGGTTTTTGAGATATTGCGCTAACAAGCGTCAGACAGACTGATAGATGGACAGGCGGACATGCTGATCGCTATACCCCCCCGTATTTCATACCAGGGGGATAAACAAAGGAATTCCTCCAAAATCAATACTTTACCAGCAAGAAAATCTGCTGTACAGTATACCACAGAAATAAAGAAAACTAGATTTCAACAAAGAAAATTGTCTGTTAAGGGAAATGAATTATTATATATATATATATATATATATATATATATATATATATATATATATATATATATATATATATATAAACTACTATCAAAGGGACTATTCATTGAAATTTACCAAGCACTAAAAAAAGAAAACAGTAAATTTGGTGCATTGACGTATTGTAATTCTACGAGTTAAGCAGCATGTTTTGTTCCTGTAAGTGCCTGCATCATGTGTCCCAAAAGCAGTGCAAGTATTGAAAGAGGGCAAAAAAAAAAAAAAAAAAAAAAAAAAGGGACTCCGCTTGGTTCCTTTCACTGTCGACTTGATTGGTGATACCGTGACCTTGAATTACCATGGCCTAAGCACTGACATATATCTTTGTGCCCTGAAGGTTCTATTTCGTTTGAAGTATAATGGCACCTTTATGTGGATGAAGGTCTGGGGGAGAGAACAAAAAGAGAAATCTCAGAAGCGATGGAGATCATGATGGAAAGCTCCAGCTATAAAAGTTAGTTGAGCAGCAGAGCTGGCATAAGTTTTGAGGTACCCAAACCCGAAAATTAACATTTGTTCATGGATTGGATTTTGATCATGGGTATGTCTGGGCATAGAAAATCTAATTTTCCAATGCAGGAACTGTGTACGAGCTGAAACTTTTGATATTTTACAACCTAACCCCCCTGAAAAATAATTTGAAGTTATTGCAAATCTATTACAGAAAAAAGCATTAACTTTACCCCAGTTGGGGTTTTTAGCAAACATGATATGATATGAAGTACATCAAATGAGTTTTTAAAAGTAAATAATACCAAAATATTGGAAAATTGTACTTTTAATCTTAAAATTATGCCAAAATTGACCCTCGTTTTGAATTTGATTTAACACTAAAAATTGTCTCTAGCAAAAACGAATAGAGATAGAACCTTCAGAAAGGTTTTATTTTTTTCCTCAGACATCTACAACAGGCTACATAACCATGTAAAGTTAACAGAAAGCTCAAAGATTTCCTACAGACCTTTTAAGGTCACCCCTCCCCCCTAAATCCAAAGAAATGTCAAATCATGGATTTGGATGTAATCTTACAACTTTTAACATATTGCTGTTTTTAGTAGACAACAAAATGCAATAAATAATTCAAAAGGTGATTTAAACTTTAAGTTTTATAATTATGATAATTATGTTCATGACCAAAAAGAATATATCTCTAAACTTAGTCACATTTCAATAACACCAGTATATTTGCACTTAAACTTAACATTCATCTGGCTCTTCAGTGTTGTCAGTGTCACTGTTTGTGAATGCTCCAAATGTAAATTAATTTGTGCATGGTTCCTCACCATCAAGTGAGCCTTCACAGTTGCATGCTGCAGTACATGGCTGATTGTGTTGCAAGCAGGAGCATGTTGCATCACAAGTATCACACTCGCATACTACCAGGTTCAGCAGTTCTGGAGCTGCAACAGCTTGTGTTGTCATCTTGGGTACTAGTGCTCCTGTTTGTGATAGTTGCTCATATCCATACTGTGTAGGAGATGGCAAATCAAGGATGGGGACATGTGCATGCTTCCATTTGAACAATTGGTACACCCACCGCTGCAGGTGGAGCCCGAAGCTATCATCTGTTGGAGGAAGCTTCTTTGCAGCCACACCTTCATTAGCTTCCAGACATTGAAATGAGTTCAGTGTTTCACATTCAGTCCCATACAATGTACTGATAAACCTGGTCACTGAAGACACATGGTGGCTCTGAAGTTGTAGGTCATCTCCCATAGTTGCCATTTCTTGGAACTTGCTTGCTTTCTTCTTTACTAAGTTGAAGGCCTTCTTTTTCCCCATGTTAAACATCGCACTCACGGTATCGCAGCCAGTTAGACAGTACACTGGAAGTAGAATGTTGCGCTGAGGTTGGGACAGACATTTGTACAGTGAATGCACAGGGATGAATCTGGTAAGGGTAGTGTTTTTGCCTTCTTTAGCAGTCAGAAAGAACAATTGTGTATTGAGAAGTGGCCAGTGGTAGAGAAGAAGAGCAAGGACATCAGTGTCTGGGCTACAGACAACTATAACTTTGGCACCAGCATTTGCAGCTGCACAAGCATGAAGGACAAGTCTAGTATTAGCTTCCTCATGATCGCATATGATATCCCTTGCAGGCACCACAGATGTCTTTGTAATTATCACACACAAAGAAAAAAAAAACAAAAAAACAACAACAACAACAACAAAAAACCAACCAAACAAACAAAATATATTTAAGGAATATTGCTAGTATCAGATTTTTTTTGTTTCACCAAAACGATGGTCAATTTGGGGCATATTTTTCACTATTTTATGGTTTTAATTCATAAAATTAAACAGCTTAAAATATTAAACATTGTAAGTACCTCTATAATACAAGTCAGTATAATATAGAAGCATAATAGGATATATTTCTAATAGAGAACTAAACATATGATGTTCTTAATGATCCCACAGCAACGATTTGTTGATGTTTGAAGTTTAGGGGAGAGGGGTAACCTTGTGCAATATCTAAAACATCTGAGAATACTTAGCTGACTTTTAATGGCTCAGTATGATGCAATAGATGTCTGGGCATATTCTAAATCTTATTTGAAAGTGATATTCTAAATCAATATTGCTGGAGACAGATTTTTGTGCTTCACCAAAACCAAAATGAGGGTTAATTTGGGGCCTATTTTTCACCATTTTATTCATATAATTTACAAATTTGACCATCTTTAAACAATTAAACCCTATGGATGTCTCTATCATACCAGTCTGCATGGTTTAAAATCATACTGGGATATATTTTGTCAGTCCATATCTCAGAGGAATGCAATATCTCAAAATAGACTATTTTAAATAAGCTGCGGTCACAAATTGTCAAATTTCTCGGCTCGTACACCTATCCTGCACTGGCAAAACATGTTTCCATTGTCCAGACATACCTGTGAACAAAATCAGATATAGCAACAAATGTTAATTTTCGGGTTTGGATAACTTCAAAAGTAGAAGGCTTTTCAGCCCACTGCTGCAATGCTAAGTAGTGCCAGAAGACGCACTAAAAGTCCTGAGATTTACAACGACCTGAAAAAGATTTTACCACCTTCCCGATGTCCTCTTTCTGTGTAGGCTGTTTTTCTAAAAATGTTAAAGTTATTACTACCATCTTTCAAAAATAAGTATGCCAAATAAACAAAAACAGGCAATCAGAAAGGGGTCAAGTAAAACATATTCACAGACATAAACCCATTGGGACGAGTTTAAAGTATTTAAAGAAAAATAATGCACAGTTGCCCAACATTAACACAGATATGTAAAGAATGTAATCTTATGAAGAGGGAAGGAGAAGAAGAAAAGAAAAAAAAAGGGCTTTTTCTAACAGCAAGTCCACCTGAAGTCAAACAGCCAAATACCACTGCCTCGGGGTTTTGTAACCGTAGAAGATACACTTTTGAAGTGAATGTTTATTGTAAACACAATGACCAACATGGGATCAGTGCTCCATTTTTTCAGCTGTGTGACTGCAGATTCCAAAAATGTTAAATGTGCTTTTTCTTGGTCTCAGGGCTGAGGATACAACAGAAGGTGGAATAATAAACAGTGGATTTAGGTTAATGCCATGACCATAGTGGTCTTTTCTACTTTTCAGTTAACCCATTAAAACAGAAATATATAAATGGTTACAATTGCATCTCATTTTACTTAACATTCGTATTACATCTGAGGATCTGGGAGAAACAAGGTCAGGTCAGCTGTGGGAGCGTGTGCTGGTGCCTCACGCCGTTGTACTCACAACAGCATACTATGGAACCACCTTGGGTAATGGATGGGAATTGTCCAGACAGACAACCAGACCATCCCCACCTCTCAAAAGTAACCATCTATCTGCCACTGCCAAGTGAAACATGGGTGTGTCCTTGGCGTTTTCCAGTCCCTGGGGTCCTCAACACTGAGGCACAAGCATGCTGGATCATGTTCAGAGGAACACACCACAAGGCTAAAATGTTGCATGCGATGTTCCCTCAAAATAATAGTGACAATCCTCATCTTAGGGAAACTAAGTAACTGTTCATTTGACACAAAGTCATTCCAGTACTACCCAGGAATCTTCCAAAGAGAGTCAGGGAGGTGACCAAGACATCTATTCATTGTCTAGGTCACAGGTTAGTGTAGAAGAATTTTTAGGTCCATATTTGAACTGTGATGAACTATCAAGTGTCCTGATCTGAACTGTATGTCCTCTGGCTGAACTAGCAGGTGTTCAACCCAAAAAAAGGGCTCTATTAGTCATTCAGTCTGTCAGGGGCTTTCCAAGGCCTTTTAGGTGCTTTCCCGCAGGCCACGTGCGAGGGGCCTCGGGCCAGCTGCACCTGTGGCTAAGGCCACGTGCGGGGGGCCTCAGGCCAGCTGCACCTGTGGCTGAAGGTCTTTTAAAAAAATCAGTTGTAAATCCTTCACGTTTTAATGGGAGCGTTTGTCACATTGAAATAATGGCCTAACACCTGCTTAGGGTTCACTAGAGGACGCTTCCAATAGAAAACCATGTCTTGGGAATGAAATAAATAAAAAAGTCGAAGGAGGAGCGATGCCCGCGGGTCTCCAATAAATAGATGAGCGCGGTTGTCACCTATTCAGTCTCTCTAGAGGACTCAGTTTGTCTAAGCTCTGTGTCGAAGGCTTAAATAAACTTAAAAACTCTGTGCATTTTATCTTGCTTAAGGCTGAATTATTCTAAAGTGTTGTGTCCTTTTCTAGCATATCACTTGCAATTAGTTTGTGTTATCTAAAAGACGACATCCCGAGAAGACTAAAGACGGACCACGTCAGAACTTGGCGAGCCAGCCAGGAGGGTCCAGGGGCATTCCGGCAGCCTGGGGCAGTCCAGCTCATCCCTCCAGACCATAAATAACAGTGATCACGACTAAAAGGTAAGCAGAAACCTTTTATAACTTCTGCACGATCTGGAGGAGTGAGTCGGGATTTCCACCCAAGTTGACAGGTGATATTTTTTAATTGCCTCTTACCCAAAAGAACCTGGACTAAGAAAATTGATAAAAGACAAAAAAAGATAAGATTGAAAATTATCAGGCCTTGTAGATAAAATGCTCAGAAGGTGTGTGTGTTCCCAGGAAAAAGAATGTCTGTGTGAGTGAAAGGTCAGGAATGTTCATGAACTCTGGTGCGGAAAAGAGTGCGTGGAGAACTAACCTGGATGCTTGGGGAATAATTGGTGTTGAAATTCGTTACTAACGTGCCGGCTGATAGCATGCGCTGTAGGGGTTAATTTAGGGGAGTATACTGACAAATAGATACAAGGTAATACAAGGTTATTTAAAGAGTTTAACAGAGACTGAAGTGAAATAAGTGAGAAAAAGAGTTTAACAGAGAATACGTGCAGAGGAAGCACAAGATAAGCGCCTGAGGGGGCGCAGTAGAAATACCGTACGTGATAAAGAGATTTAAAGAGAAAAGTGCAAAGTAGCACAGCTGACAGTAAGTAAAAGAGCTCAATAAAGGATGTCATTTTTTAAGAAAAGAGAAAAACTATAAAAAAATAAAATAAATAGAGAGTTAGTGCAGAATACATGAGAATTAATGAAGCAGAAAATAGTGCAGTAAGGCACCAAATACACGCTTGTGGGGCGTGGGAGAAGAATAAGTAATTAAGTACACAGTAATATGAGTTTTTTATAAGAAAAGAAAAAGAGAATATTTTCAGTGCAAAGGCACATTAAGCTCACGAGAAGCTCAGTAAGTGAAGAAAAAAGTAGAAGTAAATGAAATATTGTATGCTCAGAGAGGAGCTGGTGAAAAATAATATATTAAGCACAGGATACGCACGCGAGGCGCGGTAAGGCGTAGAAGTAAATGAAATATTGTACGCTCAAAGAGGGCTTGTAAAAAAAATAATATATGAAGTTGCTGGCAGCGCCGGAGAAGCTGTCTAACGTGAAGAAGAGATACATATTTAAACAGAACACATTGGTGTTAAGTGATTAAAAAGGTTGTTTAAAGCCGCGGAGTGAAAAGTGGCAGAAGTCTAGATAGAGATATATAGAAAGTTGTTTTTAATAATTTTTGTGTATAAAGCTTTTGAAGATTGGTGTGGGAGAGCGGAGAGTAATCGGGGAGTTGCAGGCAAAGCTGTGAGGGCTTGCAGGCTGGCTGACATACAAGATTAATGTGAAGAGTAGGTACGAGGAGGAGGCATTTAGACCCAACAGAAGGACTTGGGAGGTGCATGACAGGCAGAGAGGAAAGTGTGAAACAGAGACAGTGAAGAAAAAGACAGGAAAAGAGACTGCTATGTAAATACAGAGAAGGTAGATATTATTTCAAAGAAAGAAAACTAATAAACAAACATAGCAGAAAAAGACAAGAAGCAGAAAGGTAAAAAATTAGAAGGAAAATAGAAAGTCGGGAGCAAAGACATTAGGAAGTGTTAGGGTTGTAAGAGGAGTAAAGAAATAAAATTGGTTATAAATCAAAAGAGTTAAAGCTTAGATTATAGTGAAAAAGCTGACAGACTGATCAATGCTTGGGACAGTCATTGATGGGAGACTTAAGTGATAATGAAATAATACTCCCAGAACATTACTTGACTGACGGAGACATCGAAACCCAGGGAATCAGGACACATTTTT
The DNA here is from genome assembly GCF_902500255.1 of Thalassophryne amazonica. NCBI lineage: Eukaryota > Metazoa > Chordata > Actinopteri > Batrachoidiformes > Batrachoididae > Thalassophryne > Thalassophryne amazonica. The sequence continues at coordinate 117,709,387 of NC_047111.1, read as the reverse complement.
GGCTGGAAAGGACCTATTTTGACAGGGTAGGAGCAGAACATTGGCAGGACGAACAAGAGATCAATCAGAAATTATGGCAGATTACTAAGGTAATCAATCTGAAGCAAAAGAAAGAACAATTCCCTCTAATTAATTGGGAGCTGCTGATAAGACGTCTATGGCATCAGGGTTTAACTCCGTGGCTGGAGCTGCTTTGTGCTGATCCTAATAAAGAACTTAGCATACCATTAAATCATTTAATAACACTGCCAACCGATCCAGGTGAAGAACTGTTTCCTAGGTTGACTCTGACTGTGGTCCCAAGGAAGGTTCGGTGGGAAACAGGTAAATTTTCATATTTAGTTAAAGAAAAAGAAGACGGGCATAACAGTTGGAAATTTAATCCTTTTAAGGGTTTAAAATACAAAACAGGTGTTACAGCCGGCAAGTTATTGGTCTGGATCAGGACAGCCCCTGAGGGACTACCAGAACACCATAGAAACACCTCACATAGCGTTTGTCAGGGTTACATGGGTAACTCTCAAGGTCAAGGTCGGGAAAGTACCCCGCTAGACTTAGTACTAAGAAAATATCCAGGAAAACGCACTAAGGCCAACCAATGTATGAGAAAGTGGCACAAAAGGTCACATGGGGGCAGGCAATGGCCTTTGGTGGGATCATTTGATCCGGTGATGTGTGAAGCAGTTGCGGTAGAAATACAGAAAACAGAAATTAAAGATCAGCAGAAGAACGTAAATAACAACAAAAAATGCACTGAAGAAAAAGAAGTTTTGGCCTTGTTCAAGCAGGAAGCACAGAGGCTACAGCAGAAAAGAGAAAAAAATGACAGGGGAAAGATCCAAAGACACTAAAGCCAGTGCACCAAGCTGGGAAGCAGAGCCACCCCCATATAAACGTCATGATATGGGAAAGACAGCTGGACAATTTGTATTAGGAACTCGTGAAGAGGACCAAGGCATGGATGTGGAGGGTAAATTCACACTGACACTAAAAGCTCGAGAGCCACAAGGAGACAGGTCCTCAGTCTGTCAAATGGATCATACAAGGTCTCCAAGTCCGAAAGTAAGTGGTCGCTCACCACGACCAGCAGGGGGGGCCACAAATAACAGTGACACGGAGGCAGACAAGGATAAAGAGAGAGACCTGAAGGCTCCGCCTGCACATCGAGGTCCACTGAAAACCGTCCCCTCCCACCATAAGTCAGCCGACTGGACCTTCACAGGCTATAGAGGCTCCGAAGAGTGGCACAAGAGCTTCTGTGACACACTGGATCTGGCCAGAAGAGATAATGAAGAACTAGCTGAGCAACTTCGGCTAGCGAAGGAAAGAATACAAAGACATAGGGACGCCGAGGAAAGAAGAATATTACAACAATCGACGCCCAATCAAGGGAATCACATTATAGAGCCACCCAACCGAAAAATTTCTGGTGAGATCGTCATTGAGAGTGCAAAAGAGGCCCGACTCAGGCAAAGACAACAATGTGTAGCCAAAGACATAGCGGCTTTAGAACAGGATATAACCAACTGGATAGACTGCCTGGAACCAGTCAGTTGCACTCGATCTGGAAGACAGTATGGAGCCCCCACAGAAGAAGAGGAGGACGAAGACCTCATATGCCCATTGGTGGTCAGGAATGGTCATCATGTGTATACCCCATGGAGCTGGACAGACATGGTGGGGCTGGCCAACAGGCTGCCAGACATCACCCAAGGAGCTGGGAGATGGATAACTGCCTTAGAAGAAGGCACTGCAGGGGTAACCTTGTCTTTAGGTGACATAAAAGCCTTGCTAATGCATGTCATGGGAAAACATGACACTGAAGAATTAGCAGGAAAGGTTGGACTAACACAGATGATGGGCACTAATCAACATGATGAAGTCCCCTTTAATCGCTATAGAAACTCCATGTGGGAAGGACTGAGAAGAAAGTACCCTGAGGTCTTGGATCCCTCTAAATTGGATGATGAGGAGTGGACACCTGAAGAGTGCCCAAATAAATTCCTGCACCGATTCCAGAAGAGATGGGCGGAGGAAACAGGAAATGCATGGAACCATTCTCCAGCAACTGAAATCCTGTTTAAAATAACTGTAAAAAAGGCTCTACCAGATGAGGTTCAGAAAGCCCTAGATGGAGTCGTGGGACTATCAAAAATGAATTGGGCTTTATACTCTGAGCATATTTGTCACCATCTTGAAATCTACAAGAAAGAAAAACAAAAAGAAGAAGATGCAGCAAAATCCCTGACGAAAAAATTGGTGCAGATGCAGTTGGAAGAGCTAACCAAAGTCAAGAAAGAAAAAACAAAGACCCAGGCACCAATGATGACCCCTGTTCCTTCTGAGCCGGCAAGCACAGGCCTTACGGCAAACACTGCTGCCACCATACAGGCACCTGTGGTAACAGCCACACAGAGCCCCCAAGGAGCAGCAGGAAGCACTCCTACAGGAGAAGTCTCAGCACCAGTGGAGCATCACTATCACTACCATAGCACTGGCACACCCGGAAATGGACCCACCTACAGTCATGGGTGGAGAGGAGAGTCACAGAACTTTCAAGGTCAAAGAGGAGGATGGCGAAGAGGATCTCGCCAACCTTCATTTGGAAGCAGATTCCAAAACTCAGCTCCCAGGAACAGTCAAGCGGAACCGCCTATGGGATCAACACCCCCAATAGGGGATCAACCCTCTAATGAGTGTTGGAGCTGTGGACAACCTGGACATCGAATGAGAAATTGTCCGGCCCGACCTTGGGTTGGACCCTCTGCCTATTGGCAATAGGGGGGCCTAGAGAAGACAGAGGGGGAAACGGTGGCATTGGCTATTTCGATGATACCTAAGGAAGAGCCAACCGTCACCGTTAATATACAAAACAGAGATTTCCCTTTCATGGTGGATACAGGGGCAACATACTCTTGCATAGGGAAAATGGGCGCTCATCTCCCCCTCTCTGGGTCTGTAATTAAGACCATCGGCTTCTCTGGGAAAACTCAAATAATACCTTTTACACGCCCACTTCCTGTAACGATTGCAGGAAAAACAATTGAAGCACCCCTGTTATACTCACAAAATACACCTGTGAATTTGCTGGGAAGAGACATTTTATGTAAGCTACAAACCCAGATAGTGTGTACCCATCAAGGACTGCAAATACACTTTCCTGACAAAGCACTCGCCAACATTATGGTGCTTATGGACATGGAAAACAAGGTCCGACCTGTGCAACCCATGGTATACTGGCTGAGGTTACAACCAGAAAATTCAAATCTCCAACTGGAATGGGAAAAATGGAAGCCCTGGGCAGAACAACACTATGAAGCAGTATATACACCTAGTTTACCTTTACATGTCACCCTGATGTTCGATGCCAAACACGAACAAACTGACTATGCATGCTGCTGGGATGTATTGATGAATCAACGGCTGTTTCACATAACCACCACAGAAATTTATTTAGGCCCCCAAGGGGCCGCAGCTTCTGTCAAGCTAACTTCAGCTGAACAACAATGGTATCAAGTGCCGAATGCCACGCCTCATGTGACCCTTTTAGTCTCAGAAAAGTACGAATCCCATGACCTAGGTCCAATGGTAAAGACAGCCTCAGAAGTTGAAGAATGGCAAAACATGGAAAGTCCACAAGTACATCTGCCAAAAGACCAGCAGTTTATACGAATTAATTTAAAAGTAAATGATGAGGCTATAGCTCAAAAAGTGGAGCTCAATCCTAGATCAGAGGGACAGATGGTGTTATCGGCCCAACAAGAGAAATTGTTAGAGCAAATACCACCAGTGGTGTGGTCCAAAAGCAAAACAGATGTAGGACTAGTAAAAACAGCCTTACCAGTAAAAATAAAAGTAAAACCGGGAGCAAAACTGCCTCACCAAAGGCAGTATCCATTAAAACCTCAGGCTATTGAAGGCATAAAACCAGTAATTAAGGGACTAATGGCAGCTGGAGTTTTAATAAAAACTGCAAGCCCATGCAATACTCCTATCTACCCTATCCCTAAAAACAATACCAAAGAGTATCGGCTGGTACATGATCTGCGTCCTATCAATGCAATAATAGAAATGGATGCACCTATAGTACCTGATCCGCATACTATACTATCAAGCATCCCTGCTGGAGCAAAATGGTACACAGTAATCGATCTGTGTTCAGCCTATTTCAGTGTGCCTGTGCACCCAGACTCACAACATTTGTTTGCATTCACATTTCTGGGACAACAGCTAACGTATACACGGCTACCTCAGGGACTGAACCTGTCCCCAGCCATCTTTAACAAAGTCCTGGCTGAAGATTTACAACACCTTGACATACCCAGTACATTGGTGCAATATATGGATGATCTCCTTATTGCATCAGAGACTCAAGAACAGTGTGAAAAAGATTCATTAATTGTATTGCATGCATTGGCAGATGGAGGTCATAAAGTAAGTAAGGACAAATTGCAGTTCTGCAAACAACAAGTAGAATACTTGGGAAGACAGTTGTGTGGGACCACGCGATGTATAGCCCCAAGCCAAGTGGAGGCTATAATCAAGGCTCCCAAACCCCAAACAGTGGGACAGATGCTTTCATTCCTTGGGATGGCAGGGTACAGTCGGCCGTGGATTTATGATTATGCTATAAAAACTGCACCTTTGCGTGCCATGATTAGAGCAGTGGGGCAAACAAGCAATACAGCTCTCCTCGTCTGGACAGATGAGGCAACGGGAGCTTTTGAGGCCCTAAAAACAGACATGCAATCTGCTCCCGCTTTAGGTAACCCAGATTATGGGAAACCTTTCCATTTGTATGTTACTGAAAAAGCTGGATATGCATGTGCTGTACTAATGCAGGAAACAAATGAAGGTATTATAGTACAAAGCTTGACAACATTGAAACAGGATTGCTATCAGGGTCTAGCAGCAGCTGCCTTTGCATTTCAAAAAGCATCATCCATAATCATGGGACATGCAGTAACGTTGTACACGTCGCATCAGTTACATGCCCTGCTAACCAGTCAACGTTTTGTCTTAACACAAGCTAGACGCACTGGATATGAAGTTGTGTTGTCCGCCCCAGAAATAACAATACAACGTTGTCACACGGTGAATCCTGCCACCAAATTGACCACACCGTTAGATGGTACTCCACATAACTGTGTGGCAGAGACAGAGAAATTTTTGAGAGCCAGAGAACATTTGTATAATCACGCCATAGATGCAGATCTAACCCTGTTCGTGGATGGCTCATGCTTTCGGGATGCCGCGGGATTGCATGCGGGTATGGGGATAGTTAAACTAAACACGGATGGCGAGACCTTTGAATTACTGGAGTCCCAAGGAATTGATCAGCCTTGTTCAGCCCAACTGGCAGAGATCAAAGCCTTAACTATGGCTTGCCAGATAGCTAAAGATCAACGTGTTAATATCTACACAGACTCAGCCTACGCTTATGGCGTATGTCATGTACATGCAAACATTTGGAAACAAAGGGGATTCCTGAGAGCAGAGGCACCCCTGTCACTCATGGAGAAGCGATTTCCCAACTGTTACATGCTCTCCAATTACCGTCTGAGGTAGCCATCATTAAATGTGCAGGTCATCAAAAGAATAATAACATCATAGCTCAAGGTAACAACCTAGCAGATGACGCAGCTCGCAAAGGAGCACAAGGAGAAAATATGTTTCCCCTGCTAACCATCCAAGATTGTGCCCCACTGGTTTCACTTGACGCACTGATAGTGGCTCAAAGTAGGGCCAGTGGAGAAGAAAAACGAATGTGGGTTAAACGAGGCGCTATTGAGACACGCAGTCAGGGGCCAGCGGACAAGCTGTGGCGCAGTAGTCATGGACATTTTGTGTTACCCACCAATTTATTACGACATGTAATCATTTGGGCCCACGGACCCGATCATTGTTCGCGAGTCCAAATTATGAACAAACTAAAAGCTGTCTGGTGGTCACCATATATGGCAGCTACAGTGGACCGTTTCTTGAATGAGTGTGAGGTATGTGCACAGTATAATGTCCGGAAAGCATTCACAGCCCCTTTAGCCCACATTCCGGTCCCTGATGGGCCATTCAGACATCTTATGATGGATTTCATAGACATGGGAGCTGAAAATCGAGTTAAACGAATGAGATGTGTTTTGGTAGTGATATGCAGATTCAGCCGATGGATTGAGGCAGTAGCCTCTGCAAATCAAGACCATAAAACGGTAGCCAAATTTCTGTGCCGAGATGTCTTTCCAAGATTTGGCATTCCAGATACTATCTCATCTGACAACGGTAGGGCTTTTGTAGCCAAGGTTACACAAGAAACATTCAAACAATTGGGTATCAAACAGAAGTTTGGGTGTGTTTATCACCCTCAATCAAATGGGGCGGTGGAACGGGCTAATGGCATTTTAAAGAACAAACTAGCAAAAATCATAGCAGACAGCAATGGCAAACTAACCTGGCTGGATGCGTTGCCGCTTGCTTTATTGTCAATGCGCTCACAAACTAACCGACTAACCCATTTGACACCATTTGAAGCTCTTACAGGTCGGCCGATGCCTATTCCATACCTGAGAGGACCCTACGAAGGACCATCGCTGGAGCAGCTACAAGACGAATGGCATAATTATCTGAGACAGTTAACCCAAATACACAAAACTATCTTTTTGCAGGTCAAAGGTGCTACAGAAGACAGAGAAGCAGAGATTCCACTTGAAAATCAGAGCATCCAGCCTGGTGATCTGATTTACGTCAAAGTGTTCAAAAAGAAGTGGGACAGGCCCCGCCGAGAAGGTCTTTTTAAAGTTATTCTTGCCTCACGTACAGCAGTCAAAGTAGACGGTAAGGACACTTGGTTTCATTTAAACCACTGCTGTAGGGTTGGTGGCCCAGCGCCCCTGCGGCCTCGGCAAGCTCGTCTTGGCAGAGCCGCCGGGCCAAGGGGGGAAGCAAGAGAAGCCAGAGACCCTACAGCAGCACCGAGGGACGGCCACGCCTCCCTGCAGCCAGAAGCAGCACCGAGGGAAGGCCACGCCTCCCTGCAGCCAGGCGAACACCGGCCAAGGCGCTCACAGAGACTGATTGAACAAAGACGACGCACAGCTTCAGAGAGTAGTGGATCCCTGCCAGATAGAGCAGCGACAGACTCAGATGCAGACTCAGAAACAACTGGAGACGCAGGCCAACAGACAGACAGAAATACAGACCGACAGATAGACAGGCTACAGGAGACATCAGACTCGGACAGCAACTCAGTAGATTTACCGACAGAAGAACCGCAGGAAGTACAACCCAGACAAAGCACAGATACACCACACATCCCTAGTGACAGCTCATCTAGTGACGGCTCACTCAGTAGCACATCTAGTAGCACATCTCAACAGTCACCAGAACAATGATTAAGGAATTATTCAAGGGATTGACAATACTACTGGTGGTCAGTATGGGAGAAAATAGACATCCAAAACATACAATGGACTGTGCCGTGGCCATGGCCGCAATAGCAGCTAAACAAGGCATTCTAAACACAGGAAAAACATATAATTTGGTATACATTAAATCAAAAGCCTACAAGAACATAGGAATACAGGGAAAGCTGGGGGATTACATATTAGGCGAAGCCATTAGCATCAAATGTGAAGAGGAGGGAACACTCAACATAGAGGTAATTTGTGATAAAAGAGGATGCAGGGAAACCAAGCAAGACGTAACTGTTACAGTACATGAAGCCACAAAATGGGTAAAAATCAAACCAAGGAAAAAGAGGACAATTAGAAGCCTAGAAACAAGCAGTCACTTAGGGAGATGGGATCCCAGTACAGACCTAGCCCGTACACAAGGGTTGAAGACCAATCTATTTTACCAATGGTTGAAATTTTCGGCTAGGCAGATCAGTGAAAAGCCGTGCATAGCCTGTCACCGGAAAGGTGTGATACCTCAGGCTAAACCCCTACCTGATATCAACAACTGTTATAGGAGCCCCCAACATAACTCAGACCAAGCAGAATGCTATACACAATGTGTTATGAAAATGGCAGTAGGTGATGAAAAATATGCTGCCGACAGTAAACTTTGTCCAGTGCCCCTAAGTACAGAAGGAACCGTTCCACCTATGATTAAAACAGAGAAAGGGATGATACACCCATTCTGTATAGCTAAAGGATTAGTAGCACAATACATAAGCGATTGGCAGGTAGGGACGACCCAGCCAAAACACCACATACAGTGTATGCAAAAGCAGCAAGAATACAAACCGGCCAAAACAGCATGGAACATTACCGTCTGTCACACCCTGCCAGCAGCAGGCATACAGTGTGAACAAATAGTACCGGCCACAGGGGGGTCTGTAATTGGACTGAATCTCACCCATGCTTCATGGGTATCTACTCCAAATTTAGCTAAGGGAACGGTACCCTTAGCTGACATCTTTTGGATATGCGGACAAAGAAGGAAACTCCTGTCATCGCTGTCCTCTAATTGGAAAGGCCTTTGTGCTCCTGTGATGCTCACAGGAGCTATAACAGTAATTGAAATGCCAAATTCAATACAACCCATGCCACAGAAACGTCGTAAGAAAAGAGGAATAATGACACTTAAAACAGACTACAACGTCACAGTAAGAAACGGGATACCAGAAGGGATACCCCGACAGTTAGAAGCCATAGACAGTAGCAGAGTTAAAGCAGATGAAGACGCGGATAAATGGGGATGGGCATTGGCTCTGTTCGGGGTTACTCCAAAAATCCGTTCTAGGTTCCAGGAGGTGCAGTGGATTAATTACTTGTGGTATAATCAGCAAAGATACCTGAACTGGACATTGGCAGCAGTAGGAGCCTTAACCGAACAACTGCACGCCATCTCGCTAATGACAATGCAAAATAGATTAGCTATCGAGATGATGATGGCTGATGAACAAGGAGTTTGTATTATGATCAAAGCCACCGAATGTTGCACAGCTATTCCCATGCGTACAGGGGAAGACGGAAATTTGACAGAGCTCTTAATCACACTTGAAGAGATGCAACAGGAACTGTTAAGTAACTCCATAGGAGGGAGAAATGAAACTGACGATTCTGGATACATTGTAGGGAATGGAATGAATATTGGCCCACTGTTTTCACTGTTTGGGGCTCTAAGGAGAGGGTGGATATCATGGAAAGACTGGTTATACCAGATAGGTGTAGTCTTGGCACTAACAGGGGTGGCGGTCTTGCTGGTAATATGTTGTGGTATTCCCTTGATAAAATTTCTGGTCAATAAATTGATTTCATCCACAGTAGGACAGCTCCCACTGTTAGCCATCCGAGCCCTGGAAGAAAGCACAAACGAAACAGACAGAGAACCAGAATATATGGAAATGGATGAAATACCAATTATCCTCCCCGACAGCCCCCAGCTCCCTAATATTGTGGCGTACACCCCAGATAGGGAGGACTGGGATGGACCGTGCTTGGTGATATTGTAGACGAGGAAGAAGACATGCACGCACATTACATTCACACACATGCACCCACAAAAATGAGGGATAGGATAGACAATATCTGAAAGAATGACATGGAGCTGTAATAATGAACGTATATGTATATTACTAGGACACAGGAGTATGGCTGAGAGACCAGACTCCCCTGATCAGGGACCTATGCCTGATCTGCCTCTATCAAGTCTGATTGGACTCTCAGAACTGTTTGGAGAAGAGGATATACAGGAGGGATGGTCGAGACATGATTGGTCGCCACAGCCGCCATCCATCCAGCAGCTAAACCAGTTGGCAACAGAAGGATCTTCATCGTTCCAGCACCTGGCGATGACGGCTTCACAGAATCTGCCTGCAGCAAGAGTCGGCCCGAGGACTCCACCATCACCTGAAGGACCCTTTGGACTCAGGAACACACCCCTTCCGCAGATGCCATGGAGACAGTCACATGTGCCAGTGGCAACGATACCCTCCAGGAGAGGCAGCCAAGGTCGGCCATATGCAGCAACCGCCCGAGTGCATCCTAGACCCAATTCACTGCTAGGACCTGTCCCCAGCTTTCCACCCCCAAGGCAGGAGAGATATTCTGATCAGCCCAGTACCTCTGGAGGAGGATCAGCAGGGGTGGACCTTAGTCGAACTCACCCACCAGGACAGAGGGGAGCTTTGTACAGGCTGCTAAATGCCCAGAGTGTCCCAACCACTTGCCTGTGCGACATCAACAATACTCCCCCCACACACGAAATGCCTTCCCCCTTGTACTTCCTGTCCCCTGGACTGCACAACCTTAATCTGGTCATGGTCACCCCACAGGACATGGCAATCTTGGTTCGAGAGCTTCATCTTCCACAAGAGTCTGTTCCAAAAACCTTGGAGCAGCTCCTGCCCCTCACAAATCACATTCCCCATGGGCTATTTGAGGAAATCATGCCACAGCTGAGTCAGACAGCTGCATACCTGTTAAGGACACACCGTGACAATGCCAACATCTCTTGTGCTCAGGAGGGCCTCCATACTCAACTGTGTGGTCTTCAGTCTAGTATGGACATGCTAGCCAGTATGATGGAGCATATGGAGAGGGAACAGCTAGGGCTGGCCACCACCACCCTGAATGTAGGCAAGAATTCTCTGGGGGCCCTGTACAACCTGGCCAAGCAGCACAAGGAGCTGGAAAGATCCATCAGAGAACTGCACGACTGTCTGAAAGGCATAATTCCTGATCCTTCCCCCACTACCCCTGAAAGGCCAACCTCCCCATATTCCCCAACTTCTCCCAAAACTTCAGACGCTGAGTAAATGCTGAGGAGCGCGGACTGACGTAATGGCACTGAACACGGACTATGATCTTGGTTCTTGAGTTTGAATTGCGGACTGGCTTCAGAAATCTGAGTGTAAATAAAAACAAAGAAGAATATATGTTAGTAACGAAGGTCAGGTAAATGTCTGTCCTTACCATCATCTGCGTAACACAGATAAAGCTAAATGCGTACACATAGATATCACATTGCAAAGTTATAAAAAGGGGACCCTTACACGGCGTGTTTGGAGATTTAGTAGTAAAGATGCACCATAGGGACCCCTTTTTCTTAAATTATAGCATGCCTCAAGAGACATGCATCGCCTAAATTTGGCGTCTGGCCAAAAAGGGCATTAGAAAACAAGCTGAAAAAGAAGAAAAACAAAGTGGAGAATGTTGAGAAATGGCCTATAATGAAAACCATTATATGATTGACTAAGGCAAATGACTTAAGGACGGACATGAAGGGAAACCATTTATGGTGTTTATCATTTAACTAGACATAGCTGCGCTAACCTTAGAATAGTTTCTTGATTGGTTGACTAAATAGTGGTAACGTAGGGGTTATTTGATGCATTTAAATAATAAATGTGTGACGCTTTAACAAAATAATATGTAGAACCAAGTATAATGGGTTGGAGCCTCTGGTTGAGTGAGTCAATAGATGCCAGAAGATGATTGGTTGCACTGATGTCAATGTAAAGCCTTTACTTTGCCATGATTAAGAAGTTGCTGTAACTTGTTTTATGTGGCCATTTTAAGTGCCTTGAATTACACCAAAACTCAATGTTTGAATGTCACCTTGCGTTGATATAATCCAGCTAATTGCTCACCTTGTGCCTTAGTATGTAGGTTCACCTGCACTTCAATATATTTACTGTGTGAAGTATCACTGATATTCATATCCGCACCAGAGTTATCAGTAAGTCGAGTGATGTGTTTTTCTTTTTTATTATTGCAATGCACAAATGAAGATGTCTTGTCAGTAAACAACCCAAGAGTATAGTTGATGTAATGGGACTCTTTCGAGTCCCAGAGGAGGGACTGTAGAAGAATTTGTAGGTCCATATTTGAACTGTGATGAACTATCAAGTGTCCTGATCTGAACTGTATGTCCTCTGGCTGAACTAGCAGGTGTTCAACCCAAAAAAAGGGCTCTATTAGTCATTCAGTCTGTCAGGGGCTTTCCAAGGCCTTTTAGGTGCTTTCCCGCAGGCCACGTGCGAGGGGCCTCGGGCCAGCTGCACCTGTGGCTGAGGCCACGTGCGGGGGGCCTCAGGCCAGCTGCACCTGTGGCTGAAGGTCTTTTAAAAAAATCAGTTGTAAATCCTTCACATTTTAATGGGAGCGTTTGTCACATTGAAATAATGGCCTAACACCTGCTTAGGGTTCACTAGAGGACGCTTCCAATAGAAAACCATGTCTTGGGAATGAAATAAATAAAGTCGAAGGAGGAGCGATGCCCGCGGGTCTCCAATAAATAGATGAGCGCGGTTGTCACCTATTCAGTCTCTCTAGAGGACTCAGTTTGTCTAAGCTCTGTGTCGAAGGCTTAAATAAACTTAAAAACTCTGTGCATTTTATCTTGCTTAAGGCTGATTTATTCTAAAGTGTTGTGTCCTTTTCTAGCATATCACTTGCAATTAGTTTGTGTTATCTAAAAGACGACATCCCGAGAAGACTAAAGACGGACCACGTCATTAGCATAGACCAGGGTAATGAAACAATAGCAAAATGTATTGTGATAAACACAATGATAAAAAAGAAAGTTGTTCATTGTAATTAGGGATGCACCGATCCACAATTTTTCACTTCCAATCCCGATACCTGAATTTGGATATCTGCTGATACCGATACTTTACCCATCCAATACCAGAGTTCTGTTTGCGTTAATATTATTATCATCATTAATGTTGATTTTATATGAAGATTTCCTTAAAAAGGAGACCTGAAGTCTGTCTGTTTGTCTGTCTGTCTCTCTGTCTCTCTCTCATCCCTAATTTAAATGCATTCAATGACACAGCCAGGAAAGCGTGTCAGGAATACACATGTTCAGTTGCATTAGGGAAACACCAGGTATGCTCCCTAACTCACTCAAACAACTGATTAAATTCTTTGATAGCTAGTGCAGTGCATGTAGGAGGCTTGTATTCCTATAAAAAAATGCAAGCCCAAGTAGATTTTTCATGGATGGTCATATGAGGCTGTGTTTGAAGGTGGGATGTACAAAGAGGTGTACTTACTCTTACATAGTTTTAACAGACAAAGTGTACATTTTAATACATGGTTGACATTGAGATAGAAAGAGACATGCAAATACAGTTATTTTAAGAAAAAGAAAATTCATCCAACATGGTCAGACACACACACATATATATATATATACACACATATATATACACACATATATATACACACACACACACACACACACACACACACACACACATAGAAATATAGGAAAGAATAAACAGTTAGTTTACATGAAGCACAGACATATGGATGTGAATACAGTACTTATTGATAATGCGAGTCAGGGATATTTAGCTTTGTTGTGAAATGTGTGGATTGACTTATAACTATTGTGTTTCCAGATATTTTGACTTTTAGCAAGGACACTGTAGGTAGCTGAAACCCATTCTACTCATGTGAAAGTACCACTACCGGTGTATTGTACTTTTTTGGCCTTTTTTGGGGAAAAGCAAAAACAGTAATGCAACAGCATGTTTTTTTAAAGTGTTGTGAAGGCTCAATCTGGTTAGATTTCTTTTTTGAGGTGAAGTAAAGTGTATGTATGGTGGAATAGTGTAATAACTATTAATTTGTTTAGGTGATCTGCAGACAGTTTTAGACATTAAGGTCAAGTGGGAGGGGGAAGTGTTGGCTTTTAAAATACTTGAAAGACGCTGGACTCATCTAGAGGATTTAGTACTGCTATAATGGACTGATGCAGATGGTGGCAACAATGCAACAATAAGGACGCTGGCTGTCGTTATCCACCACAAAAGAAGAGAGATGCGCTTGATTTGTTCACAGGGTTTTGACAACGGACATTGTGACATTTCGGCATTTACAAAATGATACCAAAAGAACTTAATTTACTCATACTTGCAGTCAGTCTGAGTAAATCAGACCCATTGATCGTTCAGCTAAGGCTAAAATTACGTTAGCCGATTAAACACCACAGAAGAAGAGAGGGTGCGCTTGATTTTATTCACAGGCATGTTTGGAGAAGCAATGTACGAGGGCTGTCAATAAAGTAACGGTACTTTTTATTTTTTTCAAAAACTATATGGATTTCATTCATATGTTTTTACGTCAGACATGCTTGAACCCTCGTGCGCATGCGTGAGTTTTTCCACGCCTGTCGGTGACGTCATTTGCCTGTGAGCACTCCTTGTGGGAGAAGTCGTCCAGCCCCTCGTCGGAATTCCTTTGTCTGAGAAGTTGCTGAGAGACTGGCGCTTTGTTTGATCAAAATTTTATCTAAACCTGTGAGACACATCGAAGTGGACACGGTTCGAAAAATTAAGCTGGTTTTCGGTGAAAATTTTAACGGCTGATGAGAGATTTTGAGGTGATACTGTCGCTTTAAGGACTTCCCACGGAGCGAGACGTCGTGCAGCGCTCTCAGGCGGCGGCGTCAGCCTGTTTCAAGCTGAAAACCTCCACATTTCAGGCTCTATTGATCCAGGACGTTGTGAGAGAACAGAGAAGTTTCAGAAGAAGTCGGTTTCAGCATTTTATCCGGATATTCCACTGTTAAAGGAGATTTTTTTTAATGAAAGACGTGCGGGCGGATTGCAGCAGCGACGCTCCGCCACAGGAAAAACACCTCCGTTGGAAGCCTTAAGGACAAGTTGGAACATGTCCAGCTGTTAAACAATTTCTCATATACTCACTCCACTGAAAGCCATCAAAAGCCGCCTGGATTTTACAAATGGTTATCAACACAGCGATGTTTTTCCTGTGCCGCCACACTGCGCTGGCTGCGTCCCGACGCGCGGACACGTCCGCACGTCTTTCATTAAAAAAATCTCCTTTAACAGTGGGATATCCGGATAAAATGCTGAAACCGACTTCTTCTGAAACTTCTCTGTTCTCTCACGATGTCCTGGATCAACAGAGCCTGAAATGTGGAGGTTTTCAGCTTGAACAGGCTGACGATGGCGCCTGGGACCGCTGCACGACGTCTCGCTCCGTGGGAAGTCCTTAAAGCGACAGTATCACCTCAAAATCTCTCATCAGCCGTTAAAATTTTCACCGAAAACCAGCTTAATTTTTCAAACCATGTCCACTTCGATGTGTCTCACAGGTTTAGAAAAAATTTTGATCAAACAAAGCGCCAGTCTCAGCAACTTCTCAGACAAAGGAATTCCGACGAGGGGCTGGACGACTCCTCCCACAAGGAGTGCTCACAGGCGAATGACGTCACCGACAGGCGTGGAAAAACTCACGCATGTGCACGAGGGTTCAAGCATGTCTGACGTAAAAACATATGAATGAAATCCATATAGTTTTTGAAAAAAATAAAAAGTACCATTACTTTATTGACAGCCCTCATATTTCCCCAGCAGACCAACCCTTTAATGAAAATAAAGGTTTCAAAATGGTTTTGAAAATTATTCCCCAAAATTTCCATAATAAAGGATACACATCATCGTGCCATGAGCAAGCCATATCCAAAAGCTGTGACCAATCTGACAAACAGAGAGATATGTGAGCCACATATTCGCCCTCACACAGACGCTTCTTGCTTTATAGATAGATGGAAGATACAATGAGTGATGTGCTAACAGCCAGCCACTTAACAGGTTTAAGGTTCAGCTCAAACTTAGTGTCCAAGACTCACAATCATACAGTAAGAAGGAAGCAATAAGACTCTAAAAACCTGGACAGTCTTTCTACTACAAAAGTATCAGCATCACCGAACACCTGATACAAAGCCACTGAGCCCATTAATGCTGGTCACAGCAATTAAAGCCTCCTACCCAGGGGCGTAGCACCAAATTCTGGGCCCTAGATACCAGCCATATTGAAGACCCCCCCCCCCACACACACACACTTATGTTCTTTTTTATTAACGCAAACACCAAATTTCTAATGTGTCGTCAAACCAGGTCAAAATCATGTATACCTTAGATCACACCTGGGAGTCAGAACCCTTTTTAAAGTTGGGGGAGAAATATTGAGTTGGGGGGTCTGGGGGACCAAATTGCACCATTTTTTGGGCAGTGTGCCGCCTGTGCGCCTGGAGTAAACCATTGTACAACTGTGCAGGGGTGGAAGGGCCCTCAGAGATCTTTCAATATTATTGTTAGAGCAGAATTATGTTTCGCAACATTTATACATTCATCCTAATTATATTTTTTTACAACATGATTGGACATTAATAACATGCAACACAAAAATGCATTTAATGCCCGATTTTTCTGTGCCCCCCCCCATGCTCTGGGCCCTGGGTACATAGTACCCTTTACCCCCCCCCCCCCCCCCCCCCCCCCCCGAGTCCGACGCCTCTGCTCCTACCAGTAGAGGAAGCCGGGGCACAGTGGATCAGAGATGTTGTTTTGTGGCAGCATAAACACATTATGCATAGGTTTAGGTCATTCTATTGGGGATTTAATACAGCAAGTTAGTGTTTATAAGGCTGTGTTATTTATTTCTCTCCAAGTGTAATTTACAGGTGTTTAAAATGGATTATACCACGGTCAGTGAGAATTCCATGTCTAACTGGCGTGCATTATTTTCGTGTATACGCACACGTAGTCCGGCGAGTTTAGTCACTGTTATAATCACTCTGCTCTGGTCGTCACCATACCAACGCGCAAATCACTTGGTGCAGATCAGCTGTGTTTTGGCAGGTGAATGACAGAAACGTGATAAAACATGGATTTCCAAGTGAATTTTAATATTTTTGGCCAAAATAAAACGTTTGAAGAATGGAAAGAGGAGGAGAGCAAACGAGAAGAACAGCAAAAGCAACGGCATAAAGATTTAACATCGGACGAACTGGACAAGATTGAAGACGGGAAAGAAGAAGAGAACGGTTGCCAAGGATGAAAATATCTTGAGACTGGCATAAAATAGTCCCAAATACGCATTTTTATCAAGTTTTGTTAACTTAAATAAATATTTGTGTGTTAGCTCACTGTGTGGGACCAAGGTATAGGCGGATTAAACAACTCGAAGCTGTGCATTATAAGGTCTGAATGCGCGACATGGAGTCTAAAACACCACGACTCCATGTCGCGCATTCAAACCTTATAATGCACAGCTTCGAGTTGTTTAAACCTTAATTTAAAAATTTTTGATTCACTGTGCCCCGGACACTAATTCACGGGGTACAGTGAATCAACAGATTATAATGAAAAAACACATGATTACAAAGATTTCTTCAAAATTATTAAATACATGCTGATGGATATACAAACTATAATCCAGCAAACCAGCTATGTATTGTGTGTCTTATATAGTGATATAAGTCCTTCAGAAACTATTATAAATACAACTGTCATAATTTCTGTTCAAAAGTGAAAACAGTTATTTATATACACAAATTATAGAAATAATTTAAGTAAAAATAAATGTATAAGCTTCAGTAAGTAATATTTGTCATCCACTTGATACTGGGGCTTAGTAAATCACTTTCTAGACTGACTCACTGTGGCCTGGGTGCATGTGACACACGAGTCATGTTATCAAATAGCTGATAGTCTGGAGAAGACATAACACATGCTCATCAGTTGGATGGGGTAGTCTTCTAACTAATAATTTTTTGGGCCAACTTTCCTCTGCTGTGAGAAATAAATACAAAGACACTGACATCCACAAAATTTACTTTTGATAGGAAAAAAACTGACTTTACTTGCCAATTAGTTTTACCCTCAACGTATCCAAAAACAAAATACTCATTTATAAGGGGGATGTCTTTATGCATAAAAATATGGCATGACTGCTGCAAATATATGCAGTTTTGCAGATATAGCTATTGATTCACTGTGTCCCGTGATTCACCGTGCCCCGGTTTCCCCTAAAGAAAGCACAGTAAGAAATTCCTCCTCATCTTAAGTACTTTGAATTGAGTAGTAGCTGATGTAATACATAGTGGTGGTGAAGGAATGACGATAACTGGCTGAACACTGATGTAAGTTGCTGATGAGTTCAAATTTGCTACTGCTGACTCTGTTCCTACCCTTTCTGTGCAAGTGGCCGTTGTCCTTAGCTTTTCTTCAATCTCTTTCCCGATCTTTTGCACTGTCACTTGGGTCTGCTTGATGGCTCTCTGGGCTGTGTGAAGCCTGCAGGAGGAAGGGAAGAAAGGGTAACACTCCAGTAGATTATTATGACCCCACAGCAGACCACAACAGTAGCACCTCCATTTGTAGAAGGCTGTTAGACTTGACTGAGGAAAAAGAACACCACGAAAACAAAAACTGAATGCATCCCCATTTTATGACTTCCTGATGACGTCACTTCTGGAAGGGCTTTTAATGTGAAACTCCTTAACTGTCATTGACAATAAGCCAGCAGGGGATTTTACTGATGGGATGACAGGCCTGTTGGCTTTTAGCTATAGCAACAAGTATGTTTTCACATGCGCTAAACATGCAGATGAGGGGTGAAATTGAACTTATTTTTAGGCCATTTTTTGTGCAAAATCTGTTTTTTATCATTTAAATAAATAAATAAAAAAAACACTGCTGCCAAAATAGGGACAAGAATCTAATTTATCTGTGCAGTGCCAAATCACAAAGACTGTCAACTGCAATTTTTCTCCCAGTTTGTTAATAATTACAAATCTTTATGAAGTTAACAGTTGGCACATTTAGCAACATGACAAAAGTTATTCAAAGATATTGACATGCTCCTGAAATAACCGTTTTTAACAATGTACAACTTGAAGCAAATTCCTGTTAGTCCAAATGGTGTTTTTAATCATCATCAACAAACCCCAGAATGTCTAAACTTGAAGCAAACATATTTTCCAGATATTTTACAAGGTTTGCTGTCAATAAATAATTTACTTCTCATATATTCAAGAAGCCTTCACATTTCATTATGTAATTTGAGCACAAATTAAACAAAATGTGAACAGTTGTTAAAGGGTTAACTAACTAACTTGCTTACACACAGTGCTTGAAGGACACCTGAAGACCTTTGACTGCTCACATATGAAGAGACATTGCGCAGTGTCTGTTAAACCTTTCTTTTTTTTTAATTTACTGGGGCTGATCTTCACTGTCCCTGACTGACTGCTGTTCCCAGAGTTTTGATGTAACAGCAGCATGACATTTCAGCAGAAGGTAGAATTTTATATATATATAAAAATACAACACCCTTTCATATTTTCTTCCTGTGCATTTAAAGCATTTAAGGGTGATCGCAAAAGCAGTTAGAGACTATCCTTTGGAACATCAGGGCAGATTTGTTTTGACAGCTCCATCTGTTTAGGTGATTGTGGTGGTAGAATCTGATCTGGCTTTTTCCCCTCGAGGTGAAAACAGTTATCTCCTCTCTATTTTTCACGCACGTCTGCCCCCTTATCATTGCCTGAGTTTGAGCCCAATGCCGTACTGTCAGGTCCTATCACAACCTCAGGACCAAAGGTACAGTTGATGCAGGGGCAGGGAGGTGTTCCCCCCAGACAGCCCCACTGGAGCACTGATGAAATAAAGACAGAAGGAAAAACAAATGCTGGGCAATAGTTCAGAGAACATGTTATCATGAACCATGACGATTTTCCTTTTCAGATGCATGACGGAAGTTGTGACTAAGACCAAACACTCAACTCTTCATGCAAAGATGATAAAAATCTAGAAAACTAATTTTGACTGTGGCACTGGCTCTTGTAGGCATTTCAGATATGAAGTGATTGAAATGTTTAGATTTCATGATAAACAGGAAGAAAGTTTTAATGCAGTTTTTCCCTCTGCTCCCTCACCATAGCAATCTCCCTCATACAGCGCAAAATGTAACAAAATTTATGTTACAGCCTCATTCCAAAATGGATGAAATTCACTTTTTGTTCAAAATTCTATACACAATACCCTATAATAACATGAACATTTTTAAGATTGAGATTTTTGCTAATTTATCAAAAAAAAAAAACCTTCAAAAATAAATATCAGATGTACATCAGTATTCACTGCTTTTGCCTTGCAGCTCAAAACTGAGCTTGGGTGCATCCTGTTTCCACTGATCATCCTTGAGATGTTTCTACAGCTTAATTGGAGTCCACCTGGGGTCAATTCAGCTGATTGGACATGATTTGGAAAAGCACACACCTGTCTATATAAAGGTCCCACAGTTGACAGTGCATGTCAGAGCACAAACCAAGCAGACAGGAGCTTCAAGGCACAAATCTGGGGAAGGGTACAGAAATGTTTCCGCTGCTCTGGAGGTCTCAATGAGCACAGTGGCCTCCATCAGCTGTAACTGGAAGAAGTTCAGATCCACCAGGACTCTTCCGAGAGCTGGTCAACCCTCTTAACTGAGTGATTGGGGAGAAGGGCCTTAGTCAGAGACGTGACCAAGAACCCGATGGTCACGCTGTCACAGCGCCAGCATTCCTCTGCAGAGAGAGAAGAACCTTCCAGAAGGACAACCATCTCTGCAGCAATCCACCAATCAGGCTTGTATGTTATAGTGCTAGACGGAAGCCACTCCTTAGTAAAAGGCACATGCAGCATCATGCTGTGGGGATGTTTTCCAGCAGTAGGAACTGGGAGACTAGTCAGGATTGAGGAAAAGATGAATGCAGCAATGTACAGAGACATCCTGAATGAAAACCTGCTCCAGAGAGCTCTTGACCTCAGACTGGGGCGACGGTTCATCTTTCAGCAGGACAATGACCCTAAACAAACAGCCAAGATATCAAAGGAGTGTCTTCAGGACAACTCTGTGAAGGTCTTTGAGTGGTCCAGCCAGAGCCCAGACCTGAATCTGATTGAACATCTCTGGAGAGATCTGAAAACGGCTGCGCTCCAACACGCCCCATCCAACCTGATGGAGCTTGAGAGGTGCTGCAAAGAGGAATGGACCAAACTCTCTTTCTCTTTTTAATAAATATGCAAAAATTAAATATATACATATATACAGTGAGAAAAATAAGTATTTGAACACCCTGCGATTTTGCAACTTCTCCCACTTAGAAATCATGGAGGGGTCTGAAATTTTCATCTTAGGTGCATGTCCCCTCATTACCCCATCCCCGTAGAGACGGTGCCTGCTCCCAGACTACGAATAACCAGCAAAAATCTATTTAAGCATAAAAATTCAAAAAGAAAAAATAATATAGCACCTTCAACTGCACCACAGACTAAAACAGTTAAATGTGGTCTATTAAACATTAGGTCTCTCTCTTCTAAGTCCCTGTTGGTAAATGATATAATAATTGATCAACATATTGATTTATTCTGCCTTACAGAAACCTGGTTACAGCAGGATGAATATGTTAGTTTAAATGAGTCAACACCCCCGAGTCACACTAACTGTCAGAATGCTCGTAGCACGGGCCGAGGAGGAGGATTAGCAGCAATCTTCCATTCCAGCTTATTAATTAATTAAAAACCCAGACAGAGCTTTAATTCATTTGAAAGCTTGACTCTTAGTCTTGTCCATCCAAATTGGAAGTCCCAAAAACCAGTTTTATTTGTTATTATCTATCGTCCACCTGGTCGTTACTGTGAGTTTCTCTGTGAATTTTCAGACCTTTTGTCTGACTTAGTGCTTAGCTCAGATAAGATAATTATAGTGGGCGATTTTAACATCCACACAGATGCTGAGAATGACAGCCTCAACACTGCATTTAATCTATTATTAGACTCTATTGGCTTTGCTCAAAAAGTAAATGAGTCCACCCACCACTTTAATCATATCTTAGATCTTGTTCTGACTTATGGTATGGAAATAGAAGACTTAACAGTATTCCCTGAAAACTCCCTTCTGTCTGATCATTTCTTAATAACATTTACATTTACTCTGATGGACTACCCAGCAGTGGGGAATAAGTTTCATTACACTAGAAGTCTTTCAGAAAGCGCTGTAACTAGGTTTAAGGATATGATTCCTTCTTTATGTTCTCTAATGCCATATACCAACACAGTGCAGAGTAGCTACCTAAACTCTGTAAGTGAGATAGAGTATCTCGTCAATAGTTTTACATCCTCATTGAAGACAACTTTGGATGCTGTAGCTCCTCTAAAAAAGAGAGCTTTAAATCAGAAGTGCCTGACTCCGTGGTATAACTCACAAACTCGTAGCTTAAAGCAGATAACCCGTAAGTTGGAGAGGAAATGGCGTCTCACTAATTTAGAAGATCTTCACTTAGCCTGGAAAAAGAGTCTGTTGCTCTATAAAAAAAGCCCTCCGTAAAGCTAGGACATCTTTCTACTCATCACTAATTGAAGAAAATAAGAACCCCAGGTTTCTTTTCAGCACTGTAGCCAGGCTGACAAAGAGTCAGAGCTCTATTGAGCTGAGTATTCCATTAACTTTAACTAGTAATGACTTCATGACTTTGTTTGCTAACAAAATTTTAACTATTAGAGAAAAAATTACTCATAACCATCCCAAAGACGTATCGTTATCTTTGGCTGCTTTCAGTGATGCCGGTATTTGGTTAGACTCTTTCTCTCCGATTGTTCTGTCTGAGTTATTTTCATTAGTTACTTCATCCAAACCATCAACATGTTTATTAGACCCCATTCCTACCAGGCTGCTCAAGGAAGCCCTACCATTATTTAATGCTTTGATCTTAAATATGATCAATCTATCTTTGTTAGTTGGCTATGTACCACAGGCTTTTAAGGTGGCAGTAATTAAACCATTACTTAAAAAGCCATCACTTGACCCAGCTATCTTAGCTAATTATAGGCCAATCTCCAACCTTCCTTTTCTCTCAAAAATTCTTGAAAGGGTAGTTGTAAAACAGCTAACTGATCATCTGCAGAGGAATGGTCTATTTGAAGAGTTTCAGTCAGGTTTTAGAATTCATCATAGTACAGAAACAGCATTAGTGAAGGTTACAAATGATCTTCTTATGGCCTCGGACAGTGGACTCATCTCTGTGCTTGTTCTGTTAGACCTCAGTGCTGCTTTTGATACTGTTGACCATAAAATTTTATTACAGAGATTAGAGCATGCCATAGGTATTAAAGGCACTGCGCTGCGGTGGTTTGAATCATATTTCTCTAATAGATTACAATTTGTTCATGTAAATGGGGAATCTTCTTCACAGACTAAAGTTAATTATGGAGTTCCACAAGGTTCTGTGCTAGGACCAATTTTATTCACTTTATACATGCTTCCCTTAGGTAGTATTATTAGACGGTATTGCTTAAATTTTCATTGTTACGCAGATGATACCCAGCTTTATCTATCCATGAAGCCAGAGGACACACACCAATTAGCTAAACTGCAGGATTGTCTTACAGACATAAAGACATGGATGACCTCTAATTTCCTGCTTTTAAACTCAGATAAAACTGAAGTTATTGTACTTGGCCCCACAAATCTTAGAAACATGGTGTCTAACCAGATCCTTACTCTGGATGGCATTACCCTGACCTCTAGTAATACTGTGAGAAATCTTGGAGTCATTTTTGATCAGGATATGTCATTCAAAGCGCATATTAAACAAATATGTAGGACTGCTTTTTTGCATTTACGCACTATCTCTAAAATCAGAAAGGTCTTGTCTCAGAGTGATGCTGAAAAACTAATTCATGCATTTATTTCCTCTAGGCTGGACTATTGTAATTCATTATTATCAGGTTGTCCTAAAAGTTCCCTAAAAAGCCTTCAGTTAATTCAAAATGCTGCAGCTAGAGTACTGACGGGGACTAGAAGGAGAGAGCATATCTCACCCATATTGGCCTCTCTTCATTGGCTTCCTGTTAATTCTAGAATAGAATTTAAAATTCTTCTTCTTACTTATAAGGTTTTGAATAATCAGGTCCCATCTTATCTTAGGGACCTCGTAGTACCATATCACCCCAATAGAGCGCTTCGCTCTCAGACTGCAGGCTTACTTGTAGTTCCTAGGGTTTGTAAGAGTAGAATGGGAGGCAGAGCCTTCAGCTTTCAGGCTCCTCTCCTGTGGAACCAGCTCCCAATTCAGATCAGGGAGACAGACACCCTCTCTACTTTTAAGATTAGGCTTAAAACTTTCCTTTTTGCTAAAGCTTATAGTTAGGGCTGGATCAGGTGACCCTGAACCATCCCTTAGTTATGCTGCTATAGACGTAGACTGCTGGGGGGTTCCCATGATGCACTGTTTCTTTCTCTTTTTGCTCTGTATGCACCACTCTGCATTTAATCATTAGTGATCGATCTCTGCTCCCCTCCACAGCATGTCTTTTTCCTGGTTCTCTCCCCTCAGCCCCAACCAGTCCCAGCAGAAGACTGCCCCTCCCTGAGCCTGGTTCTGCTGGAGGTTTCTTCCTGTTAAAAGGGAGTTTTTCCTTCCCACTGTAGCCAAGTGCTTGCTCACAGGGGGTCGTTTTGACCGTTGGGGTTTTATATAATTATTGTATGGCCTTGCCTTACAATATAAAGCGCCTTGGGGCAACTGTTTGTTGTGATTTGGCGCTATATAAAAAAAAATTGATTGATTGATTGATGTCCACTGTGAGAGACATAATCAAAAAAAAAAAAAAAAAAAAATCCGGAAATCACAATGTATGATTTTTTTTTTTATACTTTTTTTGTATGTTACTGCTGCAAATAAATATTTGAACACCTGTGAAAATTAATATTAATATTTGATACAGTAGCCTTTGTTTGCAATCATACATGTCAACCCCTTTGAGGGTCCACCTGCATAACCAAGTGAGAAAATCCATAAAATCAACACAAAATCCTTATAAGCTCCAAATCGCACCAAAATCAGTTTTATTACAGTACACACAACCGCATAACAGTGTCACAAAACTGGGTTTTTGTCCTCAAATTATGAGTTGCCGCAATGACAGGATCATTAGTATTTCCTCCACAGCTGAATTTCAAACAATAGCAATCTAGTATTCATGCGTCAAACTGAATTTTATCGAACTGAATGTGTCAAATTTAGTTATTTTTTACAGAAACAAGAACTGTCTGTCACTAATGGAAATACATTAATAAAATCATAAAAAATAAATTGAATAAAGTAAATAAATATGAAATTGGTCACTGGATCCTTAAACTTTGGACATAATAAACTCTTCATGGTGGATCCTTGATCTCTGGACATAAATAGGAATAAACAAAATCTGTAGTTTTTGTCAAAAGCATTTCCTTTCAGACATTATTGGCATGAATGTCTTTCCATACCTCTGAGCCTGCTGTGCTTCATGTCAGCATCAGTTTAATTTATAAAGAATGCAGGATGTCTCATTTTGGGAAAAAAAAAAAGGTTTTAGTCGATTGCAGTTTGTCTGTAATACAACGTTTTAAAGAGGTATCATTTTATTTAAAGCGGCAGTTCATTTCGAAGTTATTAATTCCGACCGGACTCTGTCTCTGCAGACAACAGAACGGAGGACGATTCTTGCTTCTTGACTACAACAAGAGAAGAATCCCAGTTAGTGACTTTAATCCACACAAAAGTGACTCGTGATATTTTAATGGCTTTGAGAGGAGTTAAGGAGTGGACTTACCGTTTCTAAAGAGCAGCGAATCAAAGAACCAACGAGCTAGTGGATCGAAGCATTTCTTCATTTGGTTCACGCATCAATCAATCAATCAATCAATCAATCAATCAATCAATTTTTTTATATAGCGCCAAATCACAACAAACAGTTGCCCCAAGGCGCTTTATATTGTAAGGCAAGGCCATACAATAATTACGTAAAACCCCAACGGTCAAAAACGACCCCCTGTGAGCAAGCACTTGGCTACAGTGGGAAGGAAAAACTCCCTTTTAACAGGAAGAAACCTCCAGCAGAACCAGGCTCAGGGAGGGGCAGTCTTCTGCTGGGACTGGTTGGGGCTGAGGGAGAGAACCAGGAAAAAGACATGCTGTGGAGGGGAGCAGAAATCAATCACTAATGATTAAATGCAGAGTGGTGCATACAGAGCAAAAAGAGAAAGAAACAGTGCATCATGGGAACCCCCCAGCAGTCTACGTCTATAGCAGCATAACTAAGGGATGGTTCAGGGTCACCTGATCCAGCCCTAACTATAAGCTTTAGCAAAAAGGAAAGTTTTAAGCCTAATCTTAAAAGTAGAGAGGGTGTCTGTCTCCCTGATCTGAATTGGGAGCTGGTTCCACAGGAGAGGAGCCTGAAAGCTGAAGGCTCTGCCTCCCATTCTACTCTTACAAACCCTAGGAACTACAAGTAAGCCTGCAGTCTGAAAGCGAAGCGCTCTATTGGGGTGATATGGTACTACGAGGTCCCTAAGATAAGATGGGACCTGATTATTCAAAACCTTAGAAGTAAGAAGAAGAATTTTAAATTCTATTCTAGAATTTACAGGAAGCCAATGAAGAGAGGCCAATATGGGTGAGATATGCTCTCTCCTTCTAGTCCCCGTCAGTACTCTAGCTGCAGCATTTTGAATTAACTGAAGGCTTTTTAGGGAACTTTTAGGACAACCTGATAATAATGAATTACAATAGTCCAGCCTAGAGGAAATAAATGCATGAATTAGTTTTTCAGCATCACTCTGAGACAAGACCTTTCTGATTTTAGAGATATTGCGTAAATGCAAAAAAGCAGTCCTACATATTTGTTTAATATGCGCTTTGAATGACATATCCTGATCAAAAATGACTCCAAGATTTCTCACAGTATTACTAGAGGTCAGGGTAATGCCATCCACAGTAAGGATCTGGTTAGACACCATGTTTCTAAG
Organism: Thalassophryne amazonica; assembly: GCF_902500255.1. Lineage (NCBI taxonomy): Eukaryota > Metazoa > Chordata > Actinopteri > Batrachoidiformes > Batrachoididae > Thalassophryne > Thalassophryne amazonica. The sequence continues at coordinate 117,682,790 of NC_047111.1, read as the reverse complement.
ATTTGTGGGGCCAAGTACAATAACTTCAGTTTTATCTGAGTTTAAAAGCAGGAAATTAGAGGTCATCCATGTCTTTATGTCTGTAAGACAATCCTGCAGTTTAGCTAATTGGTGTGTGTCCTCTGGCTTCATGGATAGATAAAGCTGGGTATCATCTGCGTAACAATGAAAATTTAAGCAATACCGTCTAATAATACTGCCTAAGGGAAGCATGTATAAAGTGAATAAAATTGGTCCTAGCACAGAACCTTGTGGAACTCCATAATTAACTTTAGTCTGTGAAGAAGATTCCCCATTTACATGAACAAATTGTAATCTATTAGACAAATATGATTCAAACCACCGCAGCGCAGTGCCTTTAATACCAAAGTGGAGCCACGCTGCAGAAACGGCTGATTACAGAGTCCCTGCAGACCAAACCCTGAATATCCATAAGACTTTATTTGTACATCCGTATGACACTGAAACTCGGAAAATCTGTATAATTGAACAAATTGTAATCTATTAGATAAATATGATTCAAACCACCGCAGCACAGTGCCTTTAATACCTATGGCATGCTCTAATCTCTGTAATAAAATTTTATGGTCAACAGTATCAAAAGCAGCACTGAGGTCTAACAGAACAAGCACAGAGATGAGTCCACTGTCTGAGGCCATAAGAAGATCATTTGTAACCTTCACTAATGCCGTTTCTATACTATGATGAATTCTGAAACCTGACTGAAACTCTTCAAATAGACCATTCCTCTGCAGATGATCAGTTAGCTGTTTTACAACTACCCTTTCAAGAATTTTTGAGAGAAAAGGAAGGTTGGAGATTGGCCTATAGTTAGCTAAGATAGCTGGGTCAAGTGATGGCTTTTTAAGTAATGGTTTAATTACTGCCACCTTAAAAGCCTGTGGTACATAGCCAACTAACAAAGATAGATTGATCATATTTAAGATCGAAGCATTAAATAATGGTAGGGCTTCCTTGAGCAGCCTGGTAGGAATGGGGTTTAATAGACATGTTGATGGTTTGGAGGAAGTGACTAATGAAAATAACTCAGACAGAACAATCTGAGAGAAAGAGTCTTACCAAATACCGGCATCACTGAAAGCAGCCAAAGATAACGATATGTCTTTGGGATGGTTATGAGTAATTTTTTCTCTAATAGTTAAAATTTTATTTGCAAAGAAAGTCATGAAGTCATTACTAGTTAAAGTTAAAGGAATACTCAGCTCAATAGAGCTCTGACACTTTGTCAGCCTGGCTACAGTGCTGAAAAGAAACCTGGGGTTGTTCTTATTTTCTTCAATTAGTGATGAGTAGTAAGATGTCCTAGCTTTACGGAGGGCTTTTTTATAGAGCAACAGACTCTTTTTCCAGGCTAAGTGAAGATCTTCTAAATTAGTGAGACACCATTTCCTCTCCAACTTACGGTTATCTGCTTTAAGCTGCGAGTTTGTGAGTACATATACATACATACATATACACACAGATACATACCTACATACATACGCACACACGATGACAATACCAAAAAGAAAAAACGTGCAAACGTAGTCAATGAACTCAAATTTACAAAATATAACCAGACAATACTGGCACACAACACACAAACCCGAAAGTAATAACAAGACCTAAGTCTTCAACTATAGCATGCAATTTTGTTATTCTTGTAATGTCTTTTAAAACCTACTAACGTACCAAGTACTTTAATGTTGTCGGGACAGTTGTTCCAGATGTTAACACCTTTGACAGATACACTGACTTTTTGCAGTAGTTCAGATCCTTGATTTTTCAAACAATAAAATTCCTCTCAAATTATAACTGAAAAAAAAAAAATGAGGTGGGCTTCATAGATAATTGGCAAAGCTTCTGGGGAAAACCTGGTCTTGTTAGGAGAGACGGCATCCATCCCACTTTGGATGGAGCAACTCTCATTTCTAGAAATGCTCCAAACCGTGACTATCCAGGGTTGGGACCAGGAAGCAGAGTTGTAGAGTTGTAGTCTTACACACCTCTCTGCAGCTTCTCTCCCCCTGCCATCCCCTCATTACCCCATCCCCGTAGAGACGGTGCCTGCTCCCAGACTACCAATAACCAGCAAAAATCTATTTAAGCATAAAAATTCAAAAAGAAAAAATAATATAGCACCTTCAACTGCACCACAGACTAAAACAGTTAAATGTGGTCTATTAAACATTAGGTCTCTCTCTTCTAAGTCCCTGTTGGTAAATGATATAATAATTGATCAACATATTGATTTATTCTGCCTAACAGAAACCTTGTTACAGCAGGATGAATATGTTAGTTTAAATGAGTCAACACCCCCGAGTCACACTAACTGTCAGAATGCTCGTAGCACGGGCCGAGGAGGAGGATTAGCAGCAATCTTCCATTCCAGCTTATTAATTAATCAAAAACCCAGACAGAGCTTTAATTCATTTGAAAGCTTGTCTCTTAGTCTTGTCCATCCAAATTGGAAGTCCCAAAAACCAGTTTTATTTGTTATTATCTATCGTCCACCTGGTCGTTACTGTGAGTTTCTCTGTGAATTTTCAGACCTTTTGTCTGACTTAGTGCTTAGCTCAGATAAGATAATTATAGTGGGCGATTTTAACATCCACACAGATGCTGAGAATGACAGCCTCAACACTGCATTTAATCTATTATTAGACTCTATTGGCTTTGCTCAAAAAGTAAATGAGTCCACCCACCACTTTAATCATAACTTAGATCTTGTTCTGACTTATGGTATGGAAATAGAAGACTTAACAGTATTCCCTGAAAACTCCCTTCTGTCTGATCATTTCTTAATAACATTTACATTAACTCTGATGGACTACCCAGCAGTGGGGAATAAGTTTCATTACACTAGAAGTCTTTCAGAAAGCGCTGTAACTAGGTTTAAGGATATGATTCCTTCTTTATGTTCTCTAATGCCATATACCAACACAGTGCAGAGTAGCTACCTAAACTCTGTAAGGGAGATAGAGTATCTCGTCAATAGTTTTACATCCTCATTGAAGACAACTTTGGATGCTGTAGCTCCTCTGAAAAAGAGAGCTTTAAATCAGAAGTGCCTGACTCTGTGGTATAACTCACAAACTCGCAGCTTAAAGCAGATAACCCATAAGTTGGAGAGGAAATGGCGTCTCACTAATTTAGAAGATCTTCACTTAGCCTGGAAAAAGAGTCTGTTGCTCTATAAAAAAGCCCTCCGTAAAGCTAGGACATCTTTCTACTCATCACTAATTGAAGAAAATAAGAACAACCCCAGGTTTCTTTTCAGCACTGTAGCCAGGCCTCTATTGAGCTGGGTATTCCATTAACTTTAACTAGTAATGACTTCATGACTTTCTTTGCTAACAAAATTTTAACTATTAGAGAAAAAATTACTCATAATCATCCCAAAGACGTATCGGTATCTTTGGCTGCTTTCAGTGATGCCGGTATTTGGTTAGACTTTCTCTCCGATTGTTCTGTCTGAGTTATTTTCATTAGTTACTTCATCCAAACCATCAACATGTTTATTAGACCCCATTCCTACCAGGCTGCTCAAGGAAGCCCTACCATTATTTAATGCTTCGATCTTAAATATGATCAATCTATCTTTGTTAGTTGGCTATGTACCACAGGCTTTTAAGGTGGCAGTAATTAAACCATTACTTAAAAAGCCATCACTTGACCCAGCTATCTTAGCTAATTATAGGCCAATCTCCAACCTTCCTTTTCTCTCAAAAATTCTTGAAAGGGTAGTTGTAAAACAGCTAACTGATCATGTGCAGAGGAATGGTCTATTTGAAGAGTTTCAGTCAGGTTTTAGAATTCATCATAGTACAGAAACAGCATTAGTGAAGGTTACAAATGATCTTCTTATGGCCTCGGACAGTGGACTTGTCTCTGTGCTTGTTCTGTTGGACCTCAGTGCTGCCTTTGATACTGTTGACCATAAAATTTTATTACAGAGATTAGAGCATGCCATAGGTATTAAAGGCACTGCGCTGCGGTGGTTTGAATCATATTTGTCTAATAGATTACAATTTGTTCATGTAAATGGGGAATCTTCTTCACAGACTAAAGTTAATTATGGAGTTCCACAAGGTTCTGTGCTAGGACCAATTTTATTCACTTTATACATGCTTCCCTTAGGCAGTATTATTAGACGGTATTGCTTAAATTTTCATTGTTACGCAGATGATACCCAGCTTTATTTATCCATGAAGCCAGAGGACACACACCAATTAGCTAAACTGCAGGATTGTCTTACAGACATAAAGACATGGATGACCTCTAATTTCCTGCTTTTAAACTCAGATAAAACTGAAGTTATTGTACTTGGCCCCACAAATCTTAGAAACATGGTGTCTAATCAGATCCTTACTCTGGATGGCATTACCCTGACCTCTAGTAATACTGTGAGAAATCTTGGAGTCATTTTTGATCAGGATATGTCATTCAAAGCGCATATTAAACAAATATGTAGGACTGCTTTTTTGCATTTACGCAATATCTCTAAAATCAGAAAGGTCTTGTCTCAGAGTGATGCTGAAAAACTAATTCATGCATTTATTTCCTCTAGGCTGGACTATTGTAATTCATTATTATCAGGTTGTCCTAAAAGTTCCCTAAAAAGCCTTCAGTTAATTCAAAATGCTGCAGCTAGAGTACTGACGGGGACTAGAAGGAGAGAGCATATCTCACCCATATTGGCCTCTCTTCATTGGCTTCCTGTTAATTCTAGAATAGAATTTAAAATTCTTCTTCTTACTTATAAGGTTTTGAATAATCAGGTCCCATCTTATCTTAGGGACCTCGTAGTACCATATCACCCCAATAGAGCGCTTCGCTCTCAGACTGCAGGCTTACTTGTAGTTCCTAGGGTTTGTAAGAGTAGAATGGGAGGCAGAGCCTTCAGCTTTCAGCCTCCTCTCCTGTGGAACCAGCTCCCAATTCAGATCAGGGAGACAGACACCCTCTCTACTTTTAAGATTAGGCTTAAAACTTTCCTTTTTGCTAAAGCTTATAGTTAGGGCTGGATCAGGTGACCGTGAACCATCCCTTAGTTATGCTGCTATAGACGTAGACTGCTGGGGGGTTCCCATGATGCACTGTTTCTTTCTCTTTTTGCTCTGTATGCACCACTCTGCATTTAATCATTAGTGATCGATCTCTGCTCCCCTCCACAGCATGTCTTTTTCCTGGTTCTCTCCCTCAGCCCCAACCAGTCCCAGCAGAAGACTGCCCCTCCCTGAGCCTGGTTCTGCTGGAGGTTTCTTCCTGTTAAAAGGGAGTTTTTCCTTCCCACTGTAGCCAAGTGCTTGCTCACAGGGGGTCGTTTTGACCGTTGGGGTTTTACATAATTATTGTATGGCCTTGCCTTACAATATAAAGCGCCTTGGGGCAACTGTTTGTTGTGATTTGGCGCTATATAAAAAAATTGATTGATTGATTGATTGATTGAAGTCCCTCAGTTTAAAGAGACCCTGGACATGTTGTGGCAGCAGTTTATTTTTAACTTTATACATAATTTGTAAAGTAATCAACCAAGTCCCAGAATTTTAGAATATGCAAACAGGCAAACAGTGGATTCATTGGCTCACAATGCGATTTGTTACAAATAATTCTTACAGCTTTCTTTCGCAACAAAAATACTGGATTATTATTAGTTTTATATGTATTTCCCCATACTTCAATACAGTAGGTCATGTATGGAACGGGCAATGAGTGATATAAAATAGTTAATGAGTGTTGGGAAATTAAATCTTGTGCTTTATGCAAAATTGCAATGGCTTTTGACATTTTGGATTTAACAAATACGCATTTTCCAGCTCAGTTTATGATCAATAACAACACCAAGAAATTTTGTATCAGTTACAGTTTCAATTTCAATATCATTTAATAATAAATTTCTGCAGGAAATCCTGGACTTGTTTCCAAATATAATACACTTTGTCTTACCAAAGTGGAGCGATAATTTGTTTGAATCAAACCATTGTTTGAACATCTGTAGTTCCTTCTCCATCATGTCCAAGGCCTGTCCCAAGTGATCCCCACTACAAAACACAGTTGTATCATCAGCAAACAAAATACAACTGACGGACTTGGAAACCAAACATGTCATTAATATACAGAAGAAACAACAACGGCCCCAGAACTGAACCCTGGGGCACCCCACAAGTAATTTTCATGGCTTCAGATTTTGCCCCACCAATATGTACACACTGATATATATTGTATAAATAGCTAACTATCCAATCATATGCCAATCCCCTGATACCATACCACTGCATTTGTCCAATAGCACAGTATGGTCTATAGTATCAAATGCTTTCTGTAAATAAAAAAAAAAACCCAACGGTATATTGCATATTTTCATCAATTGCGTTTGTAATCTGTTCAACAAAATCAATTACAATCAGTGAAGTAGTGCGATTTTTTTCTAAAACCATATTGCTGTTCACTAAGTATGTGATGTTTAGTTATGAAATCATATAACCTCTTTAAAAATACCTTTTCCAAAATTTTGGAAAATTGCGGCAGGAGTGAGATTGGTCTATAATTTGAGAAGACATGTTTGTCTCCAGATTTAAACAGCGGTATCACTTTAGCTAATTTCATTCTGAAAGGAAATTTCCGTCATTAGTGACAAGTTACAAATATACATAAAGGGTCTAACAATACAATCAATAATATTTTTAATCAAAACATATCAAAACTATCACTATCAATTGATCTTTTCCCCTTGAAGTTACGAACAATATCAATTATCTCATATTCATCAGTTTATAAAGTAATCATTAAAATGATCTGCTATAGCTTTATTTTCCTTAACAACTGTACCAGTACTTGTGTAAAAAAGGGCAGGATATTCTTTAACACCTTTTGTCTTATTTATGACTTCATTTAAAATCTTCCAAGTACCCTTAATGTTTGTTTTATTTTTTCCAATAAATCACTATAATACTGCCTTTTACAAGATCGCATATTAGTTAGCTTATTTTTATATGTCATATCTTTTGTCAGCATCAAATGTTCTTCGTTTTAAGAATTGTTTGTACAGAAAATTTTTCTTTTTACATGCATTTTGCAGTCCCTTAGTAATCCACGGTTTGTCAACATTATGCTTATTTCCAACATTTGATACCAAAGGGCAATGTTTATCATATACATTAGAAATAATAGAAATGAATGACTCATAGGATTGAGCAATATCCTCAATGTAAATGTCACTCCAGTTTTGATCCCTTAAGTCCATTCTAAGTTTTTCCAAAAGTCTCCTCTGTAATTTTCCTCTTAAAATTTGAACTTTCAGTATGGTCAATTTTGTCAAAGAATTCAAAACTACAAAAACCAGCAAATGATTACTGATAACACTAATAAGTAATACCCCCTCTAAATTCCCCATGGTTTCAACAGTTAATTTTGCAGAAAATCAAAGACACTTTTACTTCTGTGACAGCACGGTCACTCAAACATGTTACCATTTTCTAGATAAGATTTTTTTTTAAGTAACAAAAAAGTTACATATTTCAAGATATATGTGACATCTTGCAAATTAATTGTTGATTAATCATTGTTAATTCTAGAATAGAATTTAAAATTCTTCTTCTTACTTATAAGGTTTTGAATAATCAGGTCCCATCTTATCTTAGGGACCTCGTAGTACCATATCACCCCAATAGAGCGCTTCGCTCTCAGACTGCAGGCTTACTTGTAGTTCCTAGGGTTTGTAAGAGTAGAATGGGAGGCAGAGCCTTCAGCTTTCAGGCTCCTCTCCTGTGGAACCAGCTCCCAATTCGGATCAGGGAGACAGACACCCTCTCTACTTTTAAGATTAGGCTTAAAACTTTCCTTTTTGCTAAAGCTTATAGTTAGGGCTGGATCAGGTGACCCTGAACCATCCCTTAGTTATGCTGCTATAGACTTAGACTGCTGGGGGGTTCCCATGATGCACTGAGTGTTTCTTTCTCTTTTTGCTCTGTATGCACCACTCTGCATTTAATCATTAGTGATTGATCTCTGCTCCCCTCCACAGCATGTCTTTTTCCTGGTTCTCTCCCTCAGCCCCAACCAGTCCCAGCAGAAGACTGCCCCTCCCTGAGCCTGGTTCTGCTGGAGGTTTCTTCCTGTTAAAAGGGAGTTTTTCCTTCCCACTGTTGCCAAGTGCTTGCTCACAGGGGGTCGTTTTGACCGTTGGGGTTTTTCTGTAATTATTGTATGGGTTTTGCCTTACAATATAAAGCGCCTTGGGGCAACTGTTTGTTGTGATTTGGCGCTATATAAATAAAATTGATTTGATATGTATGTGTGTGTATATATATATATATATATATATATATATATATATGTGTGTGTGTGTGTGTGTGTGTGTATATTGTGATTTGGCGCTATATAAATAAAATTGATTTGATTTTCAAACATACTACAGCAATACTGTATATATTGTCAGTCTCCATACATTCACTTCAGGAGTGTGAAACAAACCATAGCACTAATTCAAAGATTTGGCAGCTTGTTTCAGTATGATGGCTACTAAAGGTTCAGACTTTGATGACTTCTAAAAATGTTTAACACCAGACAATGACGTCATCTCAAAGCCAGGAACCAGAGGTGATGCACGCAATAAGCAGGACAGCAGATCTCATGTTCTGCCTGCAGGGAAGCTTTATCACCTCAAGGCCATGAGCCATGACAGAATCATAGAGCGTCACCATTGCAGGGCACTTCTACTGATAAACTGGACTGTACGTACATGACCACTCACAATAGGAGCATACTCAAGCAAGTCAGGAAACGGGCAACATATGGCTTTAATCATATAAAAAAAAAAAAAAGCATAATAACGCTTCCCCTTGGCCTCTCAGATTTTGAGCAACATTTAATCTGAAATATCACAGCATTGAATTGTGAAAGCAGTTTCCCAAGAATGAGGTTTACCATGTGTCATGAAAACCACAGCTACAATATGCTTGAAATTTCACCATCTGGCGAATACACTGATTTTGTCGATATTATAGTCACCATTAAATTTCAGTCTGGAGCCAACATCAGCTCCGGTCCTACTTCAAGACTTTCCCCAGGTACGAGTGAAAAACTCATTTAGGAGGTTGAGGAACTTCTGAACCTGAATTAATAGTAAACAAAAAAACGTGAACAGCTGGATCGCCTTAGTTATTGTCTTCTCGTGTTTCTTTCTATCCAGACAGGGGCCCACCTCGACGTAGGATGTGGCTCACCGTGAAGCTCAGCCTGTAAGTCTGTCTGGAAGAGTCCACTGATTGATGACCTGTACTCTCACTCTTCATCTCTCCATCTGAGACTTGTTGAGGTTGCGAGACCACATTGCCACGTTACTCACACAGGCGAGGGGTGTCGCCGACCACGGCCAGGCACAGCCGCAGTCTGTGAATCTGCTGCTGACAAATTACTGTCATTAATCAAGATCACCGTGTTCTTAGGAAAGGAGCTCTCATCAGTTTCCATTAAGGCACTAAGAAAGAAGCCTTTGACTGGGCCAGGAAGAGAGACTTTGTTAAGAAGATCAGATGGTGGGAGTATCTCATAGTGATGTGTGACTGTCCCTGGGGTGGGGGGGGGGACCATTTATCCCAAACCCACTAGCTTTCACCCAAATACATGATGCACAAACCCCACTTCTTCAAGCAGAACTCCACCTGCACAACTTAACAACTTAGAAAAAGCCAGCACCACAGGTCCAAAACTGACTGGTGTCTGTTACGACTGTGTACCACTGAGAAGCCGATTCCTGTTAGAGCAAACGGTATCCAATATCATTCTACAGAGCGTGATCATAAACCATGAGCATATAGGTGATTTGAGCCAAAGGAAATCTCAGACAGTGGCGATGAGCTGCAGGGAGAACAGCCTGAGGAAAAGAAGGGGATCAATGTAACTGTTAAATTCCACAGAGTCCCATCGGGTATGGATGCAAGCAGAGGATGAGGACGCTACAGCAGAGGTTACAAAAGCTAAGACTGCTCCTACAGTCCACTCATTTGACTAACTCAAGATGAAGGAGCACTGTTAAGCTTCAGCCGACTTCAACCAGAGTTGTTTTTCCTTGATGTTCCTAATGACTGCGACAGACATAAAAAAAAAAAAAAGCAACCACTGTGTAGCCCCATTTAATTCTTACAGAAGGAATGTGTTAGTGACACCCCTCATAATACTTCTAATGACAGGAACATTTTTTTTTTGTGAGTCCTGCCCTGAGCTTTCCACTTATTGAGACACCACTGGGTGTAATTACATGGTAATGTGATCAGCCTATAGTTAATGGTGTGGTTCCCTTTGGGAAAGCCCTGTTTATTGAAACTGGTGTTTACATACTGCCACATTTAAAAATATACAAGCCTATGTTTGTCAACTTGTGTCTCCTCCTTGTGGTGAGAATCTGTATTGCAACAGTTTTTTTGAGCAAACATCATGAAGAATTTCTACCCAGACCCTGAGGCCCATGGTTGCCTATTATGTCCAACTAAAACAGGAGAGGCTGTGCTTGCATTTAGAGATTTTTAGACTCTTGCTCCTGCTGATCTGGTTACTACTTATTCAGACATGTTCCTGTCTCATCCTACTCTGATCATCTTGTGATCATCAAACTTTTGTTTACATTTGTTGTTATATGTATTTGTTAATACCATTATTGTAGGGTTAAACTACGCTGTTGTACTTTATACGCTAGTTACCGGCTTTGTTTATCCTTGTTGGCTACCAAGATACGGTTGGCTTATTAACGGCTAATTTAACAGTAGCTCTTCTAGCTATAGTTAGCTTATTTTCGTTATATACATTTCTATTTTACATGGTGTAGATTTTTAATGATTCTTCAGTTTATGAAGAATCAAACTGAAGTTCTTTAATAGATATCAACATATAGTATCTATGTTTGGGGTTTCCATTAGATAGCATATAGAATATGTATTTTGTCTTCCTATAGTAAGTTAGCAGGGTGAATTTTAGATAGATGCCTAAAACATATGACATCATAGCTTCTGTTTCTATAATAAAATAACCATATTTATAGCTTAGCTTACTAGCTATAATTTAATTTTACTATTAGTCTCCAGACTAGGTACACGTATAACTACAATCTTCTCCTGTATTAATATTTAGGTTTTAGAAGCTAACTCCTATAATATTATATTATATTATAGTACTATATTTCTTGTATATATTGCTTATGACCCTTATTTTGTAAATATCACTTATATACATGATGTCCATTTTCTTGAGCCGCTTGGGTGGGTAGGGAGAGTTCCCATGGGATAAAAATAAATAAAATTAAAAAAAAAAAAAAAAAAAAAAAAAAAAAAAAAAAAAAGCTTTTCAGCCTACCATCCCTGGTTCTCAAGTCCAGGCACCTAAGTGGCTCTACTCTACTTTTTTTTTTTTTTTCTTTTTTTTTTTTTTAAGATATACCTTAGTATACACAAGTATAGAAGATATACCTTACTGAATTTCCATCTAAACAGCTTAACTAGTATGACACACCTATGGACAGAAATGCTTCTACCAACAGGATGCTTATGAATCAATTCAGTCTGGATATATTCTCTTATGCCATTTCATTCAGATTGTGTATGTCACAGAAGAAAGGTGTCAAAGTGTTTAAAATGGCACTGTCACTCTTTGTTGATCAATCATTTAAAAATTACACAACCTGTATCTAGATCTGTCTGATCTAGAAGGATGGACCCAAATGTACAGGCTACAGTTTATGAGCAAACAGAGAGAAGAGTTAAGAAATATCTTCTTGTCACTTTTGAGATTTCCTAATTCCTGACTGAAATGTTAGCTTTCCTGTAGCACCCTCTACTGGACAAAAGCATAAGACGTCATCAGAAACCTTGTACAGGCTTTAAAAAAGTAAGACAGGATAAATTAAATATATTAACAGGTCTTCCTAATTTGTAAATTGATGACAACTGCACATGAAAGAAAAACAGAACAGTGCTGTAATTTCTTTGAATTTACTTTACAGTTGCAGTGCAGCTCTTATTCTGAAATTACAGCACTAAATATATTACAATATATAATACTGCTGCATGGCATGATCCATACCTGAGCAATGAGAAAACACTGTAGGAGTTCCTGACTGAACTCTGGTCAACATGAAGCAAACTGCTCTTCTTCCCATCTGGCTGGTCCTGCAACAGCCACGTTTGGATTTTAGTGCAAAACACAAAATAGTGCAGCAGATAAAATATTTACAGAGAAATCCTGCAAATGGTGATGGAAGCACCAGATTCAGTACAAGTACTCCTTAGACATTACTCTTTTGAAAAAACCAATTGGCCACTTGAGTTTTCAATAGGCAGCCAGGTAGGGGTCAACTGAAGAATTATACAGGGGACAAAATTTAAAAAAAAAATGCTCCAATCATATTGAAAGCTATACCACATTTGTCTGATCATAAATATTCCAAAAAAGTATAGTTTGGACTATCTGTGACTGAATGTTATTGAGTTATGGGATTAAAAAAAAACAGCAAGAATGGTGACAAAGGTCAGTTTCAGTTTGTACAAGGGTCAAAAATTAAAGTTGCTTTAATTTAGGCAAAATGTGATGCAAATTATTGGTTGACAGTGTTTTAAAAAGGAATACTTTGCACCATGTGTCATACTTAGTTATCACATATGTTCCATGATATAGAATCCAATGGACATCAACACTGTTTGACTTTTACTTTGGAAATCAAACATTCAACACAGTCAAAACTATTCCATTTATTAATCCCATGAGCTCAACCAATAATTTGCATCACTTTTTACCAAAATTGGAGCAACTTTAACATCTGACCCCTGTACAAACTGAAATTGACCTTTGTCACCATTTTTGCCGTCATTACCCCACAGCATTTAACCATAGATAGTCCAAATTATACCTTTTTTTAAATATTTATAATCAGACAAATAATGTGGTATAGTTTTCAACATGATTGGAGCATCTTTTAATTTTGACCCCTGTGTAATTCTTCAACTGACCCTTACTCGGCCGCCTATTGAAAATTCAAGTGGCCAATCGTTTTTGTTTTGTTTTTTTAAATTAATGTCTAAGGAGTATCTGTGCTGAATTGGTGCTTCTATCACCATTTGCAAGACTGTTTCAGTTATTTGCTGCACTAAAAGTACCCACACAGAAGGAGATCAGGCATGAGTAAAGCAGTACCTTATGATCAAACTCAGCTGCATAGTAGCCATCATTCAATCCAAATATGATCTCATTTGGATTCCTGGAGCGAATCTGAGGACAAAGACAGACATTGATGCCACACAGTGAGAACAAAGCACAGCAAGCAGCTCCATGGTCCTGGGTCATGTTTTCTTTGTGGCAGTAGTATCTAGTTCTGCCTTGTCACAAATGCATGGCTGTCCTGCACAAAACATTTAAGTACCTTCATTCAGGAATACCTGCAGACATGAAAACCAGATCTGCAAAACATTTTAAGCATTTCACCAGATAAAGAACACTTACATTACAAAAAAACTGATTAAAATTATAAATATGCTTAACAGGTGGCAAATACAGCATGCAATAGAGTTTAATAGTGTCCCACATTCTCATGTACAAATTCACAGTACTGCCATTAAGTCCTACAAGGAATTAACTTGCATCCATAAAGAGGTTTACTCAAACACAAACCAGTTTTCACCAAACTTGCTGAGAAGGCTGTGTCTGACCTGGACTAGAAATGGCCAATTATTTATTATATATGTTTATTTGAAATGGGACAATGCATATTAATGAACATGTAAATATGTAAATTACACGTAAATACAACCCCTGGCAAAAATGATGGAATCACCGGCCTCAGAGGATGTTCATTCAGTTGTTTAATTTAGTAGAAAAAAAAGCAGATCACAGACATGACACATTTCAAATGGCAACTTTCTGGCTTTAAGAAACACTATAAGAAATCAGCAAAAAAAATTGTGGCAGTCAGTAACGGTTACTTTTTTAGACCAAGCAGAGGGAAATAAATATGGAATCACTCAATTCTGAGGAAAAAAAATGATGGAATCATGAAAAACAAAAGAACGCTCCAACACATCACTAGTATTTTGTTGCACCACCTCTGGCTTTTCTAACAGCTTGCAGTCTCTGAGGCATGGACTTAATGAGTGACAAACAGTACTCTTCATCAATCTGGCTCCAACTTTTTCTGATTGCTGTTGCCAGATCAGCTTTGCAGGTTGGAGCCTTGTCATGGACCATTTTCTTCAACTTCCACCAAAGATTTTCAATTGGATTAAGATCCAGACTATTTGCAGGCCATGACATTGACCCTATGTGTCTTTTTGCAAGGAATGTTTTCACAGTTTTTGCTCTATGGCAAGATGCATTATCATCTTGAAAAATGATTTCATCATCCCCAAACATCCTTTCAATTGATGGGATAAGAAAAGTGTCCAAAATATCAACGTAAACTTGTGCATTTATTGATGATGTAATGACAGCCATCTCCCCAGTGCCTTTACCTGACATGCAGCTCCATATCATCAATGACTGTGGAAATTTACATGTTCTCTTCAGGCAGTCATCTTTATAAATCTCATTGGAACGGCACCAAACAAAAGTTCCAGCATCATCACCTTGCCCAATGCAGATTCGAGATTCATCACTGAATATGACTTTCATCCAGTCATCCACGATTGCTTTTCCTTAGCCCATTGTAACCTTGTTTTTTTCTGTTTAGGTGTTAATGATGGCTTTCATTTAACTTTTCTGTATGTAAATCCCATTTCCTTTAGGCAGTTTCTTACAGTTTGGTCACAGACGTTGACTCCAGTTTCCTCCCATTCGTTCCTCATTTGTTTTGTTGTGCATTTTTGATTTTTGAGACATACTGCTTTAAGTTTTCTGTCTTGACGCTTTGATGTCTTCCTTGGTCTACCAGTATGTTTGCCTTTAACAACCTTCCCATGTTTGTATTTGGTCCAGAGTTTAGGCACAGCTGATTGTGAACAACCAACATCTTTTGCAACATTGCGTAATGATTTACCCTCTTTTAAGAGTTTGATAATCCTCTCCTTTGTTTCAATTGACATCTCTCGTGTTGGAGACATGATTCATGTCAGTCCACTTGGTGCAACAGCTCTCCAAGGTGTGATCACTCCTTTTTAGATGCAGACTAACAAGCAGATCTGATTTGATGCAGGTGTTAGTTTTGGGGATGAAAATTTACAGGGTGATTCCATCATTTTTTCCACAGAATTGAGTGAGTCCATATTTTTTGTTTCCCTCTGCTTGGTCTAAAAAAGTAACCGTTACTGACTGCCACAATTTTTTTTCTTGATTTCTTATAGTGTTTCTTAAAGCCAGGAAGTTGCCATTTGAAATGACTTTAGTTTTGTGTCATGTCTGTGATCTGCTTTTTTTCTACAAAATTAAACAACTGAATGAACATCCTCCGAGGCCGGTGATTCCATAATTATTGCCAGGGGTTGTATGCCGGATTATAGCAGGATGCTAATTTCTGTCCGTAGTCCCAGTAAGATAGAAACGGACTAAGACCACACAACATACCAAAAGAAATTAATCATGACAGAAAAACAATTAAAACAGAATATACATACAAATATTTACAATTCAAAGTAGCAATAATTGATAGTTAATAAGCAGCCGACTGGTGGAGAACCAAAAAAGTTTTATGATGGGTGTTGAGGTCCAAATGTACTGTATTAAAAGTGACAAGTGCTAATTGTGCACAAGCACTGTGCACATTACAGTACTAGGTTGCATTACACGTTGCCCAATACACTCATTTGCACATGCACAAATACACAAGTTTATTGTGTAAGTCTACTAAATCATTTAATAAAATAAAATACACAAGGGCATTGTGTACATATAACTGAAAAAGAAACTTGAGTGGTGCCTCCACAGTTGAATTGTGTTTTAGGCCTCAGATGGTTGCATGTCTGATTTTCCAGTACCAAGTTTTCAATTGTCCTTTGAAAGTAGTGAAAGTGGTGCTGCCCCTGATTGTGATTGGGAGGTTGTTCCAAGCTTGTCCACCTTTTATGGATAAAACATTCTGACCAAAGGCTGTCCTTCTATGAGTCATCTCACAGTCAGATCTTGTACCCTGTGAATCTTTTTATGTGCATTAATTCTTTAACAGGAGTTGGTCCATGTAAACATTTATATATGAAGCAGGCATATCTGAATCCCTTCAGATTTTCAAAGTCTAGAAACTTATGGTTTTCCAGAACCTTACAGTGATGATAAGAGTTAGATTGTCTATCATATATCTTAACTGCTCTATTATACAACTGCTCTATGGCTTTTAATACAGTGGTGCCTGCAAATGCACAGTTAGTGAAACAGTAGTCAATGTGTGAGAAAACCATGCAAAAGAGATACATTTTGGCTGCATTAATTGTTAGAGAGAGATGTATATGTTTAAAATTGGCAAAAAAAAAAAGTAAAAAAGCAGTAGAGCCAGATCATTTACAGTGGTATTTCTTTTGTTATCTCAGGTGATACAGAATACACACTGTGCGAGACCTTTTCAATTTGTTATCTGAAATTCTAGCAGCAGTGACTCGCTCATCTCATAAAACAAAGCAGTTAGTGACAGCTGGAGTATCCAGACTTAAGAAAAATAAGAAAGAAATATGATTCACCACAAAATGTGCTGATCAGTCCAGAAAATTATGCTACATGTCAGCAGAGGACAATATGCTGACTTCTGAAGAACTGTACACTTGTGACACCTGCATTGATTCAGCATCAAACTCCTCATCTACCTTATACACATAAAATGTCTAATCCACATAAGGTACAGTTTTACTGTTGCGTTTGCTGACCTGCTGTCCAGTGTATTTGAGGCCATCCAAATTAACCTTCCACTCGATGAGGAGCTGATACTGTTCCTTCTGTCCTCCCCAGATCCTCACTACAAAACAGGACACCGAGGTGTCCAGAAGGTCCGGCAGCATACCAAAGTCCAGGCTCCGCCAAGTTGGGTTCTGGCACAAAGATGAGAATCAGTAAAAATGATGGACATGTTAAGATAAGAACGTGTGTTTCAGCATGGATCTAATCAAACATGTTTCCTTTTAGTCTTTGTGTGTGTATGTCCAAAAAATAAAGAGCCTGACTTGGGGAGGGGAAAGAAATTATTCTAACAAATTCATCCAGCGGGTGGTAGTTGATACAACAAGCTCCAGAAACAGATCATGAGCTCAAACATGCCGATTGACGTACAAAACAATAGTGACCTAAGGAGCCACCAGGACAGCAGGCAATTAGCAACAAGGTTTCACAAGCTGCATGCAAACAAAAGGCCTACTTTATACGTGACTGAACAAATCCAGACATGTCCCACCATGCCAATATATTCCTATTAAAACTAGCAAGAGTAACTCCAAATAATTCCATTAAAAGATACTAACATGCTCCTCCATCCCCGCAAAAATAAGGAGGTTCCCCTGTGCTCACATGTATCCATCACAATCCCAAATTTCAGAGCAGAATACGTATGCTGTCATTTTTAACAGAGTTACTGACAAATTTTGGTGGGCTCACTCACTCACTCACTCACAGATGGACTCCATGATGCTTATGGCGACACAGGGATAATTATTTAAAATTATAATGGTTACGGGCTTAAAGAAAACATAAATCATACTTAAATTTGCAACCATCGCTTTTACTCATGACTGCAAATCAAAAGTGAAAATCAGAAATATATATGAACTGCCAATTTCAATGTCATAATGTGACCCCAATCCAATGTAAAGTACTGTATTCAAGCATCAGAGTGCCCAGGGTGTTCATGTGCAAAATTCTGCCTGAATTGGGGTGGGCAAATGCTCAAGCACGGCCAAATATCACTTCTATCGGGCATTTCAATAAAATGTTCAATTTTGACACAAATAATTCATCCATTTGTGTCCATTTTTGTTCTATATAAATCATTTTCTCATTCATTAACGGACTCCCCAGGCATCGTCAGCTGATGCCTGGGGAGTCCGTTGCGAGGGAATTTTGACAGCTCTGGCACTTTTCCGATGGTTTTGTCCTGTCCTTTTTCGCAGCTTGCCAGTGGACGTCCAGTTGATGTTTAGCTGCTTTCTCATGTTGGCAGCAGAACTCCGTCTGCAGCAGCAGACTGCAGGAGGTGTCTGTGTTTGTTCGCTCATTAGAAATTCTAGTGTCGTAACCTTCACAAAGCTCGGCATGGTCCCGGAACACGTTCCGTTTTCTTCCACAAGAATCTTTCAAAAAGACACATTTCAACATAAGCTTCAATTCCACTACCAAGACGTCATCATAGGTAACATGCGGAAGAGAGGAGAAAGCTTTGTGAAAACATTTTTTTTTCTTTTTACGATGCAGCTGACTTAGAACTGGTGCGGATCAGCGGAATCCGACTGCTTAAATAAAACAACAATATCGTCTGAGGAAGGGCAGTCTGCCCGAAACGTCACGTCTTTATTATTATTAAAGCTTTTTTGCATGGGAGTGCTGTGGTGGTGCAGATCATTCTATTTCTATTTTCAGTCCTGAAATAAGAACATCTACTTTATTCAATTATGCACCATTTCTCCTCAACGGAAAATAACTTCCCTCTCTTTGGATCACTTTCAAGGTCAAGCACCAAAGTCGTGTCAAAAGCAGAAGTATAGTTCCGATGGTGACTGAGTTTGGAAAACACGTCCAGTGAGAGTCACAAGGGGAAGCCAAAAGTGTTAGCAGCAACAATAAAAAAAAACAGGAACACCCAAAGGAAATGTCTCCCCCCCATCAACTGACAACAGGAAGGAGAGAGGAAAACTATAAAGCCAAAGTCAATGAGGATGTTAAACTCAGGAGGAGGAAGTTGGGCTGAGAGATGACAGGAGTCACAATAACTGCAGTGGAATAATGCAGTGTCTGCAGAAAGCTGGACTCCTGGAAGGAGCTTAGGTCAGCTCATTGCACTGCAACACCCCCCCCCCACACACACCTTTGTATTTATTACAAAAATGTTTTTATTTATAAATAATGCAAATAAAAAGTACGTGCATGCTCCACCAGGACAACAATGTACTCCAAGAACTTTTTGAACGTGTAAAGATCCAAAACATAAGTTTTCCAGTAAAGGAACAAAAGTGTTTTTACAAAATCTTTAACTCTTTTAATGTCCAGAAATGAACAAAGTCGTGCAGCTGTTCCGCAACATGCATTAACCACAACCAATCCAAGAACCAAAAGGGCATACAGTAAATGAGATGCGCACGGCATGGTGTGATTCTGCTGCTCTCTTTATGACGCTATATTCACTCCTGATGTAGTGAAACTAGAACAATGTGGGATGTGAGCAAGTGTCAAATTAGAACAGACATACAGGGTACACTTGTTTCATTGCTATTTAGCACTACTGACCGTCCAGCTGTATATATGTGAAATATCAACCCAAAATATAAAATGATACCTTTTTTCCCTCCAGATCAATTTCCATAATTGGCTGCTTATCAGCCCAGCAGGTAATGGGTCTGTCTGTCCCTAGTACTGAATGATGAGTCCATGCTGCATTTATTATTTCCGATCACAAAACTGTGTCCAGGATACATCTTTGATGGAAAACCAGAACAACTGACACTCACAGCATGGTCACGTTGGCACAATGGGTGTCAGAGTCCTCATACCATTCAAGGGTTGAACCTTGAAAACAACAGTTTCTCTATGTACCCTGAGAACAAGGCAGGTACAGCAGCATCCAATGTGCAGAGTTAAAGAGCTTAATACCACAGAGCAAGATCTGATGCCTATCAGAAGTGAACATACATCTCATATTGATGCAAGACTGATTTATAATGTTTGCCAGCAAGCGATTTCACAATGTGTCTTTTTTTTAAAGCACCACTGAGGTTATGCTGGAGCTAAGTGTGTGATTTTAGTACTTGTTTTCACATAAATGCTACGACTGGCATCTGTAAAAGAGAGGAACCTTTTTCTCCTTGATTGAGACACTGCACTAAGTGCACTGCACTGTGACGGCAGAAAACAGGCAACGACAACATCCTGATTCTAACTCCAGAGACACAGGAGCGAAAACTGAAGAATAAAGTACACTTACCAGTGAGTCTCGTATGACTTCACTCTTGTAAAAATCTAAAAAGAAGAACAAATAATTTTAAAAATGCAATTCCAGTATATTTTTAAAAATTAAACACCCTGAAATAGGTTTCCAAACAGTTCATTTTAGTAACCAATATGGATTTTTAAGGGCCGATACCGATTACACTGGTCAACACGATTTTCCTTGCATGGAGTTTTTCCCCAATGGATTTTTGGTCATTTTGGGGCACTGAATCCAAATATGGTGTTACTTTTGCCAATCACATCACATTTTTGAGATATGAAAACATATTTCTCATAACGATATTACGGCTCTTGTTCATATTTCACAAACCTAGTTTAAAAACTAGGAATTTGAAGCTGCTTTTGTTAGTGGCCTCAACCTCATAAGTGAATGAGCAACTTTTGCATAATCCATCAATACGGAACACTCAGATGACAAAAAAAACAAAAAACAAAAAAAAAACATGATGCGATAGAGGAAATCTGAATTCAGAATCGGATACAGCACCCCAAAATTACCCTAAATCAGTTCTCAAAGTCCATGCAAGAAAATTTTTTGTTGTTGACCAGTGTTAATCGGCAAGGTTTGGAGGCCAATACAGATATTTGAGGCCGATATTTGCTTGCAGTAAAAAGGTGTCAAAATTTAGTATTAACACACTCTTAACAAAAAACTCTTTAAATGTTCTGCAGCACATGTTTAATTGACAAAACCTTTCAACATGATCTTCACACAAAAAGTGCAAGGAGTTACAAATAACGTTATGAAGTTGAACAAATGAACATTTAATTAAATACAGCTGACACAGCTCCAGTCTGCACACTGCAGTGGCAGCTGGCCCATAGGGGGCGCTCGGGTGCTGCCCTCCCAGATGTGGAGGGGAAAAATGATAAAGTTTTTTTTGTTTGTTTGTTTTTTTTTTAAGTATTATCAATGTCAGTTAGTTTTACTTAATAGTATGTGACTACATGTAATCTGAATTATTAAAACAACATTTCCACCAACTGACTCTCATTCAACAGTGCATTTCCACTGACAGAACGTATCATTTCTCTTCATGGGGCATCACTCAAAGTGCCCCTTGAAGTGCACGTAGGTGGGTCAGAGTTTGGCAGGTGGAAAAGAAGCAGCATGGCGCCAACTAAAGCCAGCTCTCAGCCTCATGTTTTCTGGATGGAGTCTCGGCTGTGCATTTGACTGGCAGCTCTTCGCCTCTTTAAGGTGAGTCACCTCTCTCTCTCACACACCTCTCTCCCCCTGTCTATTTTGGAAGGTGGTGAGAACATTGTAAATGTTCTTTTGTCAATTGAAGAATTTTTCCATATTTTGAAAGAGTCTAAATTTGGTGATATTTTCTGTTCTGTTAAGGTCGGTGTCATTGTGAACCCCAGGATGCGTTTGTCTGAAGATAATGGCAGTGCAGTACAGTTTGGTGTACTATGTGTGTAATTGGTGTCAAATGGTGAAATGTTCCTTGCTCAAGAACTTGTGTTGTATTTGATACTGTTCCTTTCCCAAGTATAAATGAGGCCTAATGCAGCTGTAAATTGTTAACTTTATCTGTGAAACTGCTGATGTTGAGAAGGACATTAAATGATTATGATTATTGTGGAATTGTAGTAATTTTCCAACTGTTTATTTAAATACCTGTACTGGACTAGGCAGGGAAATCTATTGGCACACCAACCCGCCAAGATTTCCTCCCCCCAACAGCTGCCACTGGCACACTGCTATCTTCTTCTATGCCCATCTGTGGAACAGCAGCCTTCAGCACTGACAGGCTGAACTTCTCTGACAAATCAAGTAATGCTGTGGGACGGCCTTTGCTACAAACCACAAATCAGCTTTTCACATTTTAAAAGAGTGGTATGGGCTGACAGTCTCTCAGTGTCTGAAGTAAGGGGCCATTTGCTCCATATGATGGGTACTTCTCAGACATCATTTGGTTTATGTGAAACAGAATAAATTAAAGTAAGATTTATAATGTTTTTTAATTAACTGTAAGAAGCACAACTTGAGGGAACTTAACTTAAATGATGCAAATTTCATATTTCTGTTACTTCATGTCATTTTATGTTATGCACAGGTCATAAATAATGGTTAAAAACACAATATTTGATGTACATAGCATTTGCTCCCTTCTTCAAAACTGTTTCACTGTGTTAAAAAAAGCAAAAATAAAAGCTACTGTGTCAGAGTGTGAATGTAAATTTACACACAGTAGCATTAATCCACTGAGGCAGAGAGCTCCAACAAAAAATTTAACACCATCATTCTGACAGTTTCCCCACTTTCTTTCTACATTTTTGAGTGGGATTGCATTACTTTTTAAACAATATATAAATATAATTCATAATTGACAAATTTCATTATAAACCCACTCTTTAAAGTATAAAACCTGGATGGATCATAGTTTTTCACACTTTCCTGTTAGCATCTGTCCCTCCAAAACAATACCCTCAATTAATCTTTAGTTTACTACTTCTTTGTCTTTCAGCTGTTCCCGTTAGGGGGCGCCACAGCAGATCAATCGTTTCCATCTCACCCTATCCTCTGTATCTTCCTCTGTCAACGAGCTGGAGCTCTCGTGCGCCTCAGACAAAGGGGCACTCGCACGCCCCTACCTGGGATATTTCTCTCCAACATCCGCTCACTCCACAACAAGATGGATGAGCTGGCACTGCTGATGAAGAAGAATAGAGATTTCTCCTCATCTTGTGTACTGTGCTTCACGGAGACGTGGTTAAATGCACAGACACCGGACTGCGCGCTCCAACTAAAGGGATTCCAACTCCTCCGCCCGCACTCTCTGGTGGAAAAACAAGAGGTGGAGGACTCTGCTTCTATATCAACAACGCCTGGTGCTCCGATGTGACTGTGATCTCCCAACACTGCTCTCCCTCTCTGGAATATCTCCTCATAAACTGCAGACCGTTCTACTCTCCACGTGTTTAACTCCTTCATACTTTGCTCCGTGTATATTCCACTGAGCGCGGACGTGCACGATGCTGAGCGCGTGCTCGCGGATCAGATTATGAGCGTGGAGAGAGACTTTCCGGACTCCCTTGTTATAATTCTTGGCGATTTTAACAAAGGGAATCTCAGTCAGGAATTACCAAAATACAAACAGTTTGTTAAATGCCCGACCAGAGAAGGGAGCACGTTAGATCATTCTTACACAACAGTGAGTGGCGCCTACCGCGCGGTGGCCCGTGCAGCTTTGGGACTCTCAGACCACGTGATGGTCCACTTGATCCCCGCATACAGACAGAGACTAAAACTCTCTAAACCTGTTATGAGGACATCTAAAGTGTGGAGCAATGAAGCTGTGGAGGAGCTACGCGCGTGCTTGGGCACTACGGATTGGGATATGTTTGAGGCTTCAACACACAGTCTAGATGACTACATGGACACTGTGATGTCGTATATTCATTTCTGTGAAGACAGCATCATCCCACAGCGTACCAGGGTGAGATATAACATGGACAAGCCCTGGTTCACACCTAAACTCTGGCAGCTCCGTCAGCAGAAAGAGGTGGCTTTCAGAGAAGGAGACAGAGACAGCTATAGAGGTGCAAAGTACAGATTTAGCAAGGAGATGGCAAAGGCTAAATCCATGTACAGTTCACGTCTGCAGCAAAGGTTCTCTGCCAACGACTCGGCCTCTGTGTGGAGGGGGCTGAAAGAGATCACCAACTACAAGCCCAAAGCACCTCGTTCTATTGATGACTTGAAGCTGGCCAACGACCTGAACGTCTTCTATTCATGTTTTGAAGTCATGGACTCACACCTCCCCACCCCCACACAACTGGATATTCAAACACCCTGGACCTCCCCCCTCTCACCGCTGCCCTCCCGCCCCGCTGCCCTCTCGGTCCAAGAGGAGGATGTGAGAAGACACTTCATAAGGCTGAATCCACGTAAGTGTGTGTGTGTCTCCTGCCACCCTGAGACACTGTGCTGATGAGCTGGCCCCAGTCTTCACAGGGATCTTCAACACCTCTCTGGAGTCATGCCATGTTACAGTCTGTTTCAAGTCCTCCATCATAGTTCCAGGCCCCAAGAAACCATGCGTCACTGGACTTAATGACTACAGGCCTGTGGCTCTCACGTCTGTAGTCATGAAGACCTTCAAACGCCTGGTTTTATCCCACCTGAAGTCCATCACCGACCCCCTCCTGGACCCCCTGCAGTTTGCCTACAGAGTCAACAGGTCTGTAGATGACAACCTGGCCTGAAACCTGACTCTGCACTCCATCCTGCAGCACCTGGACTCCCCAGGAACCTACGCTAGGATCCTGTTTGTGGACGTCAGCTCTGCATTCAACACCATCCTTCCGGCTTTGCTCCAGGACAAGCTTTCTCTGCTCCACGTGCCCGGCTCCACCTGCAGGTGGATCACAGACTTCCTGACGGACCAGAGTCAGCGTGTGAGGCTGGGAAAGAACGTCTCGAACACTCGGGCTCTCAGCACAGGATCTCCACAGGGCTGTGTCCTTTCCCCTCTGCTCTTCTCCCTGTACACTAACTGCTGCACCTCCAGCCACAACTCTGTAAAGCTCATCAAGTTTGCGGACGACACCACCCTCATCGGATGGGGATGAGTCTGCCTACAGGAGGGAGGTGGACCGGCTGGTGACATGGTGCAGCAGCAACAACTTGGAGCTCAACGCCCAGAAAACAGTGGAGATGATCATGGACTTCAGAAAGCCACAGCCCCCCCGCCCTCCCTCGCCCTCACCAACAGCCCCATCACCACTGTGGACTGTCACCGTTTCCTCGGCACCACCATCACCCAGGACCTCAAGTGGGAGTCAACCATCAGCTCCCTCATCAAGAAGGCCCAGCAGAGGATGTACTTCCTGCGGCAGCTGAAGAAGGACAAGCTGCCTGTCCAGCTGATGGTGCAGTTCTACACGGCCATCATCGAGTCCATCCTCTGCTCCTCCATCACAGTGTGGTACGCCGGGGCCACAGCTAGGGACAGCCACAGACTGCAGCGCATTGTGGCCTCTGCTGAGAAGGTGATCGGCTGTAGCCTTCCATCTCTCCACGACCTGCACGTCTCCAGGACTCTGGGCCGAGCAGGTCGGATCACAGCCGACCCATCTGACCCTGCACACGGTCTATTCGAACCACTTCCCCTCGGGCAGGAGGCTATGGTCCATCCGGACCAGAACAGTTTCTTCCCCTCTGCCGTTAGACTCATGAACACTTCATAACTCAGTCACCTTAACCTTAACTCTGTCACTTTATCATTTTATCACGGGTCACTTTAGACAAATGTACTTTGGTTTTTAATTGCACTCCTCCCACTGCACTGTTCTGTTTGTGTCGTTGCACATAGCCTTTCATATTTCATCTTATATTTTATCTTATTTTAGCACATATTTTATCTTAGCATTTTATATTGCTCTGTTTAATGTTGCACCATTATACCAAAGCAAATTCCTATTCTGTGTATCCTGTTCATTGGCAATGGCAGTCAACTTCTGAGTTCAAATCACTCCTGCCACCTTTCTCCACCCACTCCACCCTGCCTGCACTCTCTTCTTCACCTCTCTACCACACTCTCCATTACTTTGAACAGTTGACCACAAATATTTAAACTCATCTACTTTCACCACTTCTACTCCTTGTAACTGCACTATTCCACTGGGCTCCCTCTGGGCTCCCTCTCATTCACACACATGTACTCAGTCTTGCTTCTACTGACTTTCATTCCCCTTCTCTCCAAAGCATATCTCCACTTCTCCAGACTAAACTCAACTTGCTCTCTACTCTCACTACAGATCACAATGTCATCTGCAAACATCATAGTCCATGGGGACTCCTGTCTGATCTCATCCGTCAACCTGTCCATCACCACTGCAAACAAGAAAGGACTCAGAGCTGATCCTTGGTGTAATCCCACCTCCACCTTGAATGAGTCTGTCATTCCAAATGCGCATCTCACTGCTGTCACACTATTCTTGTACATGTCCTGCGCTACCCTAACATACTTCTCTGCCACTCCAGACTTCCTCATACAATACCACAGCTCTTCTCTTGGCACCCAAGCATAAGCTTTTTCTAAGTCCACAAACACACAATGTAACTCTTTCTGGCATTCTCTGTACTTCACCAGTATTCTCAGAGCAAACATTGCATCTGTAGTGCTGTTTCTCGACATGAAACCATATTGCTGCTCACAGATCTTCACCTGTTTTCTAAGCCTAGCTTCTACTACTCTTTCCCATAACTTCATGCTGTGGCTGATCAAGTTTATGCCTCTGTAGTTACTGTAGCTCTGCACATCACCCTTGTTCTTCAAAATAGGAACCAGCACACTTCGTTTCCAGTCCTCAGGCATCCTCTCACTTTCGAAGATTTTATTAAACAATCTGGTTACAAACTCCACTGCCATCTCTCCTACACATTTCCATGCCTCCAATAGAATACCATCTGGACCAACTGCCTTTCCACTCTTCATCCTCTTCATAGCAGCCCTCACTTCTTCCCTACTAATCTCTTGTACTTCCTGATTTACTCTCACCACATCATCCAGCCTTTTCTCTCACTCATTTTCTTTATTCATCAGCTCTTCAAAAATATTCCCTCCACCTTCTCAGCACACACTCCTCACTTGTCAGCACATTACCATGTGCATCTTTTACCACCCTAACCTGCTGCACATCCTTTCCACCTCTGTCCTTTTGTCTGGCCAATCGATACAAGTCCTTTTCTCCTTCCTTACTATTCAACTTCTTGTACAGCTCGCAATATGCCTTTCCTTCACTTTTGCCACTTCTCTTTTCGCCTTACGCCGCATCGTCTTGTACTGCTGTCTACTTTCTTCATCTCTCCGACTATCCCAAAACATTTTAGTTTACTACAGCATATTTTCTAATTGATGAGCTTCAATTTTCTACAACTCTTAAATGTAATTAAATTGAATCAAACTGTGAGCAAAACTGGAATTTTCTTATGCTTGTTTCTTAAATAATGAATACTCATCCAAAACCTATTACATTGTGCCGTTGCATTTGTAAAAGAATCCAATTGTGATCACTGTTTGGTATCAAAAACATCAACCTTTTGGAAAAAAAGACAAAGCCTAAAGAGGTGCTTTTGCCAGATTACAGGCACATTCCAATCCATAACCATGAGTACTGCATTTAATAATGTGTTTGAATTGCTTATGGCCCAGTCACATGGCACTTAAAGAAGGGCAACAAAGCCCTAAAGCCTCGGTCCCACCGAGTGAAGAAGGAGTGAAGAAGGAGCCACGCACCCTGTTTTTTTTTTTTGTTTCATGAGCTATCGTGGCATTATAGTGGCTCAGAGTGGCTCTTAGAGGCATTATCTTCAGTTAACAAGGCTCCTCTCTGAGCGTGGCACTAATTTCAAGATGTTCAAAATTACAGGACAAACTCAGCCTGCTTCCTTGGATTTTTTTTTTTTTTTTAATCTGGGTGGGGGGGGGTCAGCCTCAATGGGCTCAGGCACCTTATATAGGCCAAAAGTAATCTTTTGTGTGGATAAAATGAATTACTTTGCCACAAGCAACTGCTGAATTTGAAACAACAAAAATGTTGTGTAATATCTAACGGTGCTCGCAGCGTCATCGACAGCAGCAGCAGCTCCTGCGTGTGCTTATTATTTTTTATTAAATATAACAATATGAGTGTAGGAATGACAATCCAGCCCTTATGTACATGTGGCAACATGTAGATAATTCAAATGATTATATAACGAGCTGTTCTGGAAGGCAGAATTCACGTGGATCAGTTGCAGCTGGTGGAATAACTGCACATGGGGAGTCAATATGCAGCGTACACACAGACTGAATTTACTGCTCTGATATATTCAATCATCTTTACACATATTTATTCCCTGTTTTGACAGTTTTCTGTCATAAATCAATATTTATATATAGCTTAGTAATGTAATACAGTGATACAGCAGTGACCAGGGAACACCAGAGTTTTTTTTTTTCTTAAAATTGGAGCAAGATGGAGCGCGCAGTGTGTCGTCAGACAGTGAGGATTCTGATGATGACGGAGATGATCCCTCTTTTGTTCGGATGAGGAATCAGAGCAGGTGGGTCCACCGACATGCGTGCAGATCTCCACAGTTTCTGTTTGTTTCTCAAGGACTCTGCGCTATGAGCTCCGTCCCAGCGCCAGGTCCTGGAACTCAGAGATGCAGACACACACTGCTCCAGCTGTGGCTCCAGGCGCATTTCATTTAAACCATTGAGATCGTTAGCTTCGGTTTTGTTTAGTTCCTCTTTCTTCCCTTTTGCGCTCTTGCTTCGCAGGCTATTTGGTGATAAAACTCTTTCATCCACCTTTTCTCAAACAATTGTGACTTTTTTTTTTTTTTTACTTTTTCCCTTCATTTGGAATTGTCGTATGCCGTGTGACTGGGCCATTAGCAATAAATAAATAGATCATCTCACACTGATCAAAGAGTCAATGGCCAAAGCAGCATTCAATGATATTTAGAACTTATTTGGCAGCTTTAACTGCCATTTTAAAAAGGCATACATTTGCTAAAATTACTCATCAAAAATTTAAGGTGGATTTCCCTGTTCTTGTTATCATCAACTTTTGTCTGAGACACTGTGTAAATCCAGTATTAACTCCCTCAAACTGGGTGGCGCAACTCTTGTGTGAACACTTAATTAGTTCCACAAAAAAAAAAACAACATAATCATAACAGAAGCTTGTTAGCTATTTCTATTTTCATAGTTAAAGAGCATAGTCTGACTATCAAAAATTAAAAATCACACTTCTTATTGCTCTCTCACTCACTCACTCTCACAGAGGAGCCATAAGAAAGTATATGCATGCAGTTTATTACTGACCTCTAGATATGCGATCTCCTATGCAGAGGTGGAGGGTGAAATACGTGTCCAGAAGTGGTGAACCATTCTTGTTGACAACGTTTCTGGCTGCAATGCTCCGGAGATGACGTAATCGCCTCTGTTCAGCAAATAAAATGTTACAAACAGATGGAGAGAGAATGAGGATATACTGAGAAGAGCCAAAATCGGTAAGGACTGTCTGAGTCATGCTACAATCACTGAGGAATAACTATATCTAAACCATTTAGACAACACACAATCCTGACTGTGTCTCACAACAACAGTACAGCAGTTGTCTAGAGATCAATCAAGTATCACATTGTCTAATGATATCTATAAATAAATATACTAATATTAGCAAGTATTTCTGCCACATAGCAACATGAGCAGAAACAGGCTGCCTGAGTGACACAGCTGAAATAATAAAAAACATGACATTTTTCTTGCAGAAACTGGCCATTAAACTCAACACACATGATTTAGTCATTACAGCTACAAGAGAAACTAATTACTTACTTTAAACTCTCTCTTTAAACATTATTAAATGCCAAAACTCAAAAATAACTAGACCTCTGTAAGCAAGCTCACAAAATGATAATTTGCGCTTTGCCATAGAAGCTGCTGTCATGTAGAATACAATCAACGTTAGTAAAAAAAAAATAATTTGTTTTTAAACACCAGCCTTAACAAATTGGTAAACCTCTGTATTGAATTTACAAGTAAAAAATAAATAAATACATTTGTTTTGAAACACCAGCCTTAACAAATTGGTAAACCTCTGTATTGAATTTACAAGTAAAAAATAAATAAATACATTTGTTTTGAAACACCAGCCTTAACAAATTGGTAAACCTCTGTATTGAATTTACAAGTAAAAAATAAATAAATACATTTGTTTTGAAACACCAGCCTTAACAAATTGGTAAACCTCTGTATTGAATTTACAAGTAAAAAAAAAAAAAAAATTTGTTTTGAAACACGAGTGAGGGACGGATGGAGCGTGAGATCGATAGACCGATCGGTGCAGCATCTGCAGTGATGCGGTCGCTGTATCGGACCGTCGTGGTGAAGATAGAGCTGAGTAGGGGGGCAAAGCTCTCGATTTACCGATTGATCTACGTTCCGGTCCTCACCTATGGTCATGAGATTTGGCTCATGACCGAAAGAACGAGATAGCGAGTACAAGCGGCCGAGATGAGTTTCCTCTGCAGGGTCGCTGGGCGCTCCCTTAGAGATAGGGTGAGGACCTCAGTCACTCGGGAGGAGCTCGGAGTCGAGCCTCTGCTCTTCCACGTCGAAAGGAGTCAGTTGAGGTGGCTCGGGCATCTTTTCCGGATGCCCCCTGGGCGCCTCGCTGGAGAGGTGTTCTGGGCGCGTCCCATTGGGAGGAGGCCCCGGGGAAGACCCAGGACACGCTGGAGGGACTACATCTCTCGGCTGGCTTGGGAACGCCTTGGGGTTCCCCCGGAGGAGCTGGGGGAGGTGTGTGTGGATCGGGAGGTCTGGGTGGCTTTGCTTGAGCTGCTGCCCCCACGACCCGACTCCGGATAAAGCAGAAGAAAATGGATGGATGGATGGATGGTTTTGAAACACCAGCATTAACAAATTGGTAAACCTCTGTATTGAATTTACAAGTAAAAAATAAATAAATAAATTTGTTTTGAAACACCAGCATTAACAAATTGGTAAACCTCTGTATTGAAATTACAAGTAAAAAAAATAAATTTGTTTTGAAACACGAGTGAGGGACGGATGGAGCGTGAGATCGATAGACGGATCGGTGCAGCGTCTGCAGTTATGCGGTCGCTGTATTGGACCGTCGTGGTGAAGATAGAGCTGAGTAGGGGGGCAAAGCTCT
Organism: Thalassophryne amazonica; assembly: GCF_902500255.1. NCBI lineage: Eukaryota > Metazoa > Chordata > Actinopteri > Batrachoidiformes > Batrachoididae > Thalassophryne > Thalassophryne amazonica. The sequence goes on along the minus strand of NC_047111.1, from coordinate 117,651,992 downwards.
CAATTTACCGATCGATCTACGTTCCGATGCTCACCTATGGTCATGAGATTTGGCTCATGACCGAAAGAACGAGATCACGAGTACAAGCGGCCGAGATGAGTTTCCTCCGCAGGGTGGCAGCATTAACAAACTGGTAAACCTCTGTATTGAATTTACACATGTAACAGGCAAATATGATGTCCAATTATCTCTCTTAAATATAACTGACCAGAATTATTTTCCTTCATGTAGATCTTTACATGGTCTGTGACCTATCACTGATGGATACAAAACGCAAACCCCTGAGATGCACTTACGAAGTCAATATGATAAGATGCATTAATTAAACAAAAGAGTCAAGTATCCCGTGTTCAAGATGTTGGAATGGAACTATTTTCCAACTTGCACATCTTCATATGACATGCTGCCATTGGGTGACGTTTCACTGAAATACACAAAACGGTTTAAGGAGAGTTCAGCTTAAAAGTTCATGGACCAACAGCGTGATCAAGATAAGAACCCCCCAGCCACCAAACTCGTAGGTATTTTATTAAACAAAAATAATAATTAATTAATGTCCATGTATAAGATTCATCACTTCCTTTTGAATTCAATTCTCCAACAAGACCTTTGTTAAGCAGAAGTCAGAGCCAGTGTCTACTTTGAATGCACATAAGTCTACACAATAATGTAAAATAAAAGACAAATATAGTGTGTAAACACAAAGCAACAGTGTGCCCTGTTGCAAGTTGTGGTCTCATCTGTTTGAGGTTTCTTCCAATGATCAAAACACCTGTGGCCTTTCTGTGTGGAGTTGGCATGCTGTCCCCGTGCTCACATGGGTTCCCTCCGGGTGCTCTGGATTCCTCCCATCATCCAAAAGACATGCAGATTAGGTGAATTGGAAACTTTAAATTGTCCGTAGGTGTGTGTGCAAGTGTGACTGGTTGTCTGTCTATATGTGGACCTGCGACAAACTGGCATCCTGTCCAAGGTTTACACCATCTCACGCCCTATGACTGTTGGGATAGGCTCTAAGCCAATTGGAGTCAGCGGGTATAGGAAATGGATGGATGATTTTGGCTTCCAATGATTACAAAAATAGAGTCATGAAAATAAAATGAAGGAAAAAAAAATTAGCGCACCCATGCACACTCACTCCTCCCTAAAAGCCAAAAAATTTCTCAAGGTGCCAATCATTGCTTGTCATGTGAATTTTCTGTGAGGTTAGGCATCGAATTTTAGATCTACCTGAGTGCCACTGAAAGAGCATTTTCCATTTTGAGTACATTGATTTAAATAATAATAATAATTTTTTATACAGGGGTGGTTGTGTTTATTTCTGCTTTACAATGGAACCAATGACAAACATTCGCAAACAGCGTCATTATGGACTCTGATCTTAAACTGGACAGGCAGGTCAAGGCGGTTGTTAAATCCAGTTTTTATCAGCTTCGTCTTTTAACCAAAATTAAATCAATTTTATCCTTTTCTGACTTGGAGCGCGTCATGCATGCTTTTATTTCTTCACGCCTGGACTACTGCAATTCACTTTTTCATGGAATTAATCAAAATACACTTCACAGATTGCAGTTAGTCCAGAACGCTGCTGCACGTCTCTTAACTGGGAGCAAAAAACATGAACATATTACACCCATTCTTGCGTCTTTGCACTGGCTCCCTGTTAATTTTAGAATTGATTTAAAAATTTTATTATTTGTTTTTAAAGCTTTAAATGGACTGGCCTCACAATATATTGTAGACCTCCTCCAAATTTACTCCCCAGCGCGTGCTCTGAGGTCTGAGGGCCAGCTCCAGCTTGTGGTGCCTAAGACAAGACTTAAGACCAGGGGGGACAGGGCCTTCTCTGTGGCTGGGCCCAGACTCTGGAACGCTCTGCCTTTCCACGTTCGAACAGCCCCCACAGTGGAGTGTTTTAAGTCTCGTCTGAAGACCCACTTTTATTCTCTGGCTTTTAGCTCTGCATGAGTTGTATGGTCCTCTGTTGTCTTTGGCCTAATGTTTTATTTATTTATCGTTTTGTTTTTATGTTTATTTATTTATTAGTATCTGAGTGGGTTTATTGTTTTGTATAGTTGTATAATCATTTTTATGTGCAGCACTTTGGAAACTGTTCTGTTGTTTAAATGTGCTATATAAATAAAGTGGATTGGATTGGATTGAAAGTGGTCCATGATGGGTGGGATGAAAATTTTTTGTTAAGGGCCAAAGGCCCAAAGCCTGTCGCAAGGGTCTGGGGGTTCTCCCCCAGAAAAATCTGAAATCTCAGATCCATTCTGGTGCATTTTCAGGTCTATTTACCCACCAAAATCATCATCATCTTTGTCTTTCGGCTGTTCCCGTTAGGGGTCGCCACAGCAGATCAATCGATTCCATCTCACCCAGTCCTCTGTATCTTCCTCTGTCTCACCAACCACCTGCATGTCCTCTCTCAGCACATCCATGAACCTCCTCTTTGGTCTCCCTCTTCTCCTCCTGCCTGGTGGCTCCATCCTCAGTATCCTTCTCCCTATATACCCTGGGTCCCTCCTCTGCACATGTCCAAACCATCTCAATCTCGCCTCTCTGACTTTGTCTCCAAACCGTCCCACCGATATGTTCATTCCTAATCTTGTCCATTCTTGTCACTCCCAAAGAGAATCTCAACATCTTCAGCTCTGCCACCTCCAGCTCTGCCTCCTGTCTTTTTGTTAGTGCCACTGTCTCTAAACCATACAACATAGCTGGTCTCACTACTGTTTTGTAAACTTTCTCCTTCACTCTTGCTGATATTCTTCGGTCACAAATCACTCCTGCCACCTTTCTCCACCCACTCCACCCTGCCTGCACTCTCTTCTTCACCTCTCTACCACACTCTCCATTACTTTGAACAGTTTACCTCAAATATTTAAACTCATCTACTTTCACCACTTCTACTCCTTGTAATTGCACTATTCCACTGGGCTCCCTCTCATTCACACACACATGTACTCAGTCTTGCTTCTACTGACTTTCATTCCCCTTCTCTCCAAAGCATATCTCCACCTCTCCAGACTAGACTCAACTTGCTCTCTACTCTCACTACAGATCACAATGTCATCTGCAAACATCATAGTCCATGGGGACTCCTGTCTGATCTCATCCGTCAACCTGTCCATCACCAATCTTCAAAAACATTTTTTTTCTCTTTTTGGCTCAAGTTTTCCACCCCAGTCTTTTCACACAACTTGTATTGTGGTACCAGCCTTTAATCCAAAAAAAACACACACTATGGTTCAGAAACGTACACAGTAAAGGAAATGACAATTCAAAGAACTTAAAAATAATCATTCTCAGTGTCAATTCAAATGAAACAATAGGAATATTTATGGTACATTAATACATCAACTTGTAGAGCTGAAACAACTAATCGAATCGATTAAAATCGATTACTAAAATAGTTGTCAACTAACTTAGTCATTGGTTAGTTGCAAATGTCTCATTTCTTCCATATAATCAACTGAGCTTTGCTTTGAATCTTGAACCAATGAAGGAGTGCTTCGAGCTGCTGCTTAATTGGTTTCATTTGTTTTATTTGGCTTCATCTTAATTTTTCCCCACTAAAACCCTAAAGAGCATATGTCTGTGAAGAATATTTACCTTTTTATGTTAAACTGACCTGTTATGGTCTTCTGAAACAGTTGATAGATGTATTTTATGCTAACACCGATGCTGGCGTTTTCAATGTTAAAGTTAGCATTAAGCTGCTAGCATTTCAGCATGTTTGTGCATTTGTTTTTTGTATAATAATTAATAGCTCAGTGTTTGTTGTTGTATAAGAGTCAAATGTATTACAAATAACTTTTAATTTATTTTTATTTATATATTAATAATAGCAACAATAATAATAGTAATAATAACTAATAATGCTACAATACAATTTTAGAGAAAGAGACATGAATGACGTGTGATTGTGAAATGACCACAGTTTACAAGTTATACAGAGAATGTTGCACATAATGAGTCGGCTACAGTTTTTGATTTAGGTTTTATGGTTAACTGGTTATGCTAATTGCTCATTTGCAGCAACAAAAATACCTCTTTTTTCACCATATATTTTATAACATTTATATGTTTCAATGTTGTTTTATGGCAACTCAGCCCTTTGATGAAGCAATGCCATTTGAAATTATTTTTGTTCTTTATTATAAACTGTTTTATTCTTTATTATTTTATATTTCAACAGCCAAGGGACATTTGAAGATTTGTTGATTTTCAAGTATTTTAAGTTTTCAGATAATGTTCTGTTGTTAAAGTGATGGAAGGAGAGAAAAATTGTTTCCCTGTAACATTTAAAAAAAACTGTCGGCTAATCTGATTAATCGTGTTGAAAACCCATCAGATTCATCGATGATCCAAATAATCGTTTGTTGCAGCCCTATCAACTTGTTCAACCTTCACTCACTTCTGAGTTTTCCTCATTTTGGCAGGAGCTTTGGAGCTACTGATGTTCTCCATTTTCAAATTCTTGGCCACCTTAAAATCCTTACAAATGTGTTTTTACTTTAAGATTAATTTCTGATTACTGTATTTTTAAGTTAAAAAAAGTTTTTACGTCAGAAAACTTGCAATTAAAATGTTTTAATAAAAAAAAAAAAAGATTCTTTAGAAATCTTGGATATTCATCTGTAAATAAAAGCCATAACTTATCATCTGTTTTGTTAAGATAATTTCTTGATTAACATTATAAGGAACCCTGGGCATTTATTTTTAGACAAATAAAATAGCATGAGAAATAATGTGTACATGAAATAAAAAAAAATATGAAACAGCGCTGCGCTATTTTCTTAGATTACTTGATAGCTAAAAAAAATGTTTAAAACTAAATTATTTAGTTGAAACTTATGGCAGTAACCATTAAAACCGTGTAGCTTTATTTGAAAAAAATAAAAATAGGTCGAACAATTTACGAATATAAAAAGTTCACTCAGTGCAACAGTGATTGATTTAACTTTCTGCAGTTAAATGCTAACGTTAGCTGATGAACTTCAGTAGAGCACTAACATGTATTATTTTCAATCATTTACTCATCTTGGATAGATTTTTGGTCAAACTTATTACTCTTGTGGTTATGACTAGCAGACAAAGTAAAACTCTCATCTCTATGTTAACGGTGTGAGCATTTTTAGCAGCTGGAAGCTTCACCCATTAGCTCTACTTAATGTATCATTACTGGAAGAAATTCGCAGCTCATAACTTTTAATCTCCACAACAAAGTAAACTGTTAAGAGAACCACCACATATTCCCCAAAAATATGACTTAATAAACTCCCAAAACAAAATAACCCTTCTTCTTTGGAGATTATTCACAGCTTGCAAACCAATACAGTGCATTACTGTCACCAACTGTTTGGGCAGGGAACTGAATGGATTCTGACGTATGTTATCAAAAATAACCCGGAAACATTCACCACTCAAGTAAAAACCCAGATTTCCGGTCATTTCTGCAAAACTTTCACTGACAAATCAATAGTTCATTTTAGTGATCAACTGCCCACCCCCCCGGTGCCTTCTCTCCTGGTCTCTGACTACCTCACTCAGAGGTAGAGATGCGTACTGATAAGATTTTAATAGATAACGATGCCATTATTGATCCGATTCCTTATCAATTCCCTTATCAATACCGCCTGTGAATTTTCTGTGTACTAAAAGTAGGCCTTACAGGTTGTCTATGTCAACAACATTTTATTGAATTTTAAAGTAAATAAATATGAAACTGGTCACTGAATCGATCTCTGGACATAATTAGAAATAAACAAAATCTGTACATGGTCACTGAATCGATCTCTGGACATAATTAGAAATAAACAAAATCTGTACATGGTCACTGAATCGATCTCTGGACATAATTAGAAATAAACAAAATCTGTACATGGTCACTGAATCGATCTCTGGACATAATTAGAAATAAACAAAATCTGTACATGGTCACTGAATCGATCTCTGGACATAATTAGAAATAAATAAAATCTGTAGTTTTTGTCAAAAGCATTTACTTTCACATATTAATGACAGAAATACCTCTAATTTCCTGCTTTTAAACTCAGATAAAACTGAAGTTATTGTACTTGGCCCCACAAATCTTAGAAACATGGTGTCTAACCAGATCCTTACTCTGGATGGCATTACCCTGACCTCTAGTAACACTGTGAGAAATCTTGGAGTCATTTTTGATCAGGATATGTCATTCAAAGCGCATATTAAACAAATATGTAGGACTGCTTTTTTGCATTTACGCAATATCTCTAAAATCAGAAAGGTCTTGTCTCAGAGTGATGCTGAAAAACTAATTCATGCATTTATTTCCTCTAGGCTGGACTATTGTAATTCATTATTATCAGGTTGTCCTAAAAGTTCCCTAAAAAGCCTTCAGTTAATTCAAAATGCTGCAGCTAGAGTGCTGACGGGGACTAGAAGGAGAGAGCATATCTCACCCATATTGGCCTCTCTTCATTGGCTTCCTGTTAATTCTAGAATAGAATTTAAAATTCTTCTTCTTACTTATAAGGTTTTGAATAATCAGGTCCCATCTTATCTTAGGGACCTCGTAGTACCATATCACCCCAATAGAGCGCTTCGCTCTCAGACTGCAGGCTTACTTGTAGTTCCTAGGGTTTGTAAGAGTAGAATGGGAGGCAGAGCCTTCAGCTTTCAGGCTCCTCTCCTGTGGAACCAGCTCCCAATTCGGATCAGGGAGACAGACACCCTCTCTACTTTTAAGATTAGGCTTAAAACTTTCCTTTTTGCTAAAGCTTATAGTTAGGGCTGGATCAGGTGACCCTGAACCATCCCTTAGTTATGCTGCTATAGACGTAGACTGCTGGGGGGTTCCCATGATGCACTGTTTCTTTCTCTTTTTGCTCTGTATGCACCACTCTGCATTTAATCATTAGTGATCGATCTCTGCTCCCCTCCACAGCATGTCTTTTTCCTGGTTCTCTCCCTCAGCCCCAACCAGTCCCAGCAGAAGACTGCCCCTCCCTGAGCCTGGTTCTGCTGGAGGTTTCTTCCTGTTAAAAGGGAGTTTTTCCTTCCCACTGTAGCCAAGTGCTTGCTCACAGGGGGTCGTTTTGACCGTTGGGGTTTTACATAATTATTGTATGGCCTTGCCTTACAATATAAAGCGCCTTGGGGCAACTGTTTGTTGTGATTTGGCGCTATATAAAAAAAAAATTTGATTGATTGATTGATTGAAATATGTTACCCCATAGGCTCTGAGCTGAGCTCAGCCGGCTGTGCATCAGGATGTAATTCATAAAACACAGACGTCATCTCATTTTGGGAGAAAAACAAACTGTTTTTGTTTGTTGTCTCTATTACAATGTTTGGACAGAGGTGTCATTTGATTTAAAACGGTGATTTACATAATTATTGTATGGCCTTGCCTTACAATATAAAGCACCTTGGGGCAACTGTTTGTTGTGATTTGGCGCTATATAAAAAATTGATTGATTGATTGATTCACTTTGAAGTTATTAATTCCGACTGGACCCTAACTTTCTAACTTGACTCAGCACAGAGAGCGGCGCAGCATTGGAGCTGTGCAAATGGAACGACAAGACAAGAGTCTCAGTTAGTGACTTTAATCCACACAAAAGTGACTCAGAATTGACATATTTTAATGGCTTTGAGAGGGGCTAAGCAGCAGACTTGCAGCTTCTGAAAAGCAGCAAAGTAGAGAATCAACGAAGCAGTGGGTCGTTGCTACAAGCTTCGACAAGCACAGCCGCTGCAAAAGCGGTTGATTACAGTCCCACTGCAGAGTCTGCAATCAACGTAGAGAAATGGTAGTTTTCCCGATAAACACCCTCAAAAACAACAGCCACTCTGAAGGACCGATAAGGGAATCGTAGCAAAAAGGCTATTGATGTCGGTGGATCGAATTATTTCTTAAGGATTCTCAAAAAGAACCGGTTCTTGACACCCAACCCTACTCAGAGGAGGAAACCCCTCAGTCTGCATAGCTAACATTACACTGTCCTCCTTTTGTTTTCGGTTTTTGTCAGTGAATGTAAAAATGAGTAAGGTTAGTGCAATAAATGAGAGATGGGGTTCCTAATTCCCCTTTGACTCACTGTCTCAGCCTCCAGCAATCATCACAGCATTTTGGAGGCATTGAATAGAGACCTGAAATGTAGGGGGATTTTTTTTTTTTCCTCCACCACTTGCAATTGCTCAAACTGCAACTTACTCATGCCTGTGTATTCAAAGTTAGGTACCCAATAAATGCAGGATGTTTTTAAAGTCATCAGTGGCAGAGTTGGTGACCAAGCAGTTAGTGTGCTTGTTTTCAGTGTAGAAGGTTCACGGTTCAAACCCCACCTCTGCCTATTTCTCCATGTAATGTGGGGTTGTGTCAGGAAGGTCATCCAGTGTAAAACTTGTGCCAAATCAACATGCAGATCCACCTCGGATCTGCTGTGCCAACCCCAAGTGAAAACAAAAAAGCAGCCGAAGGGACTACCTTTGTGTTTTAAAAGTAAAAGAGTAATGATCAATTTTAGTCAAAGTAATCATGATGAAGATTTTTTTTTTCCACAATCAAGCAGTATAACTGCCAACATGAGCAGCAGGACTCTCTTAAAACAAAGTCATGAGATTTGCCTTGAAGCTTAAGGGCCTCTGTACACTGATTGTTCTGCATAACATGTTGAACCATTCCTCAAGAATGTTAGTGAATGTTTCTGAATCAGACCACAAGAAAAGAAACGGTAATGGCTGTGAGTTCATCAGCATAAGATAAAGCTACTGCAGTAGCACGGGCTTTCCAAACTAAAACCTGAACAATCAGACCGCGTACGAAAGACAACATGGTCACACAAATATGAAAGTGGACTTTGCTGCAAAATCCCATCATAGCAGTAGCAAGTGTTATGGTTTAGAACCTCAGAGAGTCAAGAATGGACCACAAAATGCAGACAGCAAAACTCAAAGGGTTCAGTGCAAAAATTCACATACTTTAATTCCACAGGTGATGGTGAAATACAATGGTGACAAAAACACTTCCCGTGGCAAAATCCAAAAACACTCTCCAAAAAATCCATGAATAAAAAACAGCTGTCAAAAATCACAGCAATAGATTACTTACAATCAAACACTGGTGCAAACAGATGAGGGAATTCAGGAATGCAGACTGATGAAGCATAAGCGACCGGCAGTCACACATAACAGCAGAGTGGCTTAAATAGGCATCAGTGATTAAACACAGGTGAGAAGCAGAACGATCTTAAAGTCACACCAGAATCTAATAAATAAACAACCATCCACTGAAACGTGGAAATAAAAACTGAATCCAGAACTGAACATCAAACTCCAGACACCTCCACAATCTGCAAATAATTCAGAAACAAAAAGACAATTTTTAATTTTGGTCCCTGTGTTGGGACCAAAATAATTTATTTTAAATATCAACAATTTTTTTTAAAGTTTCAGATGTGTTTAAAGTAGAGCCCGGCCGATATGGATTTTTTTAAGGCCGATGCCGATATTTGGATGAAAAAAAAATGCAGATAATTGATAAATCGGCTGATTT